>NC_137678.1:32223245-32245745 GCF_963989245.1 Nansenia antarctica | reverse complement strand
TACACGCACACACACACACGCGCACGCACACGCACGCACGCACACAGACACAGACACAGACACAGACACAGACACAGACACAGACACAGACACAGACACAGACACAGACACGCACACGCACACGCACACACACACACACACACACACACACGTTTGTTTAGCTTCACATCATTGTCTGTACATTAAGGTTCATCCTAGGGCTGGAGCATATATCGTAAAACTATCGTTATTGTGATTGAAACAATTGATTATGAGATATCATCGCAAGTTATATCGCTATTGCGATATCTAGCAAAACATCACCATCACGATATGATATTTTCTCAGTGCAGCCCTATCATACACATCCTGAGGACTAACGAGTGGATGTTAATGAGGTGCAGCAGACTAACAGAGTGTACAGCAGGAGAGTAAATGTTGCATGCGCTCATTTCTGAACTTCATTAAGTGACATTTGCATTTCTGAGTGGGGAATGATCAACACGTAAGCCTGTAAATGTTCTCTAGCTAATGTGCTCCATGTCTGTCGGTGCGTCCCATCATTAGACCCAGAGGAAATGTGGTGGGTTGATCCATCTACAGCTGCAGTAAACGTGACCCTCTTGTAAAGCTTTGAGCTTTTTTCCTTCATGACCCATGAAGAAAAAAATAAATAAATATATCTCTGCACTTAAACTAAAGTCTTAAGAAAAAGAAAAAAGCCTGAAATGAATTGACTTCACAGTTCACACCGGTGGGGAGGATGATGAATGTTTCTAGTCTCGACCGCAGTGTTTCCCACAGGACTGTGTGAGACGGTGGTGGTGGGTGGACCACGTATTAAAAAATGGTGCGAATCAAAAAGATTGCTGGGGATGAAAGGGGGGGGGAGGGTGTAAAACACCACAGTGCACTTTCCCACAACAGCGGGAGCAGCCCTGAAATATAGAAGTACTCTGGAGTGTGTGAGTGTGTGAGTGTGTGAGCGTGTGAGCGTGTGAGTGTGTGAGCTTACAGCAGCGGGGTGGGAGTGAGAGGGACGCTTTGCCGAGAGAAGTGTAAAAACATTTCAGTCTAGGTAATTACATACACAAACACACGATGTCCGCAATTGGAATTGAAAGTGATTGTTAAGCAGACTGCACTGTGAGTGGTTCCATAACGTGTGCTGTCCCCTACATGGACATCACAGCATAGGACACCAAAGCTGTTGTAACTTTATAGGTTTCATGATTGACAGTTAAAATAGATTGATTAATATGTTACATGATTGTTAGAAGAGATTGATTAATATGTTACATAATTGATTGACAGTTAAGAGTTATTATTTATCGTTAAGATAAGAAGTAGCCTACATTTCTGTTGTATTAGCTCAGAATGGGTAGAACAACAGGTTCTAGAATGTCTTGCAGCAAGACGTTATATGAGTTGACAGTTTGTTTTTTGAGAAATGCGAATTGTACATTGAATTGAAAGTGAACATCTAATAGCTCGTTTTATAGAAAAGAAAGTGATCAGAAGTGTCTGTCTGCAGAATCTGTATATAAAGAACCTTTCGCTTGATATCACCAGTCCTAGCCATCCTTTTCAGAAGGTAAAAATACTACAGAAGCTGTTGAGTTTGGGATTATCCAGAAGCGAGTAGCCTACGTACCACAGCCGATGACGTTGTCGAAGAAGCCCGGGCGCTCCCTGTTGACCCTGGCGTAGAGGCCTATGCGGGCCGCGGCGCTGTCTATCTGGGCCTGGGTGTAGAGGCCCCGGCTCCGCAGGCGCTGGGCGTACTGCTCCTGGTCTGTGGGGATCAGGAGGACGTAGCGCGGCTCAAAGTAGCTGTTCTTCAGACTGAACACACCCTGAGAGGACACAGCACACACACACACACACACACACACACACACGCACACGCACGCACGTTTAATACAACAATAACTTTTCAACTTGGACATGGTGTTAGCTACTGGCCCTTTTCAGGTCAGGTCATGGCTCCACACATACACTTTGTGTGTGTGTGTGTGTGTGTGTGTGTGTGTGTGTGTACCTCCAGCTCCATGTGCACACAGCAGGCCAGGCCCTCCCTGGCCACCTCCTCTATGGCCTCACGAGACAGCCCGTACCAGTGTCCTCCATACTGCATGGTCTGGATGAACTTACCCTGAGAGAGAGAGAGAGAGAGAGAGAGAGAGAGAGAGAGAGAGAGAGAGAGAGAGAGAGAGAGAGAGAGAGGGGGGGGGGGACATGGGGAGAGAGGAAGAAGGAAGATCAGAGAAATAAATACCATGCTCTACCAACTGAGCCACAGAGGACCAGATAAGAGATAGAGAAAGCAGATTGTTGAAGATAACGGCTTGGCTTGGCGGTCCCTTCTGTGTGCATCATTTCAGAGAGTTATGAGTCACATTCATCTCTGTAACGGCCTTACTGTACACGACCCTTCGATGTTCCCCAGCCTTAACACCGGGGCAACGTCCCTACCCACGAGGTGAACTCCTGACCTCGCTGTCATTGCCAAGATCACTCTTCCTGCTACTTCACACGGCTGACCCTTGACCCCCCCTGCCTCCCTTACACCTGGGACAGCTTTGGCTCAGTTACAATCCATTACACTCCACTACGACCCTACGGACTGTGTAGCCGCTCGCTAGGTATGAGCTGAAGCTGCAGTGTAGCTGAATATAGGATACAGAGATACACTTAATTTCTATCTGAATATTCAGCAGCATAGCTGAATAGCATAGCTGAATATTCAGATAGAAATTAAGTGTATCTCTGTATCCTATACATGTGTTATGTATTATGCATACCGCCTATTCTAAGTCCCTGAACAAGGCATACCGCATATTCTAAGTCCCTGAACATGGCATACCGCATATTCAGGGACTTAGCCCGTTCCCTCAGGAACTAACTGTGTAGCTACAGCTGTTTAGACTTCCGCCCCCCGTTTCACGGCAGTTCGGTTCTAAACCATTCAGCCTAGATTGCAAAGCAACACCCCCCCCCTAATCTTCCTTCTGTTTGCAGGCCAAGTTAAGTCACAATAAAACAACCACGAGCGTTACTGATTGAGGTTAATTGCTTCAAAGGGAATGTAGTTGGTGGGTAGAGCACTATGATTACAGGGTGAGAGTGCACATCTGGAGTGGGCTGATAATATATTATGGTTTGGCACAGGACGAGGGGGGGGAGGGGCAGTCTGTAGACTTCACCTGAGACATTTCCTCTCTATCTACCATCTGAAGATGGTTCGGATCGCACATCAAAGGGTTTCCTCCCTCCTGCCAGACTCTCTGTAAGGCCCACAGCGCTGACATAATCACCTTCAGGAAAGTGACGGACCATGAGTTAAAAGAAGTCCACGCTGAGGGAGAGTCTGGAGCACCTTAGGCACCATGTGTAGAAGATCTAGAACTTCCATATAATTCTCTACCTTTGGAATTTCACAATGTGTGTATGCTTTGAAGGGTCTTATAGATGTGATATGTGTGTCGTTCACAAATGGCGCTTTTCCATTGAGCAGACCATACGGCACGCATTTGTATCCTACCCGTACGGTACATTCAGAAACGCTTCTCCATCATACACAACAGACCCCGGAGCGAGCCGGGACAGTAGGAGGAGTTATGTGTCATAAGAGCACTTCACTTTTAATAAGTGCCCCTATACAGCTCAACGGGGGGGAAATGCGATAAGAATTATGTCAAAATGCAGCACTATCATGCACAGATCAGCCTTAAAACATGTAACGTTATATATACAGGAAAGGCTGTGCTTGACGCTTCCATTGGACTGACGCCGGGGCGCTCATACAATCTCTGCGTTCGTTGCAGAGGAACGACACGGCAAAACTAAATGTTGAAATAGCAGTAATACCACGTTCACTGATAAGGGATGGAAAGGGGGGTGGCAGTTTTAGAAGGGGGATGATGAAACGCGCTGGACTGTGGAACGGTCTAGCATAGGCACAGCACATCGCCATACAGCTCAACGGGGGGGAAATGCGATAAGAAAAGTTCTATGATGCATTGAAATGACATTAAACTAAGATAATAAGATGGTTATCATAATTTTTCTAATGTTTATTAATAAGTAATTACAGAAAAAGTAAATGACATTTTCCGAGAGCGAAATTTGTCATGGTATTTAAAAATGGCGGTTAGTGGTGAACTCTATGAACATGGGATGACGATGTTGTGACGATTTCCATTGACCCTCCATTGACCCCACTGCACATCAATCAAACATGATGTGCAGCGTCACACGTCACACACAGCCTAGCACGGATAGTACCTTTCGCTACTAGACAGAGAGGGTAGCTAAAACCAGCACGGGTACTATGGCCTGGTACGGCTCGGTTGGCAGTGGAGAAAGCAAAACAAACCGGCCTCACACGGTTCGGTACGGTACGGTACGGTAGTGGAAAAGCACCAAAACAAAACGACCCTGCGAGCACCACTTACGTGAACGGAGAGGTAATAATGCACAGTACAGTTGTACCATAGCTGGATGTATAGGACTAATCTAAACTCTCCAGTATCGTAATGATGACATTTCTTACAAGTACACCTTCTCATCAGACTGACCATGTGGACCATGTTCTGAAAGTCTTCCTCGGCGACAAAATGGTAGTCACTCCCGTCCTCTTCCCCAAAGTAGGCATCCCTGGTGGTATGACACGCTCTGTGTGGAAAGGACAAAGGTACCACATAGATTTAACACACACACACACACACACAGACACGCACACTCACACTCACACTCACACTCACACTCACACTCACACTCACACACTCACACTCACACTCACACACATACACGCACACACGCACACACGCACACACACGCACACACACACTCCATAATTCAACTCAATTTATGAAGGGTAAGCATGCAAACTATTTTGAGCGTATCCTTTAGGGGGGGACGGGGGGGGGGTATCCCCCGCGGGTTGGGAATGCAGACAGGGGTCTCCATTAAAGCCAGTCAAGAGGTGAGAGCCAGGAAAGTGTAATCTCTAGCAGATGTGGTGTGTTTGATTTCAGCACTACGGCATGTGCCCGGCTTCCACTTTATCGACTGTATGTATCCATCTCTCCTCTCCCATGAGAGGCCCACGTTAGTCCTGACTCAACATTACTCACGCGTTGGTTTCTGATGTGTTTACGTGGGAGGAACTGAACATCTGATTTAGAGAGACGCTAAAGCTAATAATAATTGATGTTTATTGGAGTGGAATGGAATGATTTTAGTACGCCTAAACGGCTAAAACCTAAGGCTTAAACGTTCAAGGTTGTTTATGAAGTGATAGCGCCTGGACAGATCCACAGATGGCTGTGTCATGCCGATAAGGGTTCCTGACATGTTGGAGACGTTTCCAGGCGTTGTGAGATCTGATCTGCAGTGAAAACAACCTGACACTTAACCGTTAATGTGACAACTCCTATCCTGTACAGTGTTAATAGGATTCACATTCTTGTGTCTGTTGCGTCCTTATGTTAGGACCGTATTCCAATGGGCACAGGCGGGCTCGGCCCAACTCACCCATAGGCGAAGAATTCACTGAACTCCAGGCAGAGTTTGTGGGCCAGCTCTCTCTTCCCGCACGCCTGGGGTCCCGTCAGAACCAGCATGGGGTAGGGAGAGTCCAGACTGAGCAGGGTGCTGAGGACCAACACAAGGAGGGAGATATGGCATGAGGGAGATACCATTTAGAGAGAAGGAAGGCCAGCCAATATTAACAGTCCTGTGAATTCCTGTCAAGATAAATAACTCACAAACCTATTTCAAATGTTTATTTCATTCCACAGACTCCCAAGGACAAAGTTGTTTTGGAACATTATGCTTTATTCATCATTTCCATCGTATCAATCTTTGATTGGCTGAGAGGTCTTGGGACGGACGGTGAGCCTGGTCCAATCGGTGGCCGGAGTTTACCTGTCGTAGATGACCTGAGGCTGCATCAGCTGGTACACCATGTGGGTCATGTGGTCTCGGGCTGCCACCACCTCCAGAGGGGGGTCGTACCTGTTGACAGCTGACACCTGGGGAACACAGGAGGGAGAAGATGGGAGATCTGTGGTGCGGCTGTGGCTCAGGAGGTAGAGCTGGCCTCTAATGATCGTGAGGTCGGCGGTTCGAACCCCGGCTGGCCACGTGTCGACGTGTCCTTGGGCAAGACACTGAACCCCAAATTGCTCCACATGAGCGGGCCGGGGGCGCCTTGCATGGTAGCTTGCTGCCATTGGTGTGTGAATGGGTGAATGAGAGGCCATTGTAACACACTTAACTTCATATAAGTTCATATAAGTTTGTATAAGTTCAGGAGCCCAAAACTATTACTTACTCCCAAGTCAGCATCCTCCAGCGAATTTCTTAGCTTACATGACCTTGAAACTAGCAAAAAGGACTCTAGTGGTTGAAGCTGTTATTTAGTTTGGAAAAGTACACAACATCTAACATAGATTGTTCAGTGAGCCAGACAGCTGGGCAGCATCGCATCGAACGAATCGGGTGCTTTACCCGCAGCTGTGCGAACCTAACAGCGCGCATATAAATTATTCTAAAAGTGACTTCAAACAACTGCAACCAACAAAGTACTGTATATCAATTTTTTTGGGTTTTGTAACAAAAGTAGCAGCCCTATAGAAAGCAATGAGAGGGCGCATGAGTCTCATGAGTACTGTGAATGCTTTCTTAATTTTCAGATCGGTTCCACATGGAGGAGGATTGATGCCATCTGTCATTAGACAATTCACGTGCATACAACTAAGAATGGATAGCAAATATACAGTTAGGTCCAGAAGTATTTGGACAGTGACACAATTTCCATAATTTTGGCTGTCTATGCCACCACAATGGATTTGAAATGAAACAATCGAGATGTAATTGAAGTGCAGACTTTCAGCTTTAACTCAAGGGGTTGAACAAAAATATTGTATGAAATGTTTAGGAATATTTTCAGGAGGTCAAAAGTAATTGGACAAATGTACATAATCATAAATACAATTTTCATTTTTAATACTTTGTCGAGAATCAGGTGACTCTGGCCATTGCAGAATATTCCACTCCTGGGTTAGGAGTTAGGACTCCTGGGTTGCTTACGCAGTATGTTTTGGGTCATTGTCCATCTGTATTGTGAAGCACCATCCAATCAACTTTGCTGAATTTGTCTGAATCTGAGCAGACAGAATATCCCTAAACACTTCAGAATTCATCCGTCTGCTTCTGTCTTCTGTCACATCATCAATAAACACTAGTGACCCAGTGCCATTGAAAGCCATGCATGCCCATGTCATCACACTGCCTCCACATTTTTTTACAGATGATGTGGTATGCGTCGGATCACGAGCCGTTCCAAGCCTTCTCCATACTTTTCTGGTACAGGTTGATCTTAGTTTCATCTGTCCAAAGAATGCTGTTCCAGAACAGGGCTTTTTTAGATGTTTTTTGGCAAAGTCTAATCTGGCCTTTCTATTCTTGAGGCTTATGAATGGCTTGCACCTTGTGGTGAACCCTCTGTATTTGTTTGTGTGAAGTCTTCCCTTTATGGTACACTTGGATAATGATATGCCTACCTCCTGGAGACTGTTATTCACTTGGCTGGATGTTGTGAAGGGGTTTTTCTTTACCATGTAAAGGATCCTGTGATCATCCACCACTCTTGTCTTCCAAGGACGTCCAGATGTTTTTGTGGTGCCGAGCTCACCAGTGCGTTCTTTTCCCCCCAGAATGTACCAAACAGTTAATTTGGCCACTATTAATGTTCCCGCTATCTCTCTGATGGATTTTCTTCTTTTTTTTGCAACCTAAAGGCCAATGCACACGGCGTGCGATTTTGTCGCACGATAACATTCGAATCCCAATTCTTTGAATTATTTCAATTGGTGTGAATGGAGAATCGAATGTTGTCGTGCGATAAAATCGCATCGCACGCCGTGTGCATTGGCTCATTGAAAACAATGGAATCGAATTCGGCGGTGCGACAAAATCGGGGGCGTGTGCATTGGACTTAAGGATGGCCTGTTTCACTTGCATTGAGAGCTCCGTTGACTGCATGTTGTGCGTATACAGCAACAGCTTCCAAATGCAAATGCCACACTTGGAATCAACTCAGACCTTTTACCTGCTTAATTGATAAAGAAATAATGAAGGAATGGCCCACACTGGCCCATGAAACAGCTTTTGAGTCAATTGTCCAATTACTTTTGGTCCCTTGAAAAAGAGGGAGCTACATATTAAAGAGCTGTAATTCCTAAACCCTTCCTTCAATTTGGATGTGAATACCCTTACCCTAAAGCTGAGAGTCTGCACTTTAAGCCCATATTCATTATATAACTGTAACTTGAAGGTGTTTTGGTAAACAGTTAAAATAACACAAATTCAGTCTGTGTCCAAATATATATGGACCTAATTGTATGCCTATATTATAGCTGGTATACTAATGTGGACATGGCCAATTTCATGAACCTTCCTTCATAAAGGCACAGTATTCCTACATGTCCTAGAATGTGTTGCTACATACACCTCAACAAACGCCTCTATTGTTTCAAATAGAGTGGTGAGCAATCACAATCAATTTTACACACACACAGACACAGACACACAGACAGACACACACCCACACACACACACACACACACACACACCCACACCCACACACACACACACACACACACACACACACACACACACACACACACACACACACACACACACACAGTGCACTTACCTTCTCCTCTGCTGTGACTTTCTTCTGGTCGAGGCCAGTCAGGTGTTGAAGGAGGAAGACCACAGAGAGTCTATAATCAGGCTGGTCCTGCCATGGAAATAACAATGGGGAAATTATGTAGATTCAGAACAGTATATTTAAAAGCATTATGTAGATCCAGTATAATGCTGGATAATACAGTATAATGCTTTTCAATATACTGTTCTGAATCTACATAATGCTTTCAATATACTGTTCCGGATCTACATAATGCTTTCAATATACTGTTCTGGATCTACATAATGCTTTTCAATATGTAGATCCAGTACAGTATATTGAAAGCATTATGTAGCATTATGTATATTGAAAGCATTATGTAGATTCAGTACAGTATGTTGAAAGCATTATGTAGATTCAGTACAGTATATTGAAAGCATTACCGTATGTAGATTCAGTACAGTATATTGAAAAGCATTATGTAGATCTAGTACAGTATATTGAAAAGCATTATGTAGATCTATAACAGTATATTGAAAGCATTATGTAGATCTATAACAGTATATTGAAAGCATTATGTAGATCTATAACAGTATATTGAAAAGCATTATGTAGATCCAGTACAGTATATTGAAAAGCATTATGTAGATTCAGTACAGTATATTGAAAAGCATTATGTAGATTCAGAACAGTATATTGAAAGCATTATGTAGATCTATAACAGTATATTGAAAGCATTATGTAGATTCAGTACAGTATATTGAAAGCATTATGTAGATTCAGTACAGTATATTGAAAGCATTATGTAGATTCAGAACATTATATTGAAAGCATTATGTAGATTCATAACAGTATATTGAAAGCATTATGTAGATCTAGAACAGTATATTGAAAGCATTATGTAGATTCAGAACAGTATATTGAAAGCATTATGTAGATTCAGAACATTATATTGAAAGCATTATGTAGATTCAGTACAGTATATTGAAAAGCATTATGTAGATTCAGAACATTATATTGAAAGCATTATGTAGATTCAGTACAGTATATTGAAAAGCATTATGTAGATTCAGAACATTATATTGAAAGCATTATGTAGATTCAGAACAGTATATTGAAAGCATTATGTAGATCTAGTACAGTATATTGAAAGCATTGTGTAGATCTATAACAGTATATTGAAAGCATTATGTAGATCTATAACAGTATATTGAAAGCATTATGTAGATCTAGTACAGTATATTGAAAGCATTATGTAGATCTAGAACAGTATATTGAAAGCATTATGTAGATTCAGAACATTATATTGAAAGCATTATGTAGATTCAGTACAGTATATTGAAAAGCATTATGTAGATTCAGAACATTATATTGAAAGCATTATGTAGATTCAGAACAGTATATTGAAAGCATTATGTAGATCTAGTACAGTATATTGAAAGCATTATGTAGATCTATAACAGTATATTGAAAGCATTATGTAGATCTATAACAGTATATTGAAAGCATTATGTAGATTCAGAACAGTATATTGAAAGCATTATGTAGATCTATAACAGTATATTGAAAGCATTATGTAGATCTATAACAGTATATTGAAAAGCATTATGTAGATCCAGTACAGTATATTGAAAGCATTATGTAGATTCAGTACAGTATATTGAAAAGCATTATGTAGATTCAGAACATTATATTGAAAAGCATTATGTAGATCTAGTACAGTATATTGAAAGCATTATGTAGATCTAGTACAGTATATTGAAAGCATTATGTAGATCTATAACAGTATATTGAAAGCATTATGTAGATTCAGAACAGTATATTGAAAAGCATTATGTAGATTCAGAACATTATATTGAAAGCATTATGTAGATTCAGAACAGTATATTGAAAAGCATTATGTAGATCTAGTACAGTATATTGCAAGCATTATGTAGATTCAGAACAGTATATTGCTGGCATCGTGCTGTTGTGTGTTGTACTGAGTGACACCAATGCGTGGGTGTGTTACGTTGCTGTACCATACCTGCACCAGGTTTCTCTGCAGATTGAGCTCTCGTAGTAGGACCAGGTCATGGATGTGTTTGGCCTCCTTGATCTCACTGATCTGAAACCGGTGGATTGGGTATAGAGAAGAAACGTCATCGTGAAATACAGTACAACATTACTTTTTTAGCACCACTACTTAAAACTAAACCCACCGTTCATACAAAAATATACTGGATTCAAAGAATGAACAGATGGGATCTTTCTACAGTAGCATCATAAGGCACGCCACTCCTGGTGTCCAGCTGTGTTCAGTGATCCTGACAGAGGCAGTGGAATGTCCACCCTGCGCTGTGATTTACCGCGTTGCTCTCCAGGTTGATGGATCCCAGAAGATGGAGGTCCTGAAGGCCTGAGAGACTCTGGATCCGGTTTAGGGACAGATCCAGAACCTGCAGGGTCCTGAGGGTCTCTAGGTTCTCAATCTTCTCAATCTGATTCCCCATCTGAAATATGAAGATATTAAAATAATATACTGTATGGATCTACACTAAATGCACAAAAGTATGTGGACACAATTATCGTCTGGGGCTGTTTTCATGGTTCGGGCTAGGACCCTTAGTTCCAGTGAAGGGAAATCTTAATGCTACAGCATACAATGCGATTCTAGAGAATTGTATGCTTCCAACTTTGTGGCAACAGTTTGGGGAAGGCCTTTTCCAGTTTCAGCATGACAATGCCCCCCAAAGTGAGGTCCCTAATGACATGGTTTGCCGAGTTTGGTCTGGGAGAACTTGACTGGCCTGCACACAGAGTTCTGACCTCAACCCCATCAAACACCTTTGGGATGAATTGGAACGACGACTGCGAGCCAGTCCTTCTCGCCCAACATCAGTGCCCGACCTCGGAGCAAACCAATATTCTACCAATACGCAACCTTCTAAAATCTAGTAGAAAGTCTTCCCAGAAGAGTGGAAGCTGTTATAGCAGCAAAGGTGGGATCAACTCCATATTAATGCCCATGGTTTTGGAATGATAAGTTCAACAAGCACATATGTGTGTGATGTTCGGGTGTCCCAATACTTTTGTCCATATGGTGTTTAAACACATACGCACACGCACACACATGACTTGAGGGTGGCAGAGAGTGTGGATATCATTAAAAAAAAGAAAAAAAGAAAAAAGAAAAAGAAAGCTTAAAACATATTTTTAGGCCTGGCTTTTATCTAGTGTTTATCTCAACTTGCACTTTTACTCTTATTTCTTATCTCCTACTTCTTGTTTTATTCCTTCATTCCAAGTTTCATTGATTGATTGATTGATTGATTGATTGGTTGATTGATTGATAGAGGCACCGCCTGGATAATCAAAGTTTACAGCGTATTTCCCCTCCCCATCTGGAGAGACTCTAAACTTTCCCTCAGACGCTGTGATGTGATTGGCAGGCTGGCACCTCTCAGGTACGTCTGACAGGTGAGGAGTGACAGGTGAACAGCTGGCGAGACGTGGGCACAGCATGGCACGGCGCGCCGACGCGCTAAAGAGCAGAACCAGCCTCTCTCACCAGACCCAGGCATCTCATCTATCCCCCTCTCCTTCTCCGTGTGTACACATCCAGCCTCCCCCCTACGCAGGCTGTCATCCATCCAGGCCCCCGGCCCCCCGGCCCTCTCACCCTGCCCTCCCCCCCCCGGCGGCCTGCCTGGCAGAGGGCTACCATCAGCGGGGAGCGGTGACCGCGCTGTGGGCACCTGGACGCTACGGGGTCCCGGGTGTGACGGGCTGAGAGAGGCGCCGCTGACAGGAGCACGCTGGTAGGGGGGGAGACGGGGGGGGAGACGGGGGGAGAGAGGGGAGAGAGGGGGAGAGAGGGGGAGAGAGGGGGAGAGGGGTCGTCTGACAGGGAGGCGATGGAGAGATGAGGTATGTGCATGCATGTGTGTGTGCGTATGTGTGTGTGCGCGTGTGCGTGCGTGTGCGTGTACGTGTGCGTGTGTGTGTGTGTGTGCGTGTGTTTGTGTGCGTGTGCGTGTGTGTGTGCGTATGCGGCTTGAACAGGGTCCAGCCTCACTCACGCTGGCAGCTGGTCCCAGAGGGGTGGGAGTGGACAGACAGGGAGGACGGAGGACGCGGGGCGCGCTGACAATGAGGAATCACTTTGATAAAGGACAACTCTACCAGCCGTCAGAGAGAGAGAGAGAGAGAGAGAGAGAGAGGGGAGAGGAGGGTCCGGAGGCCCGCTGGTGGGCCATATGGTGGCTCCCACACAGGAGGCCATGTTCATGGTCTTAAAAAAAAAAACTGGAAGCTGAACTACGGATTAAATGTGAACCTGGAGAGAGAGGGGGGGGGAGGGGGGAGAGGGGGGAGAAACCCCCCTGCAGAAATCCCCCTAACGAAGAAAAACATGCTGAAATTGTGCGAACGGATAGCCGAAAATATATTGAGGGAAATAAGCTCCTAAAAAAGTGATGACATGGACGCCAGGTGTTGGAGGGAATACACCAATGTAAATAGCCTCGGAAAACAAAACGTTGACAGGAAAATACATGGAAGCTAGATGTGTCTGCTGGTTATACAGTCCCCTGCGTAAGTGATGTCACCGTAATGCGTTGTTTCTTCTTTTGACTCCAAACATTTGGATTTTAAATCAAACCATACGATTAGGTAAAGGGTAGACATTTAAAAAAATACCTTAACAAAACCGTAAACCTACCAAAACCAGCAGTTTGGAACATAATTAAAAGGAAATAAACCATGGGGGGTGGGGGGGAGTTGTTGACGGGTCAAGTCAGTCTCCAGATTTAAATCCTATTGAACATGTAGTTTCATGTTTCATTTGGTGAAGAGGAGATTTGAGGCAAAACGTCTTCAATACTAACAGCAACTGAAGGTGGCTGCAGTACAGGCCTGGCAGAGCATCACCAGAGGAGCATCTGCTAGGTTCAATCAGTCACAGACTCCATGCAGGGATGATTGTCAACCAAATACAAAAAATTACTGCTTCATTTAGACATTTTGATCAATCTGTATCATCACTTTTGGGTATCCTGAAAAGGGGGACTATGCCTAAAAAGAGTTGTTGATGTGGCATACATTGAAATCTGAAAATAAAAAAAAATAGGCTCTTCAACACTTCAATTTTCACAATATGCAAAAAACACATGGAAAACACATTTAAATTAAAAAACAAAATAAAAAACAAGATTTCTCATTTGCGAGACTTGAGAATTGCCGACATGCGGCCCTTTTCACCAGACCGTGTCACATATTGAATCAATATCATTGCACACGATGGGAACACAATTGTTTAAAAGGTAAATTGTTTAGGTGACACATTGCCCACTCTTGCCAACTGTATCTCATATCCCAACAGTCAAGACGTGATGTTAGAATTATAAGGTTCTATCTCAATTTTGGGTCAGAATTTTGTTTTTTACATAATCTGATCCATTAGGTGTTTATTAATGCCTGTGTGGTGTTATTTTTTAAAATGTTGACATTTTTTAGTTAGTAATTAATAAAATACAAAGGTTCCATCTCACAAAACATGATGGAATGTAAAAACTTTGACGCTCAATATCTCTGAACTGCCCTAAACGGAGATAGAACCTTATAATTCTAAACTCACGAAGAGGCAGATACAGTACAGTAGAGCAGTGGCGGCTGGTGCTAAACATTTTGGGTGGGGCACAGGTTATGGGGGCATGCTCCACGGGGAAGAATATCAACTTTAAAATCTGGATTTACAGTCGATTTTAGCATGAGAATAGCTCTACCCCCCTGTACAGACCTCTTCATCCCCTCTACCCCCCTGTACAGACCTCTTCATCCCCTCTACCCACCTCTACAGACCTCTTCATCACCTATACCCACCTCTACATCCCCTCTACCCACCTCTACAGACCTCTCCATCCCCTCTACCCCCTGTACAGACCTCTCCATCCCCTCTACCCTCCTCTACAGACCTCTTCATCCCCTCTACCCCCCTGTACATACCTCCTCATCCCCCCTACCCCCCTGTACAGACCTCTCCATCCCCTCTACCCCCTGTACAGACCTCTCCATCCCCTCTACCCTCCTCTACAGACCTCTTCATCCCCTCTACCCCGCTGTACATACCTCCTCATCCCCCCTACCCCCCTGTACAGACCTCTTCATCTCCTCTACCCCCCTGTACATACCTCCTCATCCCCCCTACCCCCCTGTACAGACCTCTCCATCCCCTCTACCCCCCTGTACAGACCTCTTCATCCCCTCTACCCCCCTGTACAGACCTCTTCATCCCCCCTACCCCCCTGTACAGACCTCTTCATCCCCTCTACCCCCCTGTACATACCTCCTCATCCCCCCTACCCCCCTGTACAGACCTCTTCATCCCCTCTACCCCCCTGTACAGACCTCTTCATCCCCTCTACCCCCCTGTACAGACCTCTTCATCCCCCCTACCCACCTCTACAGACCTCTTCATCCCCCCTACCCCCCTGTACAGACCTCTTCATCCCCCCTACCCACCTCTACATACCTCCTCATCCCCCCTACCCCCCTGTACAGACCTCTTCATCCCCCCTACCCCCCTGTACAGACCTCTTCATCCCCTCTACCCCCCTGTACAGACCTCTTCATCCCCTCTACCCCCCTGTACAGACCTCTTTATCCCCTCTACCCCCCTGTACAGACCTCTTCATCCCCCCTACCCCCCTGTACAGATCTCTTCATCCCCTCTAGTGAGTGTGTGAGTGTGAGTGTGTGTGTGTGTGTGTGTGTGTGCGTGTGTGCGTGTGTGTGTGTGTGTGTGTGTGTGCGTGTGCTGAATACATAAACAAACAAGCTAAAAGACGACAATAGAAAACGTACCATGCTGACGATATTACTAAATGTTTGAAGTAGCTTTTATCTTAGCTGACTCTCTTACCTTCAGGTCGAGTTTGTGTATTCTGGCTTCGCAAAACACCAACAGTAGCAGCCTAACACAGCCGGTGCGGAGATTGCGACCACAAACGAAGTTTGACTTCGGTAATAGGTCCAGTTGTAATATCCTCAAGTTGCGAACAAAAGATGCCTCCTTCTAATCCATTTGTTCAATTTGTTTACAGAAAGAAATCCTCCTAAATCCTCGGTTATACGATTTTCCAATTTTCCCTGCCTTTGTATAAACTTGCTTTATAATTAAATTTGGTCTGGGTGGTCCTAATTCCTTTACTGTTAATTTCTCCTGGTTGCTACGACGGCTGAACGGTGTTTCTTTTAAAGATTCAACCGAGTTGTTCAGAACATTACTAGCCGCCATAGCCATGGTGAAGCAGGTGAACGAACGTGATCTGAAATGTAGGTTAATTGGCTAGCTTGTCTAAAGCTACGCCGGCCGTATGACATGACGTAAGCACGTACGATTCTTTGTGCATGTCCCAAAACCCCATAGACAAATGACCGAATGGCCTGAAGTTACCAAAATAGATTTTACATGCAAGTCTACGAGAACAGCCTAGTGCCTAGTGCAAGCCTAGTGCAATTTCGAGAAGAGTGAAAGTTGCACTGAAAGGGGCGGGACTTGAAGCTGATTGGAACATACTCCACAGAACACTAGCTGATTGGACTATGATATACTCCACAGAACACTAGCTGATTGGACTATGATATTCAGAAGCAACACTGTCTAGAAGTCATAGAAAAAAAATCTCTCTCTTCTCCCTTTGGTGGGGCATTGTCCAATTGCCCCTAATGAACCAGCCTCCCCTGCAGTAGAGTCAGGAGGACGTACCAGACAGAGGTGTTTGAGTGGCAGGTTGTCCAGGCCGTTGATGCGGGAGATCTTGTTGTGCGCCAGGCTGAGATGGGTGAGGCTGCCACACTGCTCCAGACCGCTGATCTTGCTGAAATAGTTGTCTGCCAGCAAGGCCACACGTTAAGAACCATCCAACAGGGAAGTGTCCTGAGAGATAACCCCTCCACTATGGGAGGTTCGCTTTCAATGATAAGGGAATTTAATTTAGTGTGCACTGTGTTTATGTGTGTTTGCGTGTGTGTTTGCGTGTGTGTTTGCGTGTGTGTGTGTGTGTGTGTGTGCGTGTGTGTGTGTGTGTGTGTGTGTGTGTGCGTGTGCATGTGTGTGTGTGTGTGTGTGTGTGTGTGTGTGTGAGTGTGTGTGTGTGTGTGTGTGTGTGTGTGTGTGTGTATTCCAATGCTTTTTAAAAGGATACAGTCCAGCTTCAGTTTACTCAAAGACGAATAGGCTGCCAAATCCTTCATCACTGACAGCCGGTTGTGAGAGAAGTTGACCTCCTGCAGAAACACAATGCCTGAACCATGACCTATGACCTCCTATCACAGCAGCACCACCTGCCAAAGTGGCATCATATCACACACTCTACGTAACGTATTTAACCTAATTGCTGTGAAGTACCATACGTTCATCCTCATTCAAGATCAGGCAATACTGAGTTAGCATACTGCTGACACCACAGATGGCCTATGGAAATCTGCGGCTAGGCTAGGTCTATCTTCTGGGACGGGAAACCCCAAGCCACTCATCAAAGCTTTGCCTTATCCTGTCTGCTGAAGGTCCCACCTTGAGATTCTTGGGCGGCTGGAATCCAAAGAAGTTGGAGAGTTCGTTGTGCGAGGCGTCGAGGATGATGAGGTAGGGCATGTGGCTCACGCAGGATAAATCTACCAGTCAACAATCGTTAGGAGAGTTGGCCGAGCAGAGGGCGAGATGGCAAGGATACACAACATGTTAGTTCCCATACTGTAATAGGTTCTGAAGGACACAGGCGACACGTTATTCATGACTAAATGAATCAATAAGCATACCACGACTTGAAGACTATTCTTTAAACATTAGACATGATTCACATACCTTTTATTCTGTTGTATGGAAGTTGTAGCTTTTGAAGATGGATGTAGTTGCAAAGGATGGATACATCATTTAGATTTCGACCCTGGAGAAAGCCAAACAATTCGGAAATTGAGTTTCACCTGAAGTGAAATTAAATTGGAAGGAAATAAATGCACCACAATTTGGAAGTGGGCCGAAACTGATTCGGGAAAGTTAAACTGATATACAGATGGATGGATGCTTCTTTTAGAAAATGAAATATTTCTATCTCATGTCAAATAGTTATGCCTCTTACGAGACGTTATATATCAGATGATTGATGGTAGGCTACTATCAACCTGTGTAAGTGTGTGTGTGTGTGTGTGTGTGTGTGTGTGTGTGTGTGTGTATGTGTGTGTGTGTGTGTGTGTGTGTGTGTATGTGTGTGTGTATGTGTGTGTGTGTGTGTATGTGTGTGGTGTGGTCTCTTACAGGCACAGAGAGGAACTGGTAGACATGCTTCAGTCCATCGGCTGAGTGACCCAGGTTGGACAAGCTCCTTGATACTTCATCCTCTGTCAACACACTATCTTTCTGTATACATTTCGCACATAAAAAAAACAAAACACTTTACTTACATTCAAAATTCAGCAACATTATGTCACAGTATTTTATTTGCAAGACACAGTGGTGTTTGTTTACTTCAAAACAAGGCACGTTCTTACTTAGACTTAAGCCAGTGTGTGATAAAACCACAAAGCAATGGTTAAAAAAAACGAACATTGATTTTCAGGTTTTACCTAAGCCGGCTTACTTATGTCAAAAGCTAAACAAGGCAAAGCTAACTTGTAAACATATTCACACAAACGTGCAGTATCCTTATTAATTCATTATCCACTTCGTGAGCTTAGAATGATAAGGTTCTATCTCCGTTTAGAATGATAAGGTTCTATCTCCGTTTAGAATGATAAGGTTCTATCTCCGTTTAGGGCAGTTCAGAGATATTGAGCGTCAAAGTTTTTACATTCCATTATGTTTTGTGAGATGGAACCTTTGTATTTTATGAATTACTAACTCAAAAATGTCAACATTTAGAAAAATAACACCACACAGGCATTAATAAACACCTAATGGATCAGATTATGTAAAAAAAACTACATTTTGACAAAAATGGAGATAGAACCTTATAATTCTAACGTCACGAGTCACCTTCATCGCTGTCTTCTTCACCTCCTCTTCCTCGGAGGTGGAGCACGTGTGTGATGGAGACGTCTGTCCGTCCGTCCTCTCCTGTCCGTCCGTCTGTCCGTCCGTCCTCTCCTGTGTTAACGCCTCCTGAGGACAGCAAGTGACTGACACGGGGGAACACTGTGGCGTTGTTTCTGTCATTAAGTCTGGTAAAAGCGATAATGTTGAAGTGGAAGACATCTCATGCGAATGCGATAAGCTTGTCAGTGTTTACAACAAAAACAAACGGTGGACAGTTCGTTTAGCTCGTTCTGGTTCGCTTAGTTTAGCTTAGGAAACCACTTGGCCCAACTCCTACGTGAAAGCATCGTTTCTGTTGCTTAGTAACGGTTGGGTGTGTGTGTATTGCACTATGGGAAATGTGGTCTATTCATCAGAGCAATTGCGCGTCATCTCCCTGTCATCAGAACGAGCACGCCCCTTTTTGGGTGAAAGAAGAGTAGAAGTTTGAATGGCGGTCAATGGGAATTTCTGGTCTTCGCTACTTTAATCCGATACAATAAGAAAACCGTAGTGCTTTTTATATATTAGGAGCCTAAATCCGATGGCCAGTTAGGCAAACTATTATATAGTGTCATTGCCGATCAATGATCGACGTCGTTATGTAGAGAAAATTAATGAAATAGGGGTTGATTCATCAGAGTAGTCATACGTCATCTCCCTGTCATCAGGGATTTGTAGTTCTTCATTTGATTTGCCGTGTAATAGCTAAGCTCTTTCTGGGCTCTGATATCATGAGGGGAATGTAAACGCAGCATTTAAGTAATCACTTAATGACATGGGGAGCTTGGGGGGGATTGGTCTGCACTCTGGTACCCCTTTTAACCTATTTAGGCGCTATGCAGTATCAACTGAAGAACTACAAATGCCTGATGACAGGGAGATGACGTATGACTACTCTGATGAATCAACCCCTATTTCATTAAGTTTCTCTATATAACGACGTCGATCATTGATCGGCAACGACACTATATAATAGTTTGCCTAACTGGCCATCGGATTTGGGCTCCTAATATCTAAAAAGCACGGTTTTCTTATTTTATCGGATTAAAGTAGCGAAGACCAGAAATTCCCATTGACCACCAGTCAAACTTCTACTCTTCTATCACCCAAAAGGGGGCGTGGACATTACGGGAGGGGAAAGTACCCGGATGCGTTGCTCTGATGAATACATTATGCCCATGTTGGCATGGGTTTGAATCTGGCCCATGCCCTGCTGACATACCTTTCTTCTTACTTTCTTGTCTGTCTTCACTGTCTCTATCCAATAAAGTGAAACATATGAGTGGGACTGTCCCACTCAGAAAAGAACAACCATAAACAGTATATTCACCCACAAATAGACCTACGTACCAAATAACTTTAAAATAAAATTAAACACTGCCGTAAGAACCTACAGCCTGTATAGTAGGCCTACATAGTATTACATGTATTGAACAGTTGTGTGCATTTCAGATTCCAACAGACATCTTTCAACAGGTATTGATTATATATTTTTTAAGAAATCTGCCCTAGAAATTAATCACAGCTGGCAGGTGTGCTGAATTCCTGAGTGTACAGATGTTTTATTTTGGATCAGTCTGTTATATCTAAAATGATATCATGGGATAGTGAATTTTCATCAATCTAACAAAAACAGAGTGAACTTTCATGGTAGAGCAGAGCAAAGACAGACCATCTAGTCTCACCACGCTGCTTTCTTCTCTACACGATCGCTTGTTAATTCCTTGGGGGGGGGAAAAGCATTTTCGTCTGAAGTGCAAAACAGTACGATAGGAAATTGGCACTGTTTATTGTACAAAACCACACAAACCACACAGGAGGAATTTCTATCGTTTATTGTTTCAGCAAGGTCTGTGTACATATTGGCAATGACAAATCATCTTTCTTTAATTCAGTGTAGAAGAACTGACACTCAAGGCGTTTGTCTACGAGCGCCGTTTAGCAGACAGTAGTAGGATCCTACTGTACACATCCTTTTAATTTCATGTCACACAAAAACACATACAATACATTCTTCTCAGAGATAGAAGTGGGGGGGGGAATCAAACATGGCACTACACTCAGATTACATAGATAATGTGCAAATGTCTCCGGTAAAGAAAGCAAAATCATAGAATTTCCTAGAATCATAGAAATGACATTGGTTGATCTTTTCTAGGAAGACGGACCATTTCATTTGAAATTGGGGCCAGGGTGGGGTCACATGAGATATACAGTATGGAGTGTATCCTTGCTCACACAATTGGCAGAACGAATTCCATGCTGAGTACATGACTTCAGGAACTTTTGTGGTGTTTTGCAAACCTAGCTCTATTGAGCTCTATTGAGCTCTATTGTTTGTGTGTGTATGTATAATATGTGTGTGTGTGTGTGTGTGTGTATGCGAAAGAGAGAGAAAGGTCAGTATGTGTGTATGGAACTCCCCTGGCCAGGAAAGTGCTTTAATGCGCTCTTAGAATGCAGCTAGCGAGAGCGAGCGCTAGTTTTGGAGTGCTAGGCTATTATCCTTCCCCTTATTGATCCCAGCCAGCGTGTCATTATGATAGATGGTTCTGGGGGGTTCTGAGGAGGCCGGCGCTGCGGCTCCCCCCCGCCCCCCCCCTCCCGTGTTCTGTATTGACAAAGCTCTGTTCCCCCCCCTCCCCTCTCTCCCTCTCTCCTGAAGTACTTCCTGTCGTCCCGAGTTAATGAGCTAAAAACACAGAGGGACGGCGGGACAGGAGTGATTTGTGACTCTGTCGTGTTTGTGTGTTCACTCTGGAAAAGTTGAACGACTGAACGAAGTTAGAGCAGTTTAGCGGTTTAGCAGTAATCACATCCCTCTCAGGTTCGAGACCACTGCGCTGGAGACGCTGGCCTCCTCCACACACACCCACCCGCGGGTTTCAACGCTACAACGGGACATCAGATGAACATGTTTTCAGGGTAGTGGAAAGACTATACGCTACATTCAAATCTATGTTATATATATATATATATATGTAATATTATATATATCGTGAGCTTAGAATAATAAGGTTCTATCTCCGTTTAGGGCAGTTCAGAGATATTGAGCGTCAAAGTTTTTACATTCCATTATGTTTTGTGAGATGGAACCTTTGTATTTTATGAATTACTAACTCAAAAATGGCAACATTTTAAGAATAACACCACACAGGCATTAATAAACACCGAATGGATCAGATTATGTAAAAAACTAAATTTTGACAAAAATGGAGATAGAACCTTATAATTCTAACGTCACGATATATATATATATAAACAAGCACAAAACAGAGTGAAACAGCTCAAGTAGGGAGCCAATTTCCCCTGCACGGCCTCTGGGAGTGACACAAATGGCCATAAGCAGGAGGAGAGATTTCCTCATTCAGACAGTCTAATCTGGCATCTGTTCCAGCAGACACAGCCAGTGGACCCATGGGGCCCTGAGGGAGGGGGGGAGCATGGTGTAATTGAGTGCAGCAGTTAGATATAATAGGTAAATGAGCTGCGAAAGGCCCCCAAGTCAGGGGCTCGGAGGATGCGTTGCTTCGCTACAGGTTAGACCCGGGATAATGAATGGGAATAGGGACGGGGATGGGGAGGGTGTGTGTGTGTGTGTGTGTGTGTGTGTGTGTGTGTGTGTGTGTGTGTGTGTGTGTGTGTGTGTGTGTGTGTGTGTGTGTGTGTGTGTGTGTGTGCGCGTTTAGAAAGAAACACATATCATATGGAAGATGGAGGAATAGATTAGAGCTGGAATCATCAATTATTTTGTTCCCATTAATTA
>NC_137678.1:32215745-32218245 GCF_963989245.1 Nansenia antarctica | reverse complement strand
TACAATGGTTTAGCTAAAAGGGAACAAATGACTGTAAATGAAATAAGGTGCAACATAAGCACTTGTCTCTTTAACTTGACCAGGAAGATGGAACCCGATCCCCCAGGTCTAGGTGTTACTATGGTATAAAGTACTGCTCTGGTACTGAGACAGGTAGGGTAGGTACTTACTGTTAACACCTCAGAGAGAGGAAAAGAGAGAGGGGGAATAGAGATAGGTAGAGATAGGGAGAGAGGGAGGGAGAGAGAGAGAGAGAGAGAGAGGACAGAGAGGGAGGGAGAGAGAGAGGGAGAGAGAGAGAGAGAGGACAGAGAGGGAGGGAGAGAGAGAGAGAGGGAGAGGGAGGGAGAGAGAGAGAGAGGGAGAGAGAGAGAGACATAAACATTGGTTTCTGCGGAGCCCCCCTCCTCCCATCCTGGCCAACAGCTGTAGTTATGACCCTGGGTGTCTCTATGCGTCTGTCTGTGTCTGTCTGTGTGTCCGCCCCCAGCCCCCAACACTCACTCACTCACTCACCTCCACCACCACCCTGCTCTCCCTTCACCCCCGGGACACCCGCGCCTGTCCATTAGATGTGAACGGTTAGCGAACGGCTAACGGGCGTGGAGGGTTAATCATCATGAGACGATGGTAGCAGGGGGTGCTATGACAACAGGACACACACACACACACATCCAACCAAACCAACACTCCTCTACACAAACCAACACTTCTCTACACAAACCAACACTCCTCTACACAAACCAACACTTCTCTACACAAACACAAATGACCCCTACCCCCCAACACACACACACACACACACACACACACACACACACACACACACCCACACCACACCACACCACACACACACACACCACACCACACCACACACACACTACACCACACAGACACACACACCACACCACACCCACACACACGTACACACACCACACCACCCACACCCCCCACACCCACACACACACACCCACACACACATACACACACACACACACACACACACACACACACACACACAGACACACACACACATCCCTCCTGCTGCATCTAGAAGACAATGCCTGTGCCCGTGGCCTCCTGTGCTGCAGCCTCTCAGGCTGTGTCTCTGCAGTAAAAGTGCTTGTTTCAACAGAATGGTAATTCCTGGGGAAGTCAACCTGTGTGCTGAATCGCTAAGTATCCGCAGTATCACAGAGATGTGTGCTAGAGCATACAATGTGTGTGTGTGTCCGTGTGTGGTGTGTGTGGTGTGTGTGCGTGCGCATTGATGCAATGCTGTGGACATGCGTAGAGATGCATCTGGTGTGTCTAGATGGAACTTAAAGGACATACATCCCCCTAAACCGAAGGTGAAACATTACGCCCATCTTGTTTTAAAGTCGTACCAGCAACAGTACGTCAAATATGTCAACAACTCGTGAGCTTAGAATGATAAGGTTCTATCTCCGTTTAGGGTAGTTCAGAGATATTGAGCGTCAAAGTTTTTACATTCCATTATGTTTTGTGAGATGGAACCTTTGTATTTTATTAATTACTAACTAAAAAATGTCAACATTTTAAAAATAACATTAATAAGCATTAATAAACACCCAATGGATCAGATTAAGTAAAAAACTCAATTTTGACCAAAAATGGAGATAGAACCTTATAATTCACGAACTGTCAATTATGATGATAAGATGGAAGTCAACCGATGTGATTATGTGTCCAGCTGCTGTAGCACTCGGCTGGAGGACGACTGAGGCATGATGGGTAAAACTGACAGCACCTTCCCAGCGTCCGAGCCTGGGGAGCGTGTGGTGGACTGACAGCGAGGAGGAGGAGGTGAGAGGAGGGAGAGGAGGAGGTGAGAGGAGGTGAGAGGAGGTGAGAGGAGGGAGAGGAGGTGGTGAGAGGAGGGAGAGGAGGAGGTGAGAGGAGGGAGAGGAGGAGGGAGAGGAGGAGGTGAGAGGAGGTGGTGAGAGGAGGTGAGAGGAGGTGGTGAGAGGAGGGAGAGAAGGAGGTGAGAGGAGGGAGAGGAGAAGGTGAGAGGAGGAGGAGAGGAGGAGGGAGAGGAGGAGGTGAGAGGAGGAGGTGAGAGGAGGGAGAGGAGGTGGTGAGAGGAGGGAGAGGAGAAGGTGAGAGGAGGAGGAGAGGAGGAGGGAGAGGAGGTGAGAGGAGGAGGTGAGAGGAGGAGGAGGAGGAGGTGAAGAGAGGAGGGAGAGGAGGAGGTGAGAGGAGGAGGTGAGAAGAGGGAGAGGAGGTGTTCTCAAGTTCACATCATTGATTTCTGGAGGTCTTTGATGCGGCCCGGCTCTCCCTCCTGCTGAGACCAGAGAATCAGAACCAGCGGCGGAGAGGGAGAGAGAGATGTGGGTCACTCCCCCGCACGCTCTGCTCTCACCTGGACACACACACACACACACACACACACAGCTGACGATGATCAGATGTTCCAGTGACACATCCAGCCAGGTCTATGGGATAGGACCTGGCTCCTGCACTGTCTCTGAGCAGA
>NC_137678.1:32203245-32205745 GCF_963989245.1 Nansenia antarctica | reverse complement strand
GGAGCTGAAATAAGCGTTTTTTTTTTTTTTTTTTTGCCTAGCACCAGGGGAGCCCCCCCTCCCAAATTTCGTTGTTTGGTACCTGTACTATATCAATGACAATAAAGACCATTCATTTCATTCGATAAGCATTCGTTTTTCTTCCCTGAAGCTGCCACTGGCTAGCGTCTCCCAGTGTCTTTGATGTACATGCGCAGTGTCGGTCATCCGGGGCACACGTGACTTCCCCGGAAAAACAAACAGAGAAATGTCTTCCTGTCCTCGTACCTCTAAAGTGTGGGAGCATTTCAACCACAACGTTGAAAAAAAGAATGTCAAATGTAAAATTTGCAAAGCTGAACTCGCTTATCATGGCAGCACGTCTGATGCGCGAGCATCTAAAAAGGAAGCACGTTGTGGCAGATGACGAGGAAGACGATGGCTCGTCTTGGTAAGCTAGTTAGCTTGTTATTGGCTAACGATATCGTTACATTAAAAGCCTTCTTACATTATTTTACGTTGTCATCAAAGCGATACTTATCAAATAGCTAAAAATGTTGTCTTAATGTTACAGTGCTAAGAAGGCGCGTTCTACTATGAGATGAGTGAAGCAAAGCAAAACTTTTGTACTCTGTACAAGTATTTATTTTTGTTTTTGTATTCTTTTGGTTGCCTAGTGCCTAGCCTACCTCATTTTACTCAGCAGTTTGCACCCTGTACTACTCTTTACATTACATTACATGCAAGTGATGCCAGAAATAAATCTGCAAAGTTCATTAAAATATCTATTTTTGAGTGAACAATCATTTTAATTGTCTTTATTTTTAGTTAGCACATGCCTACAACAACAACTAACAACTTCAAGCTAAATTTAGAAGCTGATTTAGAAGATGATAGCTAAATAAGAGCGATTGAGTAATTGTGCGATAAGCTGTAATTTATGATCCGATTAGTCGACTAATCGTTAAAATAATCGGTGACTAGTCGACTATGAAAATAATCGTTTGTGGCAGCCCTACCCACAACACACCTGGACCACAAACATGGACCACAGACACACCTGGACCACAGACACGCGTGTCAGAACAAACGGTCATATCCACAACACACCTGGACCACAGACACGCGTGTCAGAACAAACAGTCATATCCACAACCAGTCATATCCACAACACAGATCTGTAGCAATCCGGGGCTTCCTCAAACTGTTGTCATGTTCTAAACTCCGCTCACCACCAACAAACATTTGAACAAGAAGCAACTGCGTTCCAGTCAAACTCGACCTCCGACTTTCAACGGAACGCAGCATAAACCGAAAAACCGACATTCACTAGTGCGTATTGAACCGTGGATGGCGAACCGTACAGGTTCAATATAAAACATCCCCCCCCCCCCCAAATACACATACATACAAAGGCTCTCACAAAGCAGAGTCCCCTCACTTCTTCTATGCACTTGTGCTGGTGTGTGTATGTGTGTATGTGTGTGTGTGTGTGTGTGTGTGTGTGTGTAATATGTGCTTATGTGGGATGTGTGGGATGTGTGTGGACAGCATATTCAGACCAGCCTGTGTAAATCAATGGCCATAAATTAGAGGAGGGTGTGAAAGAGAGAGATTGGACCTGTCACTCAAATGTGAGTATATTTGGTAAATGAGGTGGGGAGAGAGAGTGTGTGTGTGTGTGTGTGTGTGTGTGAGTGTGTGAGTGTGTGTGTGTAAGTGTGTGTGTGTGTGTGGACTGCTGAGTGGGAGAGATGAGGAGCGCGGGAGGTCGCAATCGATGGGCCACAGCTCTCCCGTTAGTCTCTCTGCCCTTCTGAAGGTCTCACACACACACACACACGCACACACTCATATACACACATACACAGATAGACAGACACACGCACGCACACGCACACACATACACAGACAGACAGACAGACACGCGCACACGCGCACACACACATATACACACATACACAGACAGACAGACACACGCACGCACACGCACGCACGCACACGCACACACAGACAGACAGACAGATACACGCACACGCGCACACACACACACGCGCACACACACACACACACACACACACACTGTGCAGCCCACCAGACTACTATATCATATTGATGCGGCCCCTCAGATGTTTTTTAAAGATGTTTTTGGGGAGTGGTAGAGAGTGGTAGAGAGTGGTAGAGAGTGGTAGAGAGAGGTAGAGAGTGGTAGAGAGAGGGAGAGAGGTAGAGAGGTAGAGAGAGGTAGAGAGTGGTAGAGAGGTAGATGGAGGTAGAGAGAGGTAGAGAGCGGTAGAGAGAGGTAGAGAGAGGTAGAGAGTGGTAGAGAGAGGTAGAGAGAGGTAGAGAGAGGTAGAGAGAGGTAGAGAGAGGTAGAGAGAGGTAGAGAGTGGTAGAGAGAGGTAGAGAGAGGTAGAGAGAGGTAGAGAGAGGTAGAGAGAGGTAGAGAGAGGTAGAGAGAGGTAGAGAGTGGTAGAGAGGTAGATGGAGGTAGAGAGAGGTAGAGAGCGGTAGAGAGTGG
>NC_137678.1:32188245-32190745 GCF_963989245.1 Nansenia antarctica | reverse complement strand
CTGTGCTTTTTCACTGGTTCTTAGTGGAGGGTAGGGTAAATGGATTGGCAGAGAGAGAGATGAGATGAGAAGTAGAGAGAGAGAGAGAGAGAGAGAGAGAAGAGAGAGAGAGAGAGAGTATTGAGAGAGAGAGAGAGAGAGAGAGATGAGAGAGAGAGAGAGAGAGAGAGAGAGAGAGAGAGAGAGAGAGAGAGAGAAGAGAGATGTTAAATAAGATTACAGGTACTACCCATCCTTGCTTCTCCCTCCCTAGTACCTATCAGTCACTCCAATCAAACCAGATCAGATTAGATTCAACTTCATTGTCATTGCAGAGTTCAAGTACCAGACAACCCAATGCAGTAAATAACAGTGACATCTGACTATTAGCCTCTATTACCCGCGCTAGCACACCTTCCACAAGAACCTAGAGCTGGGTCAACACAGTCAAGGTGGGCCTTCGGAACTGACTAGCATTGGCGACAAGCATCGCTAACACGCTAACACGGCTAACTTTGAACTAGCGCGACTACCGCTACTAAACAGCAGCTTGCAACAACAGTCAAACTGCCGCACGGTAGCGGTATCATTAGCATTAGCCCGATAACCCAATCCAGAATGTTCCAGAAAGCGCCGCACGCTCGCAGCCACTCAGAACCCCAGCTGGTGGCAGTGGCCGGAGGCAGACAGCAGGGGGCAGCGGTGACTCGAGCAGGGCAGTAATGATTTGTATAATGAGTATAATGACTCCCAGTGTGGTGAAATGATATGATATCCATATCAATGACCACCGGCCCCCTGGTGGTCCCCTCTCTTCTACCTCCCATGTCACCTCAACCCCCTAATGGGCGGTAGAGTGAGTGTGTGTGTGTGTGTGTGTGTGTGTGTGTGTGTGTGTGGGGGGGGGGGGTAATGATCCATGGCATTGCCCGGCCCCATGAAGGGCAGAGGGGGGTAGACCATTGCGCGCACCTACCCACTCACGCACGCACGCACGCTCGCCCACACACACACCTACGATTTTACTCAAGGAGACAGTTAATTAGCTAGTGAGTGGCCACACACACACACACACACTAACACACACCCTGTCCTAATAGAAAGAGCAATCTCCAGCCTCCACCTCTCCCACACACGCCAGCCATGACGCACGCACGCACGCACAGACAGACAGACAGACAGACAGACAGACAGGCACGCACGCACACACACACGCACACACACACACACCTACACACACAGGCCTAGGAGAGAACCTGCAGAGCCCCCCAGTGAGTGTGCATCAGTAGTTTTTCTTTCTTTCTTTGGGGGGGGGGCATTCTGTCTTCACTAGGACACTGACACTATTGGGGGGGGGGGGTCTATGCATGCACCATTCCATGTGTAGCTGTAAATTCACCCTAGTCACTCAAACACCTGATAGAATGACGGCCACTTGACAGAGAACTCTCTCTCTGTGGCTTCTGAAGGCCATCCCTTCTCCTTTGTTTCGACAGCAGCATTCTCTCTCTCTCTCTCTCGTTTCTCTTCAGAGTTAGCAAAGCTCCGTATCAGCAGGTCGGGGGAGTAGGGAAAGGGAAAACAATGGATCCCAGATCCATTACTCCTGTAACAAATGCTCTGGCACTCGGCTCGCCTTGTCTAATTCTGCTCGTTTAACACAGCCATTCGTCTTAGTGCAGAGAAATCATTAAAATGTAATCAAGGGAGGGAGGGAGACAGGGAAGGAGGGATTAGAGAGAGAGAGAGAAAGAGAGAGAGGGGAAAAAATCGCTGGGGTCCTGCCAAACAGGGGAGTCCTCCATCTTATTTACCTGTCACACAGAGAGAGAGGGGAAGAGAAAGGCTAGCTGGGCGCTGGCCAAACCTCCTCTCTCCGAAGGTTGCATAGATTGACAAAACTATCTTTCTCCGACAAAACACTCAACGCCTAAAGTACCGTACTCCGGTCGGACGCCTCCCTCCCTCCCTCTCCTTCACAACTCAACCAAACACTCTTTCAAACCCACAATAATGCACAGCATGCCTCGGCCTGTGCCACTTATCTTCGTCTATCGAGGCCTATTTGAAGGCACAGCGCCCACCGCAAATTAGGCTCACTCTCTCCACACAAAAGGGATTCTTTCAAATGTACCTCTGTGTAAAAAAAAAACTCTCCCCTGGTAAGAGCGCGATAAAGAAAGTTCCCTTACCTGCGGGAGCTTAATGACGCCAACAGGGACACGGGCGAGCGCGCAGACTTTACCATCCAGTTAATGCAGCGAGATCACCATAGAAACACTGGCGCTAGGCTAATGGTTGCTATTAAACCTCTGAAGCTTGTGAATAGGAAGGGAAGAGAGTAGGAGTGGAGGTTTTTAGCTGGATGTGGATTGTTTAAGCCCTCGCTGTTTCGATGATATCGCACACCTACTGAACCGACTTGGAGACTGAGGATAGCTAAACGACGGTAAAAGGCCTTGTGGTCTGCGAACACGGCGAGGTGGGTCCATTGGAACTCACTAGCATTGGCGGCGGCAGC
>NC_137678.1:32150745-32160745 GCF_963989245.1 Nansenia antarctica | reverse complement strand
CATAACTCTCTCTCTCTCCCCCTCTCTCTCTCTATCTTTCCTTTCTCTCTCCCTCCCCCCCCCCCCCTCTCTCTCTCTCTCTCTCTCTCACTCTATTTCACTGCGGGTGCCTGTATCTTCCGGTCCAGGTGGTAAATTGAAATGGTTTGAGGTTCACTGCAACCTGATTGAATCTAAAAAGAAAACTGCCATGAAGAAAGGGCCGCTGTGTGTGTGTGCATGCGTGCGTGCATATGTGTAGGTGTGTGTGTGTGTGTGTGTGTGTGTGTGTGAGAGAGAGGGGGGGGGGGGGGGCTATGATGATAGCACCCCTGACAGAGACATGTTGACTGGGAAAGAGTTGAAGGTATGGTGAGGAGGGAGGGAAGGAGGGAAGGAAGGAGGGAAGGAGGGAGGGAGGGATGGAGGGAAGGAGGGAGGGAAGGAAGGAGGGAGGGAAGGAGGGAGAGAAGGAAGGAGGGAGGGAGGGAGGGAGGGAGGGAGGGAAGGAGGGAGGGAGGGAAGGAAGGAGGGAAGCAAGGAGGGAAGGAGGGAGGGAGGGAAGGAGGGAGGGAAGGAGGGAGGGAAGGAAGGAGGGAGGGAGGGAAGGAGGGAGGGAAGGAGGGAGGGAGGGAAGGAGGGAGGGAAGGAGGGAGGGAAGGAAGGAGGGAAGGAGGGAGGGGTAGAGCAATGGCGGATGATTGAAAACGTGTTAAACTCTTCAGGGGTATGAAAAGCAACAACCTATTATGTCACTCCACTCCCCCCCCCCGCCTCCCTGTAGTGGCACCTCGCAGGGACGCCTCCATCACCGCCTGCGTGCAGCGCCAGGGGAGGAACGGCATGCCTCATATCGGACGGCGGGGAGATGCAATTCCAGCCGCAGGTGTCACACAGCACACCACAGCACACCATATCACACACACACACACACACACACACACACACACACACACACACACACACACACACACACACACACACACACACACACACACACACACACACACACACACACACACACACACACACACACACACACACACACACACACACACACACACACACACACACACACACACACACACACACACACACACACACACACACACACACACACACACAATATTACCCTGCTAGAGGTGGAACGGCCTCCTCCCAGACACATTTTAATCATTTATTTATGTCCACATAGAAACAAGTATACAGGGACACAAATACTGAAGGCACAGATGGGATGCATTCACAAACAGACATGGACAATGTCTTTCACATACAACAGGACAAGACTCACGGGTACAAGTAACACCGTCTCCGCCATATATGGCGGCTGCCAATAATCGCAGAGACAGAGCAATACTTGCTGAGCCTTTTTGCTTCTCCCTTGGACATTCCCAGTAGACGTAGTAGACTAATAGCGTACACCTATAGCCTAGCTCTGAGATGGTATCTACAAGCTGCTGGTATTTCATGACCTTAGTCATGAAGGCTTCCTCTAGGCTTATATCAAAGGTGCATGCTACCTCTAATACAGACACCTCTCTGGACTCTTCATTAACAACAACAACATCTGGTGTGTTAGCAGACAACTGTGAAAAGTGACATTGGTCATTACAGGAATTGAACATAGATGCATTGACACAAGCATGTGTATACATGTTCACTGTAACTGGGAAGTGGAGTGATATGTCCTTTACTATAAGGCTCACAATTCTGTCATGACGTGCTATATACATTCCTTTGTAAACATAACAGCCATTCAAGATGTGTGATAGTGTTTCTGTAACCTGTTCTGTGGTGTGGTGCAAGCAATGAGGAACCTGAGTGGAAGGAAACCAAATAGAGAGGTTGAGTCTGGTAGGAAGGACTTGTAATCTGGCCTTGGTTGTGAATATGACAATGTCCTCATCGAGTGCAGTGTTTTTTAGAAAAGAATGAGAAACAGAGTGATCAGCTGTGGGAAGACATGCCAGTTTTCCCTGGAGTTTCAGACCAGTCCAGTGTTGTTGTTGTTGATGTTGATGAAGGTCCATGAGAGTCCGTCTGGCCCCTCTAGATGTTAGCTGGTGGCTCTGTCCAGCAAAGGAGGCTGTTGCCCTGACCTGTGTGAGAGGGTCAGATATACAGTTCTCTGAGACCCGAACAGTCTCAGAGTCAGACCGCACCCACTCCAGGGACACCCCGGCTCGGACACAGAGGTCATTCAGGTCTGGCCAATCAGACCAAACTCCAAAACCAGCGGAATGAGTGTCCAATTTTCCGCTGGGTTTCCTCTTGAACCCAAGGAAGTGGGGCTCCGCCCCCCTGGCAACTGGGACCTTCCTTCTCCTCAGGTCCAGGAACATGGAGGAGCGGGCCAGCTCCCTGACGTCCTTGTCGTCGTTGTTAAGCATCCTGAGAAGATGGGAAATTCTCATGCTGGTGTAGATCCATTCTACATTGGGGACCCCTAGCCCTCCCTCCCACTGGGGATGAAAGATGATGTCACGGGTGCTGTGTGAATTGAGTCCAAGCCACCTGCGCACTACGCTCACAGTCTTGTTGTTCATTTCACACAGCACTTTCTGGGGGATGTGGACATTGGAGAAGAGGTGCTGAACTTTGGACAGGGCCACCTGCCTGATGGCTTCTAACTTCATAGTTAGTGGCAGAGGACACACACACACACACACACACACACACACACGTAGACACACACACACGCCGGCACACACGCCGGCACACACGCAGGCACACACACACACGCAGGCACACACACACACGCAGGCACACACACACAGGCGCGCACACACACACACACACACACACACACACATGTAAGCACACACACGTAGGCACACAGACACGTAGGCACACGCATGCACACGCATACACACACACACATACAACACACAAACACACAGGCGTACTGTATGCATTACTGTCTGAGGATATGATGTGAGGGGTTAAATTATTCATTGATCCTTCCGTACCTGTGTATCCCGTACAGGCCTGTCGGTCGGCGTGTGTGTGTGTGTGTGTGTGTGTGTCCACCTGAAGGGCCCTCAGGGGAATCGTCAACCTTGGAGCCAGCGTCGACCTTTTCCTTGTGTTCTCCCCTGAGTAGTGACATAATTGTGTTGTGTTGTGTTGTGTTGTGTTGTGTTGTGTGTGTGTGTGTGTGTGTGTGTGTGCGTGTGCGTGTAATGTGTGTATACTCAGAGCATCCATTTAGAGGGGCTAGTTGGGGTCAGCGGGACGGAGCTGTCACGAGGCACTATGATGTCTGAGTGAAGGAAGGGTGATGGAGGGAACATAGAGGAGAGGGGGGCAGAAGAGAGGGGGGGCAGACAGGTCTTCCTGTAGCGATAACTGTGAGTCAGAGTTTTAACCCTTGAAGAGCCTTGGACAAACCTTGGGATAACACTACAGCAACCTCCAGGCAAGTACAGCAGAGCACTAGAACATAGCCATGCTGCTTGGGCTGGCTTGCTCTGTCTGTGACATTACTGGTGGGGCTTGGTGTGTTGACTAACTTCTCATTAAAGCCCAAACATGCATTCCTGGGATGTTGCCACGGCAGCGTGTGATATTCAATACATTCTCATAGTTCCAATCTAATATGAACTTGACATTTATATATTGTGCTCTCTTTCTCTCCCCCATCTTGGTGTGTGTGTGTGTGTGTGTGTGTGTGTGTGTGTGTGTGTGTGTGTGTGTGTGTGTGTGTGTGCAGGGGTTAAACAGTTCCTGCTAATCTGGCTCATTAAGACAGTGGAGAGCACGGAGTGAGCCTCGCTGGCTGATTTGAGACAATTTGCGGGAATGTATAAAAACACACTATCACACTGAGCTAAATACTGACACTTTACGAATACCACGCAAATATTAAACGTGTTTATAGTAAGATAGAATAGAGAGAGAGAGAGAGAGAGAGAGAGAGAGAGAGAGAGAGAGGGGGAGAGAGAGGGAGATAGATAGATAGAGAGAGAGGGAGAGAGTGACAGAGAGAGAGAGAGAATCACAGATCAGGTAACAGGTATCCAAAGCACTGTACAGTAACATATGGGTGCAATTCTTCCTAGAAATCCCCCCAGTACAGATACAAGTTCCATACCGCAGACACCGTCTATAGGGAGCGGGCCCGTGGTTCTGACACTCCCAGGCTACACCGTGGAGCCCAGCACACTGCTGGAACAGAGAGAGAGAGAGAGAGAGAGCGAGAGAGCGAGAGAGCGAGAGAGCGAGAGAGAGCGAGAGAGAGAGAGAGAGAGAGAGAGAGAGAGAGAGAGAGAGAGAGAGAGAGAGAGAGGGAGGAACACGCTCCCTGGGCGGGGAACACCACTCTATTTCATGGCTGAAGACGTCCTGCCGCTCCAGAGTTGGCTTCATTCAGCCTTGTGTCGGGAGGGACATGGTTTGGAGCAGCGGCGGCGACAGGGTCATCATGGTAGTGACAATGGTACAGAGAGAGACCGCGAGTTCTCACGCCGTACAGAAGAAAAAGCTTTATTGAATAAGTCCCATGTACTCTCACAGGGGCCAAACGAGAGGCTTTACATTAGGACGTTAGGATGTGTTCACACCACAACGCACACGCGGTCGTGCCTCTTTTGTCTGCCGAGAAACACCCAAGAACAAACGCTCTCGGAATGTGATATGAATTTGTCGATGTGCTGTGCCTAGAATATCAGTTATTATAATCCTATACCAATCCTCCCCCACCCCCCCATCCCCCCCCCCAAAAATAATAAATTCCCTTCCCCACACCCTCCCAGCCAGAAGCCAGGGTACGAGAGAATGATACGTTGTACTTAGCAAATTGCATTTGGAACCAGAGGGGAATAAATACTGGAGATAAAGACTGCTCTAATGTTCTCAAATCCATTAGAAATCTCATATTCACACATCGGAGAAATCGCATTACAAGACGGCTAATGTCATTTCGCGGGTTTTGCTAGTGTCGCTGGGAGGGTGATACACTAACATCAAACATAATGGTTTTTCTCTTCCTCTCTCTCTCTCTTTCTCTCCGTCTCTCAGATTCTATTCTGTTCGGGATTGAAATTCCGTTATATTCCGGATATTGTGTTGGGAAAGTCTTTTGGGGTGGCGGTGGGGCGGTAATGAATTTAGCCGAGAGCAAGAGAGTTTCGGGAGGGAAGGATGGAGGGGCTTTTGTGAACGTACTGGGCTTCCACTAGACTAGGGTTCTTCAGAACACACTGCAGCCTCAGAAATCTGGACTGGAAGAAAATCTTTTCAATTTACAGGCCAGGATCCTATCACACGGAGCAGCTCAGACTCAGCAGGGAGTCAATTCTGTGGTCATCTGCTGGTTTGAAAGTAACCCTTTTACTTGTAACTCACACTTTGACATCATCACATAGCAGCATGTCATGTATTCTACCCCATTCACCAAGAGCCCCCCAAAAAAACAAGGTTATCCTCCAATCCTTTCAGACTGGGACTAAACAGAAGGTGATAGAAGAAGGTCTTTCCTTCTATCAATGGCCCCGGGCCTGAGCTGGATTACTCTTCCTCCTGCTACGACTGGTGGATTGATTATTCACTTGCTTAGTATTCAAATGAATTGATTGTAAGTCGCTTTGGAATAAGGCGTCTGCTAAATGCCAAAAATGTAAATGTAGACACAGTTTTTGCAGTACTGCACACACCCCTGGTCAATGTGAACACTCACTTACCCTTTGCTCTACTGCTGTTTATAAATACTACCTTGCACATAACATATTTTTGCACATTGCACATACCTCTTTTTGATATAGCCTCTATTTATACATCTGTCCATAGCATACTGTACATAGCTACCTTAACTGTACATAGCTACCTTAACTGTACATACAGTGCTGCTTGACAGTAAATGCAACTTTTTTTTTGTTTTTACCATGAAATCTTTATTTAATCAGAACCATTCTTTTTTAGTAAGTAAGTAATGTTTATTTATAGAGCACAAAATGTACAACGACAAGAGCCGCCCAAAGTGCTTAACAGATATCTGACATAACGGGTTTATATTTACCAACTCCATGTGTGGGTTTAGAGGGAGTCATGCGTGTCGTAGGAAAACGAAATGATAAAGAAATGAGCGCAAAAATAAGTGAACCTCTTTACTCAATAGCTTGTGGCACCTCCATTAGCAGCGATAACTTAACGTCTCATATAGCCACTAATCAGTCTCTGACATCTGTTTTGAGATATGTGACACAGCCCAATGAAAAGGGCTACCTGTAGGCGAAATCATTTTTCAGTTTTTTACATGTGCTTAAACTACAGATTGTAAGCTTTCAAATGATGCATCATACATTGAAATCGGAAACAAATTGAAGACAACATGAGTATTTGAAAGTTGCTACACCGGAAATCACTAAGCACAGAAAATCCCCATCAAAGATAATGAATCCCCATCAAACAACAAGAAACGAAGTTTGCCTCCTCGTTCAGAACTTTGACTTGGCCAATCCAAAACACAAATCTGTTTCCTCCTGAGCCATTCTTTGGTACATTTGTGTGGTGGCCTGGGAAAACCCGTCGGATGTCGCTGGCGTTCGTTTGTGGCAAAGAGCAAAAATAGATGGAAATCGCGATTTTGATATTATGTGGTATTCTAGTACTTTGAACTCCATACTACATTATGGTGAATAAACATTTTAAGAAAACAAAAGAGAAAGTACTTATTTTTATGTTTTTGTGGTGGGTAGTTTGTCTGCATCACAAGCAGACAAACGAGACCGGCGATCTGCATAGGCTCCTCCCCCGACCCGGAGGAGAAAGGGGTCGGGGGCAGCATCTGGGCAGCATTTCTCATCTTTCACTTTTTTTGACATGACACATTAAAATGCTCATAACTTTTTAAAATAAAGGGCTATCTCAGTCATTCAACCAGTTATGAATAGCTGAGAACTGCTAATTTATGGAAATATTTTAAAAAAAATGTCAAAATGCCACCATGTGAAGGGTTTTCCCAGGCCACCACACATTTGTTTGAATGCTCCAGTTGTTTAGCCTCCTGATTCTACTGACCTGCCTGATTTAACCAAGGCAACTTGGGGTTCACTTGTTTTTGCACCTACACTAATTTCTTTATAATGTTGTTTTCTTACTACACGCATGATTCCCTCTAGACCAACATATGGAATTGGTAAATATAAACCTGCTATGTTAGATAAAAAAGTTCTGTTTTGCAGGGGATTTTGGTAATTTTTTTGGGCCGCTACCCACATGTTGAGCTGTGTTGCTCCTTCCACGAATGCATGATCCTTACAAGTTGTACCTCGTTGTAAAGGTGACTAATCAGGCTTTCCAACAATATAAAATACAATACCAATTGGTATTATTAAAGGGGAGGAATAATCGACCGAAATAACGTTTCCAAACTTTTTCTGAGGAGTTTATTATATCTATTGAATTTCTATCATGTTTTCTAACACTACATTTGCACCTCTGGTTAGATGCTAAACTGCATTTCGTTGTCTGGCACTTGGTACTCTGCAATGACAATAAAGTTGAATCTAATCTAATCTAATCTAATCTAACCTAATCTAATCTAAACCCCATGACCACATGGCGCAGCCTGCTGGGCCTCTCCCTCTCCCCTGCGCCACCAGACTGCAGTGCTGCCACGTCTCTCTGTCTCACTCATCAGACTGCAACTGCTGACTCTGTGACTGGGGGGACGTCACCCTGCAGGGAAGACCAGCAGCGGCTAATTCCCCTGAAAAACCATTAAACCATTAAGCTGAGAGAGGAGCCGCTGTGTGGCCGGTTACAGGTGGTGAAGGAATTACTGGAGCACCTTAATTGCCCTCGCCAGGCCTTGACTGGCGCATAAATTACACACCATGGATGAACCGAGGGAAGGAGCTAGCATCAATAGCTAGGCTAATAGCTAGGATGCCACCACCATGCTAATGAAGGAGAGGAGAGGAGGGGAGGGGAGGGGAGAGGAGAGGAGAGGGGAGAGGAGAGGAGGGGAGGGGAGGGGAGGGGAGAGGGGGGGAGGGGAGGGGAGGGGAGGGGAGAGGAGAGGGGAGGAGAGGAGGGGAGAGGAGAGGGGAGGAGAGGAGAGGAGGGGAGGGGAGGGGAGGGGAGGGGAGGGGAGAAGAGAGGAGGGGAGGAGGGGAGAGGAGAGGAGAAGAGAGGAGAGGAGAGGGGAGAGGAGGGGAGGGGAGAGGAGGGGAGGGGAGGGGAGAGGAGGGGAGGGGAGGGGAGAGGAGGGGAGGGGAGGGGAGGAGAGGAGAGGAGAGGAGAGGAGAGGAGAGGAGAGGAGGGGAGGAGAGGAAGGGAGAGGAGAGGAGAGGAGGGGAGGGGAGGGGAGGGGAGAGGAGAGGAGAGGAGGGGAGAGGGGAGTGGAGGAGAGGAGAGGGCAGGAGAGGAGAGGAGAGGAGAGGGCAGGAGAGGAGGGGAGAGGAGAGGAGAGGAGAGGAGAGGAGGGGAGAGGAGGGGATGAGAGTGGAGGGGAGGGGAGAAGAGAGGAGGGGAGGGGAGGAGAGGAGGAAGGTCTCTCTGCAGTCTTAATCATGGGCCTGCCAGCCATGATTGTCCACTGTCTGCACACAGTACAGGAACCCCACTACTGCAACATGACTGGGCTTTAATCACTGAAACACAGAGAGGAACGAGAGAGAGGGATGAGGAGGAGGAGGGCAGAGACAGAATGGTGGAGTTGTTGAGGGGGGGAAAAAGAGGTGTGAAAGTGAGGAGGGAAGCTGGGAGAAGACGGAGAGAGAGAGAGAGAGAGAGGAAGATTAGTAGAGAGAGAGAAAGAGATCAAGAGTGATCTAGTAAGTGAGGTGGCTTGTAGAAATACAGTGGCCTGCGCAGTGATGGGTCCTGCGTAAAGTCATGGGACAGTGATGCATGTTTTGGCTCGACACTCCACACGTTTTGGATGTTATATCTAACAAATTACTATTAGCTTAAAGTAGATATTCTCAAACGGACTGGTAGGCCATGGAAGACTTCTACACTGGGTGACCGAAGAATGCTCACCAAGCTCAACAACAACTGTGCCACAGATCAGGAACAGTCTCCAGGAGGTAGGTGTGTTTGTGTCAGAGCAGTGGCGGACTCAGGCTGTTTGAAGGGCAGGGGCGAAAAGAAAAAAAGGGCACCTACTGGACAACATGGGACCCCATGCATCAGTGCACATGGTCAAGTTTAGACCATTGGAAGGGCAGCCAATAGGGCACATCCTCTAATTTTGTCACTCAAAAGGGCACTTTAGTGCGACGTTTTTCAACTGTGGGGGCACATGGTCAAGTTTAGACCATTGGAGGGGCACCAATAGGGCACGTCCTCTCATTTTTAGCCACTCAAAAGGGCACTTAAGAGAGACGTTTTTCAACCGTGGGGGCACCAGGAGGGGCGGTCGCCCCCCCCTGCCTCCCCCCCCCTGAGTCCGCCAGTGTGTCAGAGACTACAGACCCAGAAGACTTCACCAGCAGAACTGCAGAGGCTGCACTGCAAGGTGCAAACTACTAATTAGACACAAAAACAGGACGGCCAGGTTATAGTTTGCTGCAAAGTCATAAAAAAACAATATACACTATGTGTGCCAACCTGCTCTAATACACATAACAGAGAGAAAGAGGGCGAAATAATATTTTAATGGCTGCTACTGCAGTTTAGCCAATAGCCAGGAAAGAGAGACATTATATGGTACTGCAGGGAATTAGGAGCTACTTATATAAAGTTCCTTTACTTCTTCAAATGGTTACCACCATGTAGTAGTAATTGAAAATTCAACTGCTCTAGTGCTTACCTTAACAACCCTCCTCATAATAGCATCACATCTCAGCTATCATTTTACACTCCAGGCAGTTTTCCACTGTTTCACAACTCTCTTGAATTAAAGGTGGTCATAACAATTATGTTTAACTCTCAATATGTGGGGCAATTTAAGCCGTAGCAATGAGAGAGTGCCTTTTCTTCCGTGTGTATATCATTTGCTGCCATTGTCGGTCTGTTTTTTAATAGCGCTCTATTATCAGCACAGTATGGGGTGTGTGGAGTACTGTAGTCA
>NC_137678.1:32140745-32143245 GCF_963989245.1 Nansenia antarctica | reverse complement strand
CTTCCCCGCTGCGTGGCGGCGATCTAACCCAGGTGATCTAACCCAGGTGATCTAACCCAGGTGATGTTTACTCATGCCTGGCGCGTCCCGGCCGGCGCGGAGGGCATCTGAGAGATAAAGGAAGAGGAAGTGGCGGTGGCGGAGCGGGAGACAGGTAGATCCACCCGCCCCCCCCACGATCTATAATTCACCGCCACACTCTACGGCTTTAATGGGCTGAGGGAAGAAGTGTGTTTACCCAGGAAAGAGAGAGACAGAGAGAGACAGAGAGAGACAGAGAGAGAGAGAGAGAGAGAGAGAGAGAGAGAGAGAGAGAGAGAGAGAGAGAGAGAGAGAGAGGGGGGGGTGTGTTGCCTGCGATTTTGAGGGGCTTAGGTCCCTCATTGAATATTAATACAGATTGTACACTTCATGAAGCAAGGTGGCTAACATGGTGTGGATGTACGTACACTACACTACCAGGCTTGCTTGTTAATATAGCCAATAATACAATGGGTATGTTGAGTACACGCACGCACTGCACACACGCTGTTAGGTGTAGAATTCATTCTTTTATTGGTTTACAAAGCACTAAATGGTCTCGCTCCTGACTACATGTCTGACATGGTTTTAAGATTATGTACCCACTAGATCCCTCAGGTCCTCTGGTACTGGTGAACCCACTAGATCCCTCAGGTCCTCTGGTACTGGTCTACCACTAGATCCCTCAGGTCCTCTGGTACTGGTCTCTAGACCCTCAGGTCCTCTGGTACTGGTCTCTTGGTTGTTCCAGGGGTCCGGTCTAAGACCCATGGCGAGGCCACCTTTAGCCACCATGGCCCCAGACTATGGAACGGTCTGCCGGAGGACTTGAGGGTGGCAGAACGTGTGGATATCTTTAGCAGAAAGCTTAAAACACCTTTTTAGCCTGGCCTTTATCTAGTGTTTATCTTAACATGCACGTTTACTCCTATGTCTTATCTCCTGTTTCTTGTTTCACTCCTGGTTTTATAGTGTTGTATTTTATCTATTTCTTATCTCCTGTTTCTTGTTTTATTGTGTTGTATTTTTTACGATTGTTTTTATGTTCAGCACTTGGGAGTTGCATTCAATGTTTGACTTGTGCTGTATAAATAAAGTGTGATTGATTGATCGAGCTGTGTATCTGTACAGTAAACAGACCATGTGGCTCTGTCTCCATCTCTCCCTCTCTATCTATCCAACCATGAGGGTAGAATGAAATATTTCTCTATGATGTATTTGTCTTGCAATAATTGTATACGTGTACAGTATTATTAAAGCCTCATTTGATTTATTCTCAATTGAACAACCTTGTTCTAAGTCCCAAACTCAACAATTCATTGCACATAGTGTTAATTAAATGACTTGGAGTAAAACCTCCTTGCCAATCCTTTGTATTGTAACTGCCAACTTACAGTATAAGACCCTCCACACCAACGCGCTAGCACAGGGACACTACTTACAGCTCATCATTGTCCCTAGACAAATCGAAAGCATAACAAAATGTCTACATTCACACACAAGCCTTATACAACCATAAGATTATTGATTACTAAAACTGTTTTTTCGCGGTTCATTCTTCGACTCTTTTCACAGCCCCAAATTGGTGTCCTTATTTCACAATAAATACCATACAGCACAATGGTGTCATTCAACCATCTGGTACATTATGTACTAGGAGGAGGTGAACAAAGAACACAAAATGGCTTCTTCTTAAGTGTCTGGAAGAGAATACATTACATGACTCAGCGGAATACAATTGGATGTGCTTTTTTTTCCTCAGAAATGTCGTATTGTCTGTATGTAACATCTCTCCTCAAGAAACCAACTGTTGACCCGTCTGCCCTAAAATCCCTGTCTGTCTCTAACCAAGGGCTGGATTCGAACCCATGCCGACATGGGCATAAGTGTGCCATGGTGCTAGACCACTGGACCACCCCAGGCCACTTCAGGCTACTTCTTAATTGTCCCTCCTAGAGAACTCCTAAATCCCCAGACCCCTCCAGTACAATTGCTCTATTATAAATACATAAATAAAATCAATAAATAACAATAATAATAACAACAATCATTCTTCATTCTTCTAGCATTGTAACAGCCCAACGGCCTGCAGTCATAGCATAGATTACTTTTTCTTACAGTGACTGATGGCTAGATGACTCACTTACTTAGACAACATTGTACATTTAATGTATTTGTTGTAAGTGGCTTTGGATAAAGGCACCAGCGTAATGCCAAACACATAAATGTAAATGTAATGTAACATGCCAGGGAATGAGGGAAAGTTAGATGCTGATTTCTCCACGGCCAAGCAAATCAGTAGGGAGGCTACTGATCTGACCTGTTATATAACTCATTCTGTATGTCCTATACTGTGTGTGTGTGTGTGTGTGTGTGTGTGTGTGTGTGTGTGTGTGTGTGTGTGTGTGTGTGTGTGTGTTTGAGGGCTAGTTCCATCTAGTTCATCTACCTTTCTGACTCCGTCATATGGGTAGTCATA
>NC_137678.1:32130745-32133245 GCF_963989245.1 Nansenia antarctica | reverse complement strand
TGATGTCATTGCTTTAAAAGCTTCAGATAGGCTAATTGATATCATTTGAGTCAATTGGAGGTGTACCTGTGGATGTATTTTAAGGGCTACCTTCAAACTTCAGTGCCTCTTTCCTTGACATCAAGGGAAAATCTAAAGAAATCAGCCAACCTCAAAAGAAAATAATTGTGGACTTCCACAAGTCTGGTTCATCCTTGGGAGCAATTTACAAACATAAACTCGTAAAGTATAAACACCAGGGGGCCACGCAGCCGTCATACCACTCAGGAAGGAGACCCGTTCTGTCTCCTACAGATGAACGTACTTAAACTTAACGGTGCGAAAAGTGCAAATCAATCCAAGAACAACAGCAAAGGACCTTTGGTGGAAGATGCTGGAGGAAAGAGGTACAAACGTATCTCTATCCACAGTAAAATGATATATATATATATATAATGCTATATCAACATAACCTGACAGGCCGCTCAGCAAGGAAGAAGCCACTGCTCCAACACCGCCATAAAAAAGCCAGACTACGGTTTGCAACTGCACAGAGGGACAACGATTTTACTTTTTGGAGAAATGTCCTCTGGTCTGATGAAACAAAAATGTAACTGTTTGGCCATAATGACCATTGTTATGTTTGGAGGAAAACGGGGGGAGGCTTGTAAGCCAAAAAAAAACACCATCCCAACCGTGAAGCACGGGGGTGATCGGGTTGTGGACGTGCTTTGCTGCAGGAGGGACTGGTGCACTTCACAAAATAGATGGTATCATGAGGAAGGAAAATGATGTAGACATCTCAAGACATCAGCCAGGAAGTTAAAGCATGGTCGCAAATGGGTCTTCCAAATGGACAATGACCCCAAACATACGTCCAAAGTTGTAGCAAAATGGCTTAAGGACAACAAAGTCAAGGTCTTGGAGTGGCCATCACAAAGCCCTAACCTCAATCCTATAGAACATGTGTGGGCAGAACTGAAAAATCGCGTGCGAGTATTGAGCAAGGAGAACCTGACTCAGTTAGGCTCCATCAGTTCTGTCAGGAGGAATGGGCCAAAATTCCACCAACCAACTTGTGGGAAGCTTGTGGAAGGCTACCCAAAACGGTTGAGCCACGTTAAACAAATGTTGGGGCGGCTGTGGCGCAGGAGGTAGAGCCGGTGTCTAATGATCACAAGGTTGGCAGATCGGCGGTTCGAGCCCCGGCTGGCCACGTCGAAGTGTCCTTGGGCAAGACACTGAACCACAAATTGCTCCCATTGAGTGGGCCGGCGCCTTGCATGGTAGCTTCATCTCTTCAGGTTACATCTTAACTGCTCCTCCTGAGACATCTTCTGACCCTCACCACTACGTCTCCTAAAGACACCCGCTTTCCCCTCTACTGTGTCCCTAAGAACTTCTATTGCCCCCCTTGTACTGTTTCTCAGTTTCTCCAGAAAAAAAAAAAAGAAAAAAAAAGTTTTAGTAGAAGGCGATAGGGAGAAGGTTTTTTCTTCTATCAGTGGCCCCGGGCCCGAGCTAGATTACTCTTCCTGCAACGAATGGTGGACTGCTGATTCACATGCTTAGTATTCAAATGTATTGATTGTAAGTCGCTTTGGAATAAGGCGTCTGCTAAATGCCAAAAATGTAAATGTAAATGTAGCTTGCTGCCTTTGGTGTGTGAATGTGTGTGTGAATGGGTGAATGAGAGGCCGTTGTAAAGTGCTTTGGATAAAGGCGCTATATAAGTACAGTCCATTTTACAATTTAAAGGCAATGCTACCAAATACTGTCTGTGTGAGTGTATGCAAACGTCTGACCCACTGGGATTGTGATGACAGAAATAAAAGCTGAAATAAACCCTCCTCTCTACTATTATTCTGACATTTCACATTCTTTAAAATAAAGTACTGATCCTAACTGACCTAAGACAGTGAATGTTAACTAGGATTACATGTCAGAAATTGTGCAAAACTTTTAAAATGTTAAATGTGAGAGTTTAAATAGTATTTGGCTAAGATGTAGGTAAACTTCCGACTTCCAACTGTACATAGTTCCTCTGCATAACAGTCACCAGACTGTGCTGTCATGGCGTTGGAGTTAGTGTAACCGTGCAGCAGCAATATGTGTTTATTTCCGATTATGGTGACCAATTTAATTTCATGCTCTAAACATCTGCATCGGTGTCAGACAAAAGGGGAAACGGAGAGACCCCATTGGTCCTCGGAGACCTGGGAGAGGCTGCCAACTGGGCACGGCGCCTCATGAATGTTTAATTGGGAGAGCGTTAATATTCATGAGCTTCTTTCTTTTCAGAGTTGTCTGGGCGCGACAGGAGGGTGGCTGTGGTAACAGGTCAGGGGTGCCTGGCTCCTGTCAACTCTCCAAGACAACAACGCGGTGTGTGTGTGTGTGTGTGTGTGTGTGTGTGTGTCTGTGTGTAGGGGTGTGTGTGTGTGTGTGTGTGTGTGTGTGTGTGCGTGTGTTACAGGGGTGTGATGGGCACCCAGCGCCTGGTGTGTCCCCCGTGGCCATG
>NC_137678.1:32123245-32125745 GCF_963989245.1 Nansenia antarctica | reverse complement strand
GCTTAGCTATGGTGCTAAGGCTTAGCTCTGGTGCTAAGGCTTAGCTCGGGTGCTATAAGGCAACACAGGGTGGAAATCCCTCTAGAGTACAATTATATGTACTGTAGACCCTATTGCATATGAGATGGCCACAATGCCAACTCTCCAAGTCTCTCCCCCACATCGTCCCTATCCATCAGCTCCACAACAAGACTCCACAAGTCTGCCACCCTGGAACCTGATGTTATTACAGCCTCCTAGCATTCGCATTTCCCAGCGCATCATGCGGCCCAATCTCATTTCAACACTGGGGCTTAATTCAATCACCATCTAGCTGATGAGATCCCGTCATCCCTCCATCCCTCCACACAGCGTTATCTCCCAGAGAGGGGGGAGGGGAGGGGGGGGCGGGGCACAATCAAACCTCTAATGTTGTTTTAACCATCATCATCTGCCCCACTGAAACCACGGCTGAGCAAATTGAACATGAAGCAGCGTAATATACAGTACACATTATCATTGTTATAGGGGGGAAAGTGTGTGTGTGTGTGTGTGTGCGTGTGTGTGTGTGTGTGTGTGTGTGTGTGTGTGTGTGTGTGTGTGCGCGTGTGTCCTAGTCTACAAATCCATTTCCAATAAAAAAACTAATCTAATAGAATATCCTATTGGATTTGATTTGACAAACTGATCCTACAGGTCATCATACTTTATTCCAAACAGATTTCTATGATATTTCTTCTCTCGGAATTCTATAACATATTTACAACTCATAATAAAGGATGTTAACATCGTCATGTTGTAATAATATAGTTTAATTAATTAATTTTAATAATTATAATTTTGCCATTTAGCAGACGCTTTTATCCAAAGCGACTTACAATTACGAATTACAGGGACAATCCCCCTGGAGTAACTGAGGGCTAAGTGCCTTACCCAAGGGCACACTAGTAGTGGTGTGGCTTCAGGCGGGATTTGAACTCACAACCTTCCGATCACAAGTCCAACTCACTATCCACTAGACCACCACTACCCCCCTAATTACAGTCCTGCATCTTCTGCATAGCTTGAAATTGAATATCCAGAGAGCTAACTAGCATATCCATGGTATTTAAGTTCCGACCAAACTGTTTCTCAAAGGCAGTCATTACAAACAGAAATTACTAACTGCACAACATCATAAACTGTCACTGTCGGAGAATCTCAGGGTGGCAGTCATTACGAATCCAAAGAGATTTTTTTGTTTGGTTTTTAGTGTGTGTGGGTGGGTGTTTACTTCAAACTGTAATGCTAATGGTCGTTCATCATGGAATGCATTAACAGCAGTGCACCCTAGAAATGTTCCATGGGTTCTAGAACTTCTCAATGAAGAACAACTGTGTAGTTTCTGAATAGGATTCTGATTGCAGTAACACATTCCTTGAAGACTTATCAAAAACGTATAGGATCCAATATGATACCTTTTGATTTCCAATAGGAACCCCTCCCAAACAAGATTTTGTTAGGTGACACAAAAAAATATCGAAATTATACAGGATCCAAGATGATTACTTTTGATTTCCGATAGTAAAAAAAAAAAAAAGTACAACAAGATTTTGATATAGAGCTGACACAATGTGCATCAAGGTGATGGATCTAGATGAGAGTGTGTGTGTGTCTAAGATGTACTCTCGAGTCGATATAAAAACGCTGTGCTTTTTTATTGTAATAGCCTTCCAGGCGCCCAAAGCAGCCAGAGTTTTATCTTTAATGCAGTCATGCTGCCGCGGGAGGCGAACCATTCAAAAGGCGTGTAGGAACACAAGGGTAAACATGTCATTTACTAGACATGCATGTCAGGACCAGGGGCCGACGTGTGTGAGACTGCGTGTGTGAGCTCGATACAACCAGAGCCAGAGGGTTTCACTCACTGCATCCATTTCACACACACACACACACACACACACACACACACACACACTCAGCATCCATTTCTGTCTGCAGTCTGTGGGAAAAATAAGTACTGGGACATTAGTGGTAAACATTAGTGTTACACTCATGTCTGCACCTTGTCCGTATTGGTTTTACTTCACCTTGTGTGATGCCTTAACATCCTGGTAAAAAAGGAAAAACAGGAGGGAGTGTGCAAGTCTAACAAGATGGTCTGTCCTCATGACTATGTGCTGATACACATGAATAAAAACATTCATGACACAGTTTCAGATATCTTCCCACTTAACTGCACTTTGTTGTTCAGCTAATTTCACCAATTGATATTATGAGATATGATATCTGTTATATATATATCACTGACAAGCCTTTGCGCTTGCAAAGTGGCTATGTTACTTGTTTCCGGGGCTACTATTTGGATTTTGGTGATCTTGTAATAAAAAGAAAACACAAAAAAAACATGGTGACATGTCGAACCGACCTCAACGCACCCATCGATCACATTATGTCACTGTCACATGGTTACAGAAGCTTATTTCTAATCAACCAAAGGATTAAAGCTAACCCTTGCGATGTCTGCAACACAAAACACAGC
>NC_137678.1:32073245-32113245 GCF_963989245.1 Nansenia antarctica | reverse complement strand
CCCATTTCTAATTTATTCCTTCAGAAATCCCCTGAATGGCTTTTACACTGCTGTGATGAAAACAATGACTTTTAACCTACATCTCTCCAGCCACCCCCCCCCCACCTCCCTCCCTCACTCCCTCCATCTCCTCCCATCCAAGTCGACTTATTTCACTTTCTAAATCATTTTACTCCTTCAATCTTTTCTCCGCCATTCAACGTGGCCAGTCAGCCACCTGAGCTGTGCATTGTGACAGCTGAAATGAAAGGAGAAGAAATCTCATCTTCTTCTTTTTTTTAAAACGCTGCCGGGCATTCAACCGCCCCTCCAAATATGTTTCCTTTTCACGTTTGGGTGGGTGGCCCTCGAAGGAATCGTCGGTTGAGGAGCCCTCTATTTGAAGCCTGTTTTGATTATTATTTTCCCCATTCTATGTAAATCCGTACTTACTTCATCCCTTTACCGTTCCGTTCTTTTGCGTATGAAAGTCGTGTCAGCTGTGATTGGTGTTTCCTATCAAAATAGGAATCATGTCTTTCGAGGCGGAGAAGACATTGAAACGTCTCACCTGTTCAATACCAAACTGGTGCTCCTCCACACAATCAAGGGATTCCAGGAGCTATAGATCCCATGTGAGTCACCTCAAAAGTTTACATTTTTATAAAAATGTAATTATGAGAATATTGACACAAGTCCAACATTGCTCAAGGTGAGAGTATCGTCGTCTCTCTCTCTCTCTCTCTCTCTCTCTCTCTCTCCACTTGTCGTCACTTGACTCCCTCCCTCCATCCATCCATCGCCTCTCCTCCATTATAGCCAGACAATGTCTCCGTCCCTCTCCCACCATCTCTCTCTCTCCCTTCATCCATCCATCAGCCTCTCCTCCATTTTAGCCAGACAATGTTTCCGTCCCTCTCCCGCTCCCTCTCTCCCTCCCTTCCTCCCTCCCTCCATCCATCCGCCTCTCCTGCATTTTAGCCGAGCAACCTCTCCCTCTCCCTCACCCTCTCCCTCCCTCACACCTCTCCTTCCCTCCCTCCCTCCATCCATCCGCCTCTTCTGCATTTTAGCCGAGCAACCCTCTCCCTCCCTCACACCTCTCCCTCTCCCTCTCCCTCTCCCTCACCCTCTCCCTCACCCTCCCTCACACCTCTCCCTCCCTCACACCTCTCCCTCTCTCCCTTCATCCATCCATCCGTCTCTTCTCCATTTTAGCCGAGCAACGTCTCAGGGGACAGGGGAGGTGTGAAAAAAGAGAAACAAGCAGGCAAACACTGCTGTCAGGCACCGCTGATTGAAACCTCAAGGTCACTGTGAAACAAGGGAGGAGGAGGAGGAGGAGGAGGAGGAGGAGAGGAAAGACATGGAAGAGAAAAAGCTGTGGACCAGTGAGACTCTCCAGGGTCTTAGGGTCTTCTCTCTCTAGCTCATTCCTTTGCGTTGTGGCTGGGCGTGTTTGTGTGTGTGTGTTAGTGTGTGTGTGTATGTGTGTGTGTGTGTGTGTGTGTGTGTGTGTGTATGTGTCCCTCACTCTATATCCTGACCTACCCCATGACCCTACCAACTCCCCTTTGGACCCCTTCACACCTTTTATTACACCACTCTCCCTCCCTCCCTCCCTCCCTCTCTCCCTCCCTCTCTCTCTCCCTCCCTCCCTCCCTCTCTCCTCACTCACCTTGCAGTTGTCCACTCTTGCTGTAGAGCTCCCTCCGCTGTTCCCTCAGGTAGGCGCTCATGCTGATGGCGTGAGACGAGGACTCAAACCTGGCGGAGCAGACAGACAGACAGAGGACACGTCACACTGGGCAGCATGGACACAGCATCTAAACCCCAAATGCAATCAGATGTTCCCAGGTGCATATGGACCTCCATCACACAGATCTAACACAGCTCTAAATCGTGACGTTAGAATTATAAGGTTCTATCTCAATTTCTGGTCAAAATTTAGTTTTTTACATAGGTGTTTATTAATGCCTGTGTGGTGTTAAGTGTAGAATTGTTTTTGTTAGTAATTAATGTTAGTAATTAATACAAAGGTTCCATCTCACAAAACATAATGGAATGTAAAAACGTTGATGCTCAATATCTCTGAACTGCCCTAAACGGAGATAGAACCTTATAATTCTAAACGGAGATAGAACCTTATCATTCTAAGCTCACGAAATGGCTCCGATCTTATTGGTAGAGTGTAGTTGTGACTGGCTCTAGGGTGGGGCTTCTCAGACAATGTGACGTACTTGAAGAGGTGCTGCTTGGCCCGCTGGGGTTTCTTCTTGGCGAAGAAGGCGGCGAACTCGCTGCCGGTGCTGGAGTAGGACAGCTGGGCGGAGGGTTCTGCCGCGCTGCGGGTGTTCTTCACGTCCAGGTAGTCCATCAGCAGAACCTGGAACACCACGCACACACACATTTTAGTATCTTTATTTGCGTTCACATTTTACAATACAATTCTTGAACACAAACATTAGTAGCCGCATCAGCAGAGGACACTCGGTTGCTCAATTTCAGTCTGAGTCTAAAGCCCAATGCACACGGCGTGCGATGCGATATTGTCGCACGACAACATTCGATTCTCCATTCACACCCACACACTTCGGTGGTGTGAATTGAGAATCGAATGTTGTCGTGAGACAAAATCGCACGCCGTGTGCATTGGCCTTAAGGGTACAGGTAACACCTTCTCCTCCACACACACGCACACGCACACACACACACGCACACACACACACACTTCCTCATCAAACACGTCTCACTGCTACCTAGATATACACCAGAAACGGAAGACCTAAAAATCGGCACCTAAAAATCTCCTTCTCACATTCATTTGTAAAAACGATGAGACACTTTGAATGATACACTCTTCTCAAGTTCGCATCGATGACATCATAATCGTTCAGTGAAAAATCTACTGTTTGATCCTGCAGGGAAAACCCAAAAGAACAATAACCATTAGCTTTGTACACTGTTTGCCAGAAGACGTCATTGCTTTTGTCATTAAATAAACATCAAACAAACATCAGCTGGAGCTATAGTTATAGAGTCTGTCTAGAAGACGAAACGTCACTGATTATGCCAGGGATGTAGAGTTATGACTTTCATCAAAATTCCCATCCCACCCGTTCCTGCTCTGTCGACATGATCCACGATGATGAGATCCGTCAACGTCAAACTCTGCGCTCATAAATATCTTATTGAGATCTAACAATAAACCTCCAGATGGATGGTGGGTTCAAATACATGTCTAACAAAGTTCCCTTTCTCCCCTTCTCACAGCGGTATATCTCTCCACCATCTACCCTCAACCTTCACTGTGTGAATACATGTGTTCTAAATCGGCCTCCGATTTCTAATAGCTTCATAATTTACCAGGGTCGTTTACCCGGCGTGACTCTAATCCCGGGCCGGAGCGGGCGGACCCAAAGTGGGGGGAGAGTGATGGTCGGGCGGGGGGGGAGAGTGATGGCCGGGCAGATGGAGATCCATCCCACCCCTAATGATGTCATTAAAGCTGCAGAGGACCCCCGTCACCGCGGAGGGAAGCCGTCACACACACACACACAGACACACACACACACACACACCGATGAATGCACACATACGAACACCCTTGCTTGCTCACTAACTCTCACACACACACACACACACACACACACACCACACACCACACAGACACACACACACACACACCGATGAATGCACACACATACGAACACCCTTGCTTGCTTGCTCACTAACTCACACACACTCACACACCCGCACACACACGCGCACACACACACACACCGATGAATGCACACACATACGAACACCCTTGCTTGCTTGCTTGCTTGCTTGCTCACTAACTCACACACACACACACACCTCTCCCGTCACAAACACGCACATTCACACACTCATGGTCATCGCTCAGCCCTCCCCCCCTCCCCCACACACCAAATGGACCGCTGGGAGCTAGCGCTGGGCGCTAGCCTGGACTAGCCTAGCGGTGATGCTATTCCTGTCAGTGCATTAATTCCTAATGAGGATGTGATCCGCTGATGGAGCAGCGCCCCCGCCGCCCCCTCCCCCCCCCCCCGCCTCGCCCACCACAGTTAATTAAATGCCAACATTTGTCTGATGAAGGGGCTCCGACCCTACTTAAGTTGCATTAGCCCCGGAGAGAGAGAGAGAACTTTAGAGACAATTAAACATGTGGATAGGACAGAGAGAGAGAAAGAGGGATGGAGGGTGACGAGATAGACGGAAATAGAGATAAAGAGAGAGAGAGAGAAAGAGAGAGAGAGAGAGAGAGAGAGAGAGAGAGAGAGAGAGAGAGAGAGAGAAAGTCGTGAACGGGAGTTGAAATCGGGAGTCATCCCTCATATCAGACACCACCACCCCGTGTGAGGTAAGCTTGTGAGAGGGTGGAGACGATCGTGTGGTGGTTTTCCTGTGTCTCTCGCTAGGGGGTCTCCTACCCACCTTGCCGGGGGGGGGGGGGAATCAATCTGTTTAACGACCTCTCTCGAAAGGTAATCAACTCAAATCAACGGGTGGGGTACTGGGAAAATGAGCCAGTCAGAAAGCAGTGTCTACTACTCAGCTCTACAGGACGTTGTTGACGAAATCCTGAGGAAAACCTAGGAAACCCCTTCACACAACACAAGATTGTCAAAGTCTCTGTTGCCTTGGCAACAGGTGGGTCGACGGTCATCGATCGGTTATTGTACACAACACAAACGGCACCTTAAGAGAAAAACAACCTGTATCCTGCCACTAAATACACTATACAAAAGACTGTTACTTCTAAATACATACACTATACATCAGACTATTAGTTCTATAAACATACACTATACATAAGACTGTTACTTCTAAATACATACACTATACATAAGACTATTATTTCTATATACATACACTATACTAGTCTATTACTTAATCTTACTTTAATATTACTTTACCATAATCGTAAGGTCATTGGGAACACCCAATATAGAACAAAGTTCAATCATCATAGTTTAAATCTCAGCCTCTACCCACTTTGTGTCTCTCAGTCTGTCGAAATTCGAGAGAGTGAGTGAGTGAGTGAGTGAGTGAGTGAGTGTGTGCGTGCGTGCGTGAGTGAGTGAGTGAGTGAGTGTGTATGTGAGTGTGAGTGAGTGAGTGAGTGAGTGAGTGAGTGAGTGAGTGTGTGTGTGTGTGTGTGAGTGTGAGTGCGTGAGTGAGTGAGTGCGTGCGTGCGTGCGTGCGTGCGTGCGTGCGTGCGTGAGTGAGTGAGTGAGTGAGTGAGTGAGTGCGTGCGTGGTGCGTGAGTGCGTGCGTGCGTGGTGCGTGAGTGCGTGCGTGGTGCGTGAGTGCGTGCGTGGTGCGTGAGTGCGTGCGTGCGTGCGTCTCCACTCCATCCTAACCCAGGAAGCCCACCACCCCCAACACGCCTCAACAGCATTAAATCTTATATTAAAACACCTTTATTCCAGCAACGGTCCATCTCATTACAATCACCTTCATCCCGGCAGGATGACATCTTATTGCTGTCACCTTTATGCGGCCAGGCACCTCATTACTGAACGGAGGGCCCGCACCGTGACAGAGAGACAGTTGCTGCTGTCCTCATAGAGCCAGAACCGCTGGAGCGGAGGGAGGGAAGGAGGGAGGGAAGGAGGGAGGGAGGGAGAGAGAGAGAGGGTTCTGTCACAGCCGACTCAGAGATGATGAACAACAGCATTATCACAGCTGCCAAAACAAAGAGCGGCCCGTATCGCACCTAGAGCCCAAACACTGTAGCAGAGCCCAAAGCTGGCCAGGCTTACACTAACAACAACACACGCACACACACACACACACACACATGCACACACACACACACACACACACACACACACACACACACTCTCATACATGTACACACCCTCTCACACACACACACACTCACACACGCACAAACACACACGCACACGCACACGGACACACATACGGACACACGCACATGTTCACACACCAATGTGAACACACACACACACACACTCACACGCACACAAACGCACGCACACACACAGACACAGACACAGACACACACACGGACACACATACGGACTCACATACGGACACACGCACACGTTCACACACCAAAGGCTTAATTCTCATCAAAAACAACATGGGCAGGGTGGAAGAGAGACAAAAGATGGTCTGCTAGTCTGCGCCACACAACAAGAGTGACGGAGACACATACTGAGATTCACATGAATACAGACCAGAGCATAATGCCTGCGCACACATAAAACAACACTCATTAATGAGGACCTTAATGAATGCCTCGGTTCTGAACGTTTCTCTGATCGAGATGAGAATAATTGTCTTCCACGGTTTTGAATCGCTCGCTAATGCGACACATCTCGCTCGAGCGGCCCTTGATCAGATTGTCGTGTCGTTTCATTAATCAGGGCTTGACATTAAGCTTTTTCAGGTACTTGTCCTTCGGACAAGTGAACTTATCTTTTACTTGTCCTAGAGCTCAAGTTACTTGTCCAAATCCAAAGATTTTGAAAAAGCAATAATATGAATAATAATATATTATACTCTCACCGGCCACTTCATTAGGTACACCTTTTCAACTGCTTGTTAACGCAAATACCTAATCAGCCAATCATGTGGCAGCAACTCAATGCATTTAGGCATGTAGACATGGTCAAGACGATCTGCTGAAGTTCAAACTAGCATCAGAATGGGAAATAAAGGTGATTTAAGTGACTTTGAACCTGGCATGGTTGTTGGTGCCAGACGGGCTGTTGCGTGATATTATAGTGTCAATATGGACCAAAATCTCTGAGGAATGTTTCCAGCACCTTGTTGAATCTATGCCACGAAGAATTAAGGCAGTTCTGAAGGCAAAAGAGGGGGTCCAACCCCAAGGTGTGCCTAATGAAGTGGCCAGTGAGTGTATGTGTATGCAAATAACACATTTGACTACTATTGATTTGATAATGATGTATCCTTAATTTTCAAATGTATTCATTAAACAATATTTTGTAATTATTTAAAAACGTAGGGGTAATCAGTGATCTAGGAATATTTACAAAAAATGTTTGTACCGTAACTACAGTCCCTCCCCAATGGAAGCAATCTTATTTGCTAGCCTTTGGATAGTATCCTATATTCAAATTGAGAAATCTATCATTAGTGTCATTCTGAAGTTCGTATTGCGATGTGCTGGTCTTAAAACTTCAAACCTAAAATATACGATCGCATCGAACTACATGAAAATAAGCGGCATTGAGAAGAAGCGAATATGCGCATGTTCACGTGAATGGCACTAGTGACAGGAGACCCACAACACTATGGCTGCGTTCGTAAACTCGCTCTGGAATCTGATCAGCACTCATGGAATGCCTTTTGTCAAATCAAATTACTTGGTCTCTTTATGACGTTGAACATAACGCAAAGTCCCAAAAGTGCGCTCTGGCGCTCTGAGCGAATTTACGAACTATGACGATAACGAACTACGAGAGACTGAAATAGCCAGGAAGAGGCGCGGCATCGCTTTGCTTGCTATTTTTTTTTACTATTCAGATCGGAAGGAGGAATTAATGTTTTGCAGATATTAATACATATTGATTTGTGTTTTTGTTTTGACTTGTCCATCGGACAACTGCAGGAGGAAGTCCACTTGTCCAAACATAAAATGTACTTGTCCCGGACAAGCGGACAAGCCTTAATGTCGAGCCCTGATTAATATCGAAGGGATTTGTGATGTAGCCTAGCCAGTCACATAGCCTAGCCAGTCAGATAGCCTAGCTAGTCACATAGCAGTCGCCTAGCCAGTCACATAGCCAGTCACATAGCCTAGCTAGTCACATAGGCAGGGCTGCCAAGTTTCACCAAAAGTTTGGAGTGAGATTTGGCGGTGGAGCGACCCTAAACTGTGTGCGTTTTGGTAGCGGCGGCCCCTCTCTCCCACACAATTATTTGTGCTAGTTTCCTGCAATTTTACATGTTGTTCATAATAAACCAGCACAATAACATTTTATAAAACAAGAAAAAAAATCAGACACTATATCATATTTATGAAATATTAATAAACAAATACAGTAGCCTACAGACTCTAAAAGAAAAATTGGCCCCATCAACAGGACTCAGCCCCTTGGTCAGCAGCAGAAAGACCCTTGGTCATCATCTTATATACAGTGCATTGCTCATAGATGGCTATCATGTTATACAGTACATACCAGGGTTTTTCCTGGGTCAGAATGAGGGCTTGGTGGGTGATTTTGTGCGCGCGCAGCGCGCCTAATTTTTTTTGGAGGGACCCCCAATTGTTGTATTTGTATTGTAAATTGTAATTATTAATAATAATTATTATTATTAATGTACCTGGTTATGTTACAGTAGAGAAACAAAAAACAGTTACCAAAACTGAGTATTTACTAGCTAAGATTGGCAAAAGATTGGCGTGGTGCAACCGAAATTAGTAAACAACTAGTTTGAAACTAACTAGTTACAACTAGGGGTTTAGTAACTACTAAATGCCTGCATTGGTGCAACCCAGTCCAGTAGGCTACCAGATACGATGTTGTAATGTATGCACATATTTTGCTACCACGTTTGCCAGACGGAATTGACAATGTCCAGCCCAACCAGTCTAAAAGCTGCCGAATGCACCCGTCCAGTGTGACCAAAAGTAGCCCAATCTGGCAACACTGCTTGCTACGTTCTTGCAGCTCGCGTGAACACAGGTTCTTCCATCAGCGCTCGCCTGCCGCTTCGATTGCAGACTCAAGTTAACGCGCGTGCAGAAAGATGCCACAAAACTCATGTCCGGTAGCTTTCTTTCAAGGAATTTCAAAAATAAAAGTCCCGTAAAACAATTGTTATTTCTCGCCGTGAGAAATAGAGATGCGGCGTGAGAGCGTGAGAACTGGTTGAAATGTGTGAGTCTCACGGCGATTGCGTGAGACTTGGCAGCTCTGCACATAGGTTAGCCAGTCACATAGCCTAGCCAGTCACATAGCCTAGCTAGTCACATAGCCTAGCCAGTCACATAGCCTAGCTAGTCACATAGCATAGCCAGTCACATAGCCTAGCCAGTCACATAGCCTAGCCAGTCACATAGCCTAGCCAGTCACATAGGTTAGCCAGTCACATAGGCTAGCCAGTCACATAGGTTAGCCAGTCACATAGCCTAGCCAGTCACATAGGTTAGCCAGTCACATAGGCTAGCCAGTCACATAGGTTAGCCAGTCACATAGCCTAGCTAGTCACATAGCCTAGCCAGTCACATAGGTTAGCCAGTCACATAGCCTAGCCAGTCACATAGCCTAGCCAGTCACATAGCCTAGCCAGTCACATAGCCTAGCCAGTCACATAGGTTAGCCAGTCACATAGGTTAGCCAGTCACATAGGCTAGCTAGTCACATAGCCTAGCCAGTCACATAGGTTAGCCAGTCACATAGCATAGCCAGTCACATAGCCTAGCCAGTCACATAGCATAGCCAGTCACATAGCATAGCCAGTCACATAGCCTAGCCAGTCACATAGCCTAGCCAGTCACATAGCCTAGCCAGTCACATAGGTTAGCCAGTCACATAGGTTAGCCAGTCACATAGGCTAGCTAGTCACATAGCCTAGCCAGTCACATAGGTTAGCCAGTCACATAGCATAGCCAGTCACATAGCCTAGCCAGTCACATAGCCTAGCCAGTCACATAGCCTAGCCAGTCACATAGCCTAGCCAGTCACATAGTCTAGCCAGTCACATAGCCTAGCCAGTCACATAGCCTAGCCAGTCACATAGCCTAGCCAGTCACATAGCCTAGCCAGTCACATAGGTTAGCCAGTCACATAGCCTAGCCAGTCACATAGCCTAGCCAGTCACATAGCCTAGCCAGTCACATAGCCTAGCCAGTCACATAGCCTAGCCAGTCACATAGCCTAGCCAGTCACATAGCCTAGCCAGTCACATAGCCTAGCCAGTCACATAGCCTAGCCAGTCACATAGCCTAGCCAGTCACATAGGCTAGCCAGTCACATAGGTTAGCCAGTCACATAGGCTAGCCAGTCACATAGCCTAGCCAGTCACATAGCCTAGCCACTCATATAGTCTACGTAGTGTTGTTCCGATACCATTTTTTGATCCCGATACCGATACCGATACCTGACCGTGCAGTACTTGCCGATACCGAGTACCGATCCGATACCACGGCGTGTTATTTGAGCCGCATACTCACCTCGATGTAAAATTATTGCTAACACTTAGTCTGGCACTGCTCAAAACCTTTGTAAAACTCGTAAAGTTTTTGTAAAAGTTAAGTAAAAAAATAATAATTATATATATATATAATACGTTTTTGTAAAGTACTCGCCGATACCGATACCAGCATTTTTGTGCGTATCGGTGGCCATGCCGATACTAGTATCGGTATCGGAACAACACTATAGTCTAGCCTAGCTGCTACGGACCGATAGCCGGTGATGTAGCCTAGCCGCGGATGTCCCTAATGTGTGACACTGACAGTGTTCCATTATTGGAGAGTCAGAGCTGGGCTGGACTCCAGTGACCCCGACAGAACCGGCGTCACAGGGAGGCCTCAGATTGGCCCAGCGGTAAAGAGATGAGAATGCCACAATCAGTGACTCTTGCTTTGACCTTCGCAAAGGGTGACTGACTGACATTCTTTTGCCAAAGCACTCTGGCTTCTTCTTATTCCCATTCTGAAGGAGGAGCGCGATGTGGCACCTCAAGGCGGGTTGGGTTGTTTTAACGCACAGCGAATCAACATTCATGGTCCAAGAGAAGATCAGCAGGAAAAGGGTGGAGAATAAAGCCTGTGAGAAATAGCAAAATGGCTTTTCACACCGGATAATAAACTGAGTTTGGGAGTTCATCGATGTGCCTGTGTGTGTGTGTGTGTGTGTGTGTGTGTGTGTGTGTGTGTGTGTGTGTGTGTTTGCGTTGTGTCTGCACTCTGATCGCCGTGTGTGTGTGTGTACATGTGCCTTTTTTAAGCTGCTTCACTTCAGAGACAAAACAATGTTCATTGTTCAATATCGCTTTTCCTACATGACTTCCTCTTGCACCACCTACGTAAACCAGACTACTGTTCTGTAGTCAGAGACTCAGGGGAAAGGTAGTTATTATGTTCGCTATATAATATAATAGATACATTTGTTAGTAAGAGAGCCACACATGAACGCAGGTCGAGACATTGGTATCCGTTTTAACTCTGCTTTACTAGCATCATAAAACCACGTTATCAGTTACACTCAACGGGTGCCTAGAGTGCCCCCTAACGCATGGGAATACATAACAGTAGTCGTGTTCACCCCAGGGGGAAGATAGTGGTGTTGACTCAGGGGGAAGGTAGTGGTGTTGACCCAGGGGAAAGGTAGTGGTGTTGACCCAGGGGAAAGGTAGTGGTGTTGACCCAGGGGAGAGGTAGTGGTGTTCCCCCCAGGGGGAAGGTAGTGGAGTTCACCCCAGGGGGGAGGTAGTGGTGTTGACCCCAGGGGAAAGGTAGTGGTGTTCACCCGAGGGGAAAGGTAGTGGTGTTGACTAGGGCTGCAACAACGAATCGATGAAATCGATAAAAATCGATAATGAAATTCGTTGGCGACGAATTCCATTATCGATTCGTCGGGTCTTGTTCCATAACAAACCTACTTCCTGTTGACGCACGCTACGCTGTCTTGCGGAGCTGCCGCGGCGCCTACATTTAAATCATGGCGGAGAAAACGTCTCGACCGAAGTCGTCCAAGGTGTGGGAGCACTTCACAAAAAAATGTGTTTGCTGCAACCTATGCAAAACCGACCTTGCATGGCACGGGAGCACAACGGTGATGCGAGAACACCTTAAAAGAAAGCATGTGACAGTGATGGATGAAGACGGCTCAGCCTCAGCAGGGTAATTATATTACGTTGCGTTTTGAAGTGAGGATCGTTCGTTTCACTGGCACAGCTGTAGGCCTAAGTTAGTTCTTCTCGTTTATCTAATAGATTCTCCCTCTTAATGACCTATTGTATTTTTAGCTTGCTATTCGCATTCTATGCCTTCAGCACCGGAGTATGCTCATAGTCACTTGTAAGGAGATGCACTTGTGAGTTCTGGCGAAGCGTCAGCTAAATGACTGTAATGTAATGCGATAGCCAGTGAGTGTTTGCTCGCATTCATGAATTCAATATTGCATGACAAGTGTATTTAGCTAGCTGGCTAACGTCAGTGGTAGAGCAGAGGTGATAAGCTAAAGGCTAGCTAGTGGTAGCCTACCAAGCTACCTGTGAGTTAGAGTGAGGCACTGACTGTAGCCTAGCCTATTGTATGGAGTGAGAGGACACATTGCATTGTTTTGGAGCATATCTGTTATATAAAAACATTAGTGTCTTGTCTGTAGCCTATATTGCACTTTGGGTTACTGACCTTTACATTAAGCAAAGTTATTACCTAAAACAATGCATGTATTGAGCTAGAGTTCAACTACTTTATTGAAACAATCTACCGCCATAGTCCATGGCCTGTTGTTAAACCTATTTGATGTAGCAAAGCCTTTTTTATTTATATTATTTATAATTTTTTATTAATACTTATTCATTTTGCACATGTATATGTATAGGCCTGGCTGATTTAGAAAACATAAATTTAAATTTGCAACAACAACAAAACAAATCCTTCATTTTTATCCGATTAATCGAAATAATCATCGGCAGATTAATCGATTATCAAAATAATCGTTAGTTGCAGCCCTAGTGTTGACCCCAGGGGAGAGGTAGTGGTGTTGACCCCAGGGGAGAGGTAGTGGTGTTGACCCCAGGGGAGAGGTAGTGGTGTTGACCCAGGGGAAAGGTAGTGGATATTGACCCCAGGGGAAAGGTAGTGGTGTTGACCCAGGGGGAAAGGTAGTGGTGTTGACCCCAGGGGACAGGTAGTGGTGTTCACCCAGGGGACAGGTAGTGGTGTTCTCCCCAGGGGGGAGGTAGTGGTGTTGACCCAGGGAAGAGGTAGTGGTGTTGACCCAGGGGAGAGGTAGTGGTGTTGACCAGGGGAGAGGTAGTGGTGTTGACCCCAGGGGAAAGGTAGTGGTGTTGACCATGGGAGAGGTAGTGGTGTTGACCCCAGGGGAAAGGTAGTGGTGTTGACCATGGGGGAAGGTAGTGGTGTTGACCCAGGGGACAGGTAGTGGTGTTGACCGGACCCAGGGGGAAGGTAGTGGTGTTGACCCAGGGGTAAAGGTAGTGGTGTTGACCCAGGGGAGAGGTAGTGGTGTTGACCCAGGGGACAGGTAGTGGTGTTGACCCAGGGGAAAGCTAGTGGTGTTGACCGGACCCAGGGGGAAGGTAGTGGTGTTGACCCAGGGGTAAAGGTAGTGGTGTTGACCCAGGGGAGAGGTAGTGGTGTTGACCCAGGGGACAGGTAGTGGTGTTGACCCAGGGGAGAGGTAGTGGTGTTGACCCAGGGGGAAGGTAGTGGTGTTGACCCCAGGGGACAGGTAGTGGTGTTGACCCAGGGGAAAGCTAGTGGTGTTGACCCAGGGGAAAGCTAGTGGTGTTGACCTGACCCAGGGGGAAGGTAGTGGTGTTAACCCCAGGAGAGAGGTAGTGGTGTTGACCCAGGGGGAAGGTAGTGGTGTTGACCCAGGGGAAAGGTAGTGGTGTTCACCCCAGGGGGAAGGTAGTGGTGTTGACCCAGGGGGAAGGTAGTGGTGTTGACCCAGGGGAAAGGTAGTGGTGTTGACCAGGGGAGAGGTAGTGGTGTTGACCCAGGGGGAAGGTAGTGGTGTTGACCCAGGGGAAAAGTAGTGGTGTTGACCCAGGGGAAAGGTAGTGGTGTTGACCCAGGGGGAAGATAGTGGTGTTGACCCAGGGGTAAAGGTAGTGGTGTTGACCCAGGGATAAAGGTAGTGGTGTTGACCCAGGGGAAAGGTAGTGGTGTTGACGCAGGGGGAAGGTAGTGGTGTTGACCCAGGGGAGAGGTAGTGGTGTTGACCCAGGGGGAAGGTAGTGGTGTTGACCCAGGGGTAAAGGTAGTGGTGTTGACCCAGGGGGAAGGTAGTGGTGTTGACCCAGGGGGAAGGTAGTGGTGTTGACCCAGGGGTAAAGGTAGTGGTGTTGACCCCAGGGGACAGGTAGTGGTGTTGACCCAGGGGAGAGGTAGTGGTGTTGACCCAGGGGGAAGGTAGTGGTGTTGACCCAGGGGTAAAGGTAGTGGTGTTGACCCAGGGGAAAGGTAGTGGTGTTGACCCAGGGGAGAGGTAGTGGTGTTGACCCAGGGGGAAGGTAGTGGTGTTGACCCCAGGAGAAAGGTAGTGGTGTTGACCCAGAGGAAAGGTAGTGGTGTTCTCCCCAGGGGGAAGGTAGTGGTGTTGACCCCAGGGGAAAGGTAGTGGTGTTGACCCCAGGGGAAAGGCGTTGTGGATGTGTGCCACCGTTCTTCATTACCGGCACTGAGCAAACCTCCCAACCTGCGCCTAGTTTCTTGGAGAGGAAGTATGTGTCTTAATGAGCAGGATGCACACACTCTGCTCTGTCTATTAGTATTAACAAAGCAGCCTAATTAAGCAAAGAAAGCCACTGAAGGGGTTCCAGCTGAACACCTGTGTTCTGATAATTGAGGAGTCCATTAAAGGAATAAACATAATTTCCTTCCTTCCCTTTCTTCCCCGTTCCTTTATGTCAACCAGTAATCATTTTGATTGGTTGCTACGTGCTTCTCATGACTTAAGCATACTTCATTGACATCACTTCTCCTTTTGTTGAATCCCCCTGGTCGGTCTGTGTTGTGTTGTTGAGGACTCATTGACTGATATATCCGCCGCCGCGGGGCTTGAGGGAAAGACGGAAGGAAGCGGGTCTTGTCTGCAAAGTGGTTCGTTTATTTCTATTGATCTGGTTCCAGAAACTTCCAATAACCTTCAAAAGTTCAGAGAGAGCTTCGTCCACCGCAGTTCAGCACGGTCCCAATTGGACCACCGCAGTGCTTAGCCAATCACTGTGCTCCAAGAACTTGGAAGGACCTATGGGAATCCCTTAAAAATTGACACTCTGGTACCTGCAGGTCATTTAAAGATTTTAGTGAAGCATCTATTTCGGGAGGTTTATATGTGTGATTAGTATATTCAGGTAAACTATTATATTGTTGTAACTAGTTATTGTACTGTATATCTGTTTTATTGTATTTATTTGTACTTTCGTATAAGTAAATCATGGCCTTGCTGAAATGTCAGGTTTCCTGAATAAATAAACCTTTAAAAAATACAGTACCAGTCAAAAGTTTGGACACACTTGCTCATTCAATTGAATGGGAAAGTGTGTCCAATCTTTTGACTGGTTCTGTATATATTTGAAGGCTTCCCTGTTGACAAAGAGACAACTCTTCAGCCTCTTCATTTGAACACTCTGTATTTCTCTATGTGTCCTTGCTCTGTCCCAAACAGCGCTTCTTCTGATAGATTTACAGAGAGAAAAGTAAAGATGCACCAATCCAATACTGACCATGGGGGTCGGATGCTATCGACCTAAGACGCTGGATCGGGAATCGAAAGATCGGGAATCGGAACATAGGGATTTACCGATTGATTTACTGATCAATGCCATGACAACACTGCAGTAAAAACTTAAGTGTGTCAGACTGGCTGACGCACAGCTAAGATGACACACGAGTGCAGTGACAACAATAACATCCATCTGTTTATTTCTGATATGTGACATGGCCTCCACCCCCCCACCCTGTTCTTTTCTGTTTTGTTTTGTCTTTCTTTTGTTTTGTTTGTGTTTTTGTTTTTTGTTTGTTAAGGCCCCTGCCCACTGTGCGATGTTATGTCGGTGAACCCCTCACACTGCACGACTTGATCAGACCTTACGACGTGCGTGCTCACACTGTACGATTGTGCTCACACTGTACGATTGCTCTCAGCCATGATTGTCATCCACGATTGCTTGTGACGCGACTTGTGCAGTTGTTGAAATTGTTCGATTGTGAACTGTAAACAATACAAAGGTTCCTACCGTGAGTCAGAAATGGCGGACCAACAGCAATTAGCTGCAATGCTAGTATGCGCATTATTTTGTGCAGAAAAAACAAAAAAAGGAAGACGCAGGATTTGGGCCCGCAAGTGGTTGACCAGACGTGGACAGTACGGCCTTTCTGTTCTTCAGCGCGAATTGGAGGTAACGTTACTTAAAGTTAATGTATTCTTTATTTATGCTAGCTTGCTAATACACAAAGCACGCCCGATCTGATTGCCTACTATGTGACTGACATGCTCAGCTACTAGCTAATGGTATTTCACTGGCTAGACACAGGCTAGCTTGTGCTTTATGCAGCATGTCAATGTTAACAACGTTGTGTTTACAGTGTGTTTAGCGAGAAGCTAACACCGTCATCATTTTGCTATTTGTGTGACCTTCCCAAGCCACTAAACCAGCTAGCTAGCTGTCAATGGTAGCCTGAATATAGGCAGATAGCTTGCTAGCTAGATAACGTTTAGGTGAAACTGATAGCTGGTTAATGCACTTCGTAGATACCTGTTGCGTTCACTAGGGTGACTGTAAGGGGTTAACTTCCAAACCCGGATATCCACAATGTGGGAGGGGCTTCGGGGATAAAATGGCGGAAACTGCCTTGTGTTTATCATAGTAGTCAAGAGGGACACGCTACCGGTAAGACAAAACGAATGTATTTACTGCTCTGCTGGGTTATGTTGTTCTGTAATATTAAGAGAATGTTTCTAAATGACAAAACGAATGTATTTACTGCTCTGCTGGGTTATGTTGTTCTGTAATATTAAGAGAATGTTTCTAAATGACTTGATACATTGCATGACTGTTATCTACATTTATATTTCGTTTTACATTTAGGTTTATAACCTGCTACTGCAAATGCTACTGCTACTTCTACTGACTGTGGTGAACATTTTATACTGCAATAAACCACAAATTACCAAATTGAGTTATTCCAACGTTTGATCTCTTGGCACCCCGTTCGGTGGGGATACAGAACCGAACAGTTATAAACCCAGGCCCACTGCACTGGATTAGTGCAGCAAAGAGCAGCCACGGACTAGCAAACCGCGGCTCTCAAGGGCTCTGCACACAGCGTGCGATTTCTGTTGTGCGTCAACGTTCCATTTTGAAGTTTGAATGGAAGTCTATGAGAACATCGCATTTGCCCACACACGGCCCCGATTTTAATCGCACGGCGAACATTCGATTCCATTCATTTTGAATGGGACAAAGCACACGGCGTGCGAGTTTTGTCGCACTGTCAAATGAATGGAATCGAATGTTCGCCGTGCGATTAAAATCGGGGCCGTGTGTGGGCAAATGCGATGTTCTCATAGACTTCCATTCAAACTTCAAAATGGAACGTTGACGCACAACAGAAATCGCACGCTGTGTGCAGAGCCCTTAAGTCTCACCAAGGAGGCACAGCCAACCCAGGCCCGGCCAACCTAAAACTGGAACCACTGGGCTAAGCTTAAGCCCCATCAAACAAACAATCAACTCAAACGGCCGATCATTTCGACCAGGAGCTTACCCGAGTCAACCCCAAATTTTTTTTTAGATATAATAATAATCCTGTTGAACTAGGATAAGGACCAACACCAACAAAGTGGAACAAAGTCCCCATTAAAGGACCCCATTGGTAGTAACGGTCGTTTGTCCAGCCAACGGAAAAGGAATTGAGAGAGTGTGCGATCAAGAGTGTGCGATCAAGAGCACAAATGTCATTTACTAAAAGGGGAAATGCTCTCACGAAAAGTGGACTCTTGGAACCAAACGAAATTCTAAATGAATGGAAGTGCTTTAGGGCAGACTTCTCTAAAGTAATCGATGCGGGGCTTGAGTATGCCCAAGCTCTGAGGGAATCGACCGAGGCGACGATCAAATCGTCTGCAGTTGAAGTCGATAAGCAGACAGCTGAGTGTGAGGAAAGATACCTCGAAGTGAAACGAGCCACCCAAGATGCCTTTTGGGATGGCTACGCCAATGACATGTTTCATGCCCAGGCCAAAATCACTGAGTCTGAAATTTTTCAGGCTGAGGAAGACGAGACCGACCCTCAGCAACCAATCAAGAACCGTAGGGTGAGAAATAAAAAACTGGACAGAGAGGTCACTGACCTCGGAGACATGTTGGTGGAATGGAAAGGGTTGATTCCTAGCTCTAGGGTGGTGGAGCTGAAAATGTACTACGAGAAAGTAAGGAAGAGGGTCCTGGCATTGTCTGACAAGCTGGAAGAGGAGCTATTAGATGGTGCAGCAAAGGGCAGCAAGGCTGACCCAACGGAGGCTCCAAGAAAACCAGCTCCCCACTCTCTCCCTGACGAGCCTGTCGACCCCAAGCCAGAACCCAACGTCAGGAAAGCCTTTGACTCCAAGCCTTACATCAGCCTTGAAAGGGCACGGCTACCCACTTTCTCCGGTGACATGAGAGACTACTACCGGTGGAAAACCGAATGGGAGGACTTGCAGCAATTAGGTAACCCACAGGGAGCAGAAAGTGTGAGAAAGTTCCATCTACTAAGCAGCCTAAATGAAAGGGTCAAAAGGGATCTCGTACTATCCAGTTGCGGTTCCGCTGACGATGTGTTCAGGCTGCGGGACAACAAGTATGGGAACAAGGCGAAGATAGTCTGGCTGATCACCAACGAGGTCCAGGCACTTCCTTCCATCAAAGGGAACAATCCCAGAAGAACTATTGAACTGATTCAGGCTGTGGAGAGAGCGCTGTGTAACCTTCAGATACTTGGAGAAGAAGACGCCGTAAAGAACCGTGTGGTCTGCCAGTCTCTGGAGAGCAAGCTTCCAAGTTCACTTAAAAAAGAGTGGATCGTGCACAAAACCAACCCTGTAAACATGTTCTCTCCACTAAACCACTTTGACTGCCTCCTGAAATTCCTGAAGAGGCAGGAGGAAATTCTGGAGGAATTGGACCAGTTGGAGCCAAGCCCCATGGAGAAAGATGTCGTGGAGAAAAGCTCATCAGACACAAGAGGTGGCCATTTCAAGGATTACCTGAGGAAGGCTTCCACAAGGTCTACAACGGGCCAGGAGGACGATCATCCAAGCTGCACTGTGTGTGGAGACGACGCTCACGCCGACAGACTATTTGCATGCAGGGCCTTCAAGGGTCAAGATCTTGCAGACAAAAGAGCCCATCTGAAGAAGATTGGGTCATGCTTCAAGTGCTTGCAGTCTCACGCTAAGGATGGCAACGGGTGTACTCCAAGATACCTTTGCACAAAAGTAGACTGTCGGAGAGGAGGGATTTCAGACCATAATTATCTTCTCTGTCCTAAGCCACCTACCCCGAAGAAGGATTACAGCAGTGAGGTGGACAGCAGTACAAAGGTTGGAGGGAAGGAGCTTGGCCTAACCGACAAGCAGGAGGAATTCCTGGCAGAGCTTACTCCAGAACAAAGAGACAAATACAAGAAAGTATTTTCGAACAAAGTCTCGTCGACTGTATGCACCAATGCTGGAGATGGAGTTGGACAGAAGGAACATCCTGTAGTGATGATGCTGCTGAATGCGACAACAAATTCTGGCTGCCTCATCGGCACTCTGATCGACCTCGCCTCCGACACGAACTACATTACCAACGAAGCAGCCGGTCGTCTTGGTCTATGCGGCGAGGATATCAAGCTGATTATTCATGGTATCGGGGGTATGAGGAAGACGATTGTGACAAAAAGGTACCCTCTGCGACTGAGGATGAAAACCCCCAAAGGAAAGGTGGCAGAGCATAAAATCCTCTGCTACGGACTGGAGAGCATCGCAGAGGTGAACCAGCCGGTCTCGCCCAGGCAATTGCAGAAATTCTTCCCTGACGTTGCCACTGACGAACTGGTCCGTCCTGAGAAGATAGACCTCCTTATCAGTCACCGGGAAGGTCGTCTTGTTCCCCAGCCAACCAAGATTGTGGGAGACCTCGTCCTCTGGGACGGCCCACTGGGCAAAACCGTTGGTGGAACCCATCCCAACCTCATTGAGGTAGTCGACCTGGCTGTCCACCGCTCTGACACTCACCTCGCAAGGAGCATGAGATCAGCATCAATGGCATACAAAGAGACTGTCCTGGCTCAAGCGGAGGAGAAAAATATACTTACCCAGCTTGAGGCCCAACTCAAAAATGCTCTTTCCAAGCAGCTTGAAGCAGCCGAGACCTCAGGGAAGACTTCAGAGGCCCTGGAACAGCTGACACAAGAGAAATGCCGTCTGCAGCAGGAGAAGAGCGAGGCCCTGCTGGAGGAGTTCCGCAGTGCCAAACAGGAGATGCAAAGTCAGTTGGAGTCCCTGAATCAGCAGAATTCCAGGTACCAGGAAGAGCTCAGCAAGTCCAAGGAGAAGCTCAGCTCAGAGAACCTGAAGATCAGTAGCCTGTGCCAGGAGATTGAGGAGCTGAAGGAAGTTGCTTCTGTGAACTCCCAGTCTCTGGTGTCCCTGCAGGAGGAGAACAGCAGGTTGAGCCAGGAGTTTGACAGCAGCCGTAAGGAGTTCAGTGGGCAGCAGAAGTTGGGAACTGATCACACCAAACTTAATAAGCAGTTGCAAGAGGCAGGCAAACAGAGAAGACCCTGGGGCATTGGACTGGTGCGCCTTGTGGAGCCTCAACAATTCAGTTCCTTGTCAAAGCATTGTGGAACCATAGCCCGGACCCGACGAGCCGCAGAGACCTGGCTGAGAAGGAGACGCCAGGCTCCGGACCCACTAAAGTGGGAGGCAAACGGCTCCATACTGTCCGCTGAGGAAAGAGCAGGAGCCTTCCAAGACCTGGCCCTCGCAGCCCAAGATGGCTTTGAGTTCCATGACTCGACCCTGGACCGCTTGGTGGTCCACAAGGATAAGAACACGGGACTCCTTCTCTGTGGAGGCAGAATCCAGTCCTGGATTGAAGACGGGACAGCCGTTCCTCTAATCCCATTCCATTCATGGCTAGCCACCCTAGGAACCATGAAGGCATTGCCACCACACTGCTGCGCACAAGGAAGAAGGCGGGGGTAGTGCAAGGCCAAAGAACGGTAAAGAAAGCTGTGAACGAGTGCGTCACCTGCCGTAAACAGAAAGGGAGATTGTGCCAGCAGATGATGAGCGACCTGCTACCAGAGCGCTCACAGCGTGCTGGCCCATTTGAATACACCACGCTTGACCTCTTTGGCCCTTTCGGAATCAAGGATGCCGTTAAGAAAAGAACAGTGTGGGCATGGGACTTTCACCCGGCCGACGCACCTCATCGCAATGGGGCTGCTGAAGCCGCAGTAAAGCTCATGAAGAGAGCACTCTCAAGCCTTGGAGGGACGATAGGCTCGCTCACCTGGAGTAAACTCCAAACCCTCTTCTACCAAGCGGCTAACCTAACTAACGAAAGACCGATTGACGCCAGGGCAAAAGAACAAGAAGACTCTGTCGAAAATGTGAACCCTAACAGTCTGCTCCTTGGACGAACCGGACTGGAAGGTGATACTTGTGGGATCGACTTGTGGTCCTCATCCCCGTGGAAGACTAGTGGCCTACCTAGGCCTGACACTGGCCTCGTCGACTGACATCGCCCAATCCCCCTGGTTCTGTAGACACTGCCTCAGGACGTCACCGCCCCAAACCCCTTTAGGCTGGTTGGTGAACGCCATGCGCTGCCACCATGTCTAACACACTTGCACATACACGAAGTAAGAAGTTGAATCCACACTCATGAACCAAACCATGACAGAACACTACACCTCTGTCAGGGGAGGTGCCTGAACAGTGACATTGGCATTCTTCGTGATTGGCAAGTACAGCTGGACTATTGAAAAGGAGAAAAAAAAAGGTGTTATGATATGATGTTATGGTCTGTGACCTCCATGAACCAGTTCATTCGGTAAAGTGGGAGGTGTTGCGTTCACTAGGGTGACTGTAAGGGGTTAATTTCCAAACCCGGATATCCACAATGTGGGAGGGGCTTCGGGGATAAAATGGCGGACATTGCCTTGTGTTTATCATAGTAGTCAAGAGGGACACGCTACCGGTAAGACAAAACGAATGTATTTACTGCTCTGCAGGGTTATGTTGTTCTGTAATATTAAGAGAATGTTTCTAAATGACAAAACGAATGTATTTACTGCTCTGCTGGGTTATGTTGTTCTGTAATATTAAGAGAATGTTTCTAAATGACTTGATACATTGCATGACTGTTATCTACATTTATATTTCGTTTTACATTTAGGTTTATAACCTGCTACTGCAAATGCTACTGCTACTTCTACTGACTGTGGTGAACATTTTATACTGCAATAAACCACAAATTACCAAATTGAGTTATTCCAACGTTTGATCTCTTGGCACCCCGTTCGGTGGGGATACAGAACCGAACAATACCCCCCTGGTCAAGCCAAACTGAACTGTTTTTGAAACATTTTGGGCTCCCACCTTTGTTGACATGAATGGATAAGGCAAACCCGTTTTTTCCACTTTTGATTATAGAATGATGACATGAAGGGCTTTAGAGACCTGCTGAGGATGTCTATTGAGGACTTCAACATTCTACTGGGGAAGGTAGCCCCACTAATCACCAAGCAGGACACCCACCTCAGAAGGGCCATTACTGCAAAAGAAAGATTGTCAGTCACACTGCGATTTCTGGCTACAGGTATAGGCCTACGTTTTACATTTTGTATATGATCTAAAGTACGGTTGTATTCAAAGTTGTTACTAAATATCATCCTTTTCAGGGGAGACCTTCAACTCATTGAGTTTCCAGTACCGCATAGGTAGCTCAACACTGAGCAGGATTGTGATGGAAACATGTGATGCCCTGCATGCTGTCTTAAAGGATGACTTTTTGAAGGTATCTGACTGTATAAATTCTATTATTCACATTTGAAAAATAGTAAAACTCTCTGGGTCACTGTGTCACTGTGGATAGTCCGGTTAGAACTTTGGCAGTCTTAAAGGGGGGGTTTCCATAAAGGGTTCCTTTATTTCTCTGCACTGTCTTTTGTAACTTGGTTTGGTTTTCATAGTCACACTGTAACTAAACTAATAAACTAAAACATCTGAGTTTGAAACCCTTAAACTAAAGTTATTGGTGTACTGTACTACTGTACTTGCAATCTCCTAATTAGAAGCTTCCTCTGTTCCTTGCATCAAATTCCTGCAGCAGCACGCGCCTGGCTAGTGATTGGCCACTCAGTCCCCACAGTCTTAAAGAAACAGACAGCCATCTCAAGAATGTGTTTTGAAGATATTATTATAAAAAGCCTGATAATCCTCTTTCTTTCATAGACACCAACATCAGAATCTGAGTGGCGAGCAATCGCCAAGGACTTCTGGGACAAGTGGCAGTTTCCAAACTGTCTTGGTGCGGTGATTGGAAAGCACATTTACATTCAGCCACCAAAGAAGTCTGGAAGCATGTTCCACAACTATAAGTCTAGGTTCTCCATCCTACTCATGGCAGTGGTTGACGCAAATTACAAATTCACATATGTGAATGTGGGTGTCCAGGGCAGGGTGTCGGATGCTGGCTTGTTTGCAGAATCTGACCTCAGAGCAGCCATGGACAGCAACCTCCTGCATGTTCCCCCTGCTCAGCCACTACCAAATGCAGACGTGGAGATGCCCTACATGTTTGTGGCAGACGAAGCCTACCCTCTGAGAACCGATGTGATGAAGCCATATCCTCACCGGCAGCTCACCACAGAGCAGAAGATCTTTAACTACCGCCTCTCTAGAGCACGCCGTGTTGTGGAGAACGCGTTTGGCATCTTGGCAAATCGTCTCAGAGTCTTCCGCTCAACTATCTGTCTGGAACCAGACAAAGTGGTGACAATCACAATGGCCTCCCTATGTCTCCACAACTTCTTGCGGGAAAAAAGCTCAGACGCATACCTGCCCCCTGCCTATGTCGACTGGGAGGATGAGAATCACGAGCTGGTTGGAGGAGCATGGAGGCAGGAGGGAATGCTGCAGTCAGCACAGATGGGACGAGCCAGAAACCCTGCAGTCACAGCCAAGCAGCAACGGGACCAGCTGAAGGACTACTTAATGTCACCTGCTGGTAGTGTCTCCTGGCAAGAAGATCGCATCTGACATTCATGAGCAGTATAGAGCATAGACTACTGTATATGGGTGCACCCTGAATCCTCTTCTAAAATAACTATATGTTGAGCTTTGTAAATTGTATATACAGTATGCTAGAGAAATGCCAAAACCTCTTTGTTTTTCATTTTATTCTCAAAAAAGTCAAACATTGACTGGTGTAAACAAGTTTTGTCTTAAAATAAATTTCTCAAGATAAAAGTAAAGCAGGGCTTTTATTTGTCCCCTCTCCTGTATTGAAATATGAAACAGTATCAGTTTTTAAAGCTTTTCTGCACCTTCACAAAACACTATACATTAATGTACTGAAATGAACAAGGAAAACTGCTTTTCTACACCTTCACAAAACAAAAGTATGTACATTAATGAACTGAAATGAACAGAACAATGTGTCAGTGGGGCACATCTCTAGGTTTTTAGCTGTTCTGTTCCTCTGAAAGCATCCCCATGAAGCTTTGGGTTTGTGTGTGGGTTGGTGTGCGGGCATAACCCTGCAGGGGCATATAAGATGAGTGAGGCACTGGCATTGGTGTGGAAAGTCCATACATGGGCTCATGCAGTCGGTGTTGGGGAGTGGCTGGGCCTCCTGATGCATAGGATGACATTGATGACATCAAACCCCTGGCATGTTCTGATTCTTGGGCATCATACAATAATTCCATTATATTCCTTTTAACCCTGACTTTTATGGCTGGATCTTTAACTTGGCGCAATTCACTTGCTACCTGCTTAGCAAATGTGTCCTCATTATCTGGTGGTTTGAAAGCACCTGCCATCTGCTTCAGTATTGCTAGTTTTTGGAACTCTACATTCCCCTCAGAAGCCTTTCTCTTTCCCTGACGCTGCGGTGCGTGGGACCTTGTCTGGGCGTCTTCCTCAGTGGGAGTCATATCGGCTACGTTTACTGGAGTAGAGCTTCTTATGGTAAGTGGGGTGCCTGGTCTTGAGCTCATGGGTGATATGTGGGGTGACTGCACAGCACTCATGGCAGGGTCACGTGAAGTCACATGTGACCCTTCACTCTCCACATCAAGCTCTCTTTCTGGACCTGCATCTGTCTGCCTCTGATCTTGTGTATCATCATCCAGTGGTGTTTCAGGAGGGTCTTCTGTTGAACTATTCAACTACAAAAAAAAGGCACAGCTCAGTAGCAGTACAGTAAATGCAGGCAAAGATGCTTTCTCATTAATGTTGTATTATTATGTACTTATTGTGGCATGTAACACAACCTATCCAGGTCACCAGACCTGCAGAAGGAGCTGTTTATATAACCTGTATAACCCATGTTTGGTGCTGAATTCAGTCTATTGAGTTCTATACATTTACCTCAGCCTGACACATCTCCTTTGTGCTCTGTCAATCTGATTCTACAATTAATGGGAATTGTGTGATATTCTGTGCATTTATTTCACCTGTATAGTTATTAGAAGTATAGCTATAACTCAGGCTGTCTACCTTGAAATCACAGGCCTACTGTGGAACTATTTAGTGGGGAAATCTGCATGGTAACGGTGATGTAGGCCTACTTACTGTCAAACTAGTTTCTGCATGCCGATGAACAACATATGGTTTTAAAAAATCCAAATGTGTTAAGATCCAGGACTGCCTTGGAGTTGGATTTTTGTCTCCACTCCCACTTGGCTTTAATAGTTTGCCATACTGGGTGCGAAGAGAAGCTGCTCTCATTTGCACCTCATTGGCTGAAATAAAATAAACAGCTAACGTTAGCTAGCTACTACTTAAAAAAACATTAGCCTACTAAACAGATCAAGAAAGACGGCTAACGTTAGCTGCTGTCTATTGATTTAATTTCATGTATTTCATGTTTCAATGTATGTCAATGTTGACTAGCTGTGCGTGGTTCACGTGAATCTAGCTAGCCAAAGGAAGTCATTGAGACCAACAGAGATTGCAATCAAAACTCAGCGTACCAGGTAGCTCAAGGGCAGATGAAATCTCTTTCCAACTGTTCTCCCTCATCCCTCTGTCATGATAGGAAGCGGAGGAGACGTCAAACAGACACCCGTGTTCCCTCCAAAGCTCTACCAATCTTTCTTCCAGTGGCTGGGACCACTGAACACGAGCAGTAGGGTTTCTTTTTGCAGCCATTATTGGGCTTGTGATGATTTTGAGCGGATGTATGTGCAGAATCGTGTCGTAGGACCAGCCACACTTCACGAGCCACGACGAAAATGTCTGGCCTGCCAGAAATTTGTCGGCAGGTCGTAGCCTCGTCTTTAGAACGTAGGAGCAATTAGTCGTTGATCGCTGACTCTCTCACACTGTGCGACTTACGACGTCCCGATTTGGCCTTACGACGCTAGGATGTCTCTACGACTACGCAACGTAGTCTGCGACAACAAATTTGTGGCGAAATCGTGGACAAATCGCACAGTGGGCAGGGGCCTTTAGTTTGTTTGAAAAAAAAAAGAAAAAAAAAAGAGAAAGAACATTCTCTATTATTGTTTATGGACAATGTACTGCATAACAAAGTGCAAAACTAGTTTTCTTCTCTTACATGGGACAATAACCTCCCCCACGGATACTAGTTGTTGTTGTTATGTCCTGTTGTGTACATGTCTCTGTGAAACTCAATACAAATATTAACCATAAAAACAATAACATCCATGTTTGTGCCTCAATCCAGAGGCAGCTACTTGTCACAATCCTTCCAGGGGATCGTATTTGTCTTAAGGTAACTGAACAGGAACCTGGTTTGAGATTTGAAGGCAGCGGTGATATCGTGATCACATCAAGTGTTTGCGCACAGGAAAGACGTGATACTTGTTGCTAGGCTACCCGAGCTGGCAAGTTTAGCAGGTAGTGATGCAATTATAGTAACACAAACTTTGCAGGAACAACTACGCTAGTAACAGAGTTAGCTTGTTAGCATCAGGGAGCAAAATACATTGAGGCTGTATTTTCATATGGAATGGTGCGTCTTTGTAGTGGAAGAAATGCACATTTTCACTGCTCTCCACCTCGCTCTGCAGTCTGGAATTAAGTAAAAAGGAAAGCAAAAGTTTCACAGCACAATTCAGTCATGTTGTACTTGTTTCTTCTCATGCAAAGTTTTTAAATGGGGTCTTTAATTAAGAAGTTAAGCTTGAGCATGGTGTTTACTGTTTTTAGATGGACAATAATTATGCCAAGCATAGCCCGTCCACATACAAGAGCTTGTTAAAGAAAACAGAACCCTTTTATCAGTTAACGCCGATAATAAAAGCTCAGTACTCAGTACTTGGTAACGGCAAAGAAAAATGTAAAAGTGGTATCGTTGTGTCCCTAGAGATGGCACGGCCAGTGTGTCTCCATGGACGACAACATCCTCTAAAACAGATGATCAGTATGACTGTTGTGCACAAACATACAGTACCAGCATTAAGAGTCATTATACTAAATCCTGTGATTCTCAGGACAGCAGCAGGCGGAGAATCAACATTCCAAACAGATGTAAAAAAAGGGCATTTCGCATTCAAGTCAGAGTCATCGAAGAATAACTTAAGCATCCACCTTTAGATCTCTCTATTCCTCCGAACCAAGATAAGGTTGGTAGGAGGGAAGTTTAGACACTATCGATTTCACTGTGCTCAAGTAATATGTAAATATGACACCTCAGGGAGGGATGTAGTGACAGTTCATTAAAACATTGCGAGAACAACATGGCGATGTTGAACGCATCGTATTTAATTAAAGCAGATCATTGTCTTGCGGTGTTGTTCTCCTGGCAGTTCAATTTTCGCCTTGTTTTCACTCCGTTGACAAGCCGCGAGGAAGGCCTGCATATTTAAGCCCCGGTATCGTTAGATATTTATTGACATATTTTTGCACCGATGCCTCTTCTTTTGTCTAATCTCTAGATGCTAAGCTATGCTGCATTCATTCTTGGGCATGTCCAGGCCACAGGCTCATACTCTATCTCGACAAGAGAGGGGGTGGAAGTCTGGACTCAAGGTGCCGTGGTTCAAAACCTCCTATCCTAAGGCAGGGGCTGAACCACCTTACCAGAGACCTTATCACAACCACTTTTCATACCTCTATTTCCAGACTTATTTGTATTGTATTGGGCGCTTCTAAAAGAAGCCCATGCCCTTGCCCCTTGCTAGTTTCCTCGTTGTTGTTTTGATGCTTAGCAACAACTGAAGCAAAACACAGATTCTCTTGAGGACCGACAGCGAGCGTCCGTGTTGTTGTTGTTGATTGGTACCGAGCCAGACTGCTCATTAGGACCGCAGTCTGCACTCAACCCACTGGACCACGGGAGTGCTGACGCAGGAGGAGCCGTCACAGAGACAACACTACCACAGGGAGAGGAACAATCACCTGGCTAATTAACAAACTCTGAGCACCTTTGATTGGTGGCAAGAGGTCAAAGGGCAGACAGGGTTGAAAGTACTGTGACAACTCCAAGACCAAACATAGGTCAATTAACACCATCCCAATGTGAAGGATTCAGGAGGGTCGTCTCTTGAACTATGGTCTCTGATGAACGACGTTCTCAATTACCTGATGGTGCCTGTAGTATGTGGTCGTTGATTTGAAAAAGCATCTTCACTTCCTTTGTTATTTCCCAGGCGCATAATAATGTTGGAACTGACTACTTTGGACTCATGGAAACTCAAGCAAAAGTCAGTCTGAAGTGGATCAAAGTGGGATCAAAGTTCACGTACAAGTGAAGTTTGCTTTGTGTAATGCAATACAGACAACCCTATCAAATGCAATTGGATAGAGCCGACAGACAGAGTTTTAGTTAGAGTGCATTCCACTGAAAGCTACTCAGTGCTTCTAACCATGGGACAATTCTTTGACAAACGATGAAAGAAATCTGAAGGTCATAAAAAACATAAAGGGAAGGCGTGACGTGACGGTGCACTTAAACTGTAAATCAAATAATGTGGGCTTGGAGTAAAACCATCTATACATTTTATATTTACAATCCGCATCTCTGAAGAAAGCCACTTTAAAAAGTGTGACACAAACACAGAACACTGCTAGAGTACAGAACACTCCCAAACCGACAGCGATGCTGCCAATTACGACGGTCAAAAATCCATGGTGTTTCATGTCAAAATCCATATCTCCACAGAACACACTGGGGAGGCCACTCCAACATTCCCAAACAGGGGACTGAGACCACTACACGGATCTTGACTTTCAGAAGCGTCATGTTAACCTACTCCATGTTGTGCCTCCCCGGGCCAGTGGCTCAGTGGTCTATGGGAAGTCTCAGCCACGGCCGGTAACTGGCCGTCCCTCACGCTGCTGTCGGCTCTCCTGTGTGTCTCCGGACACGTCATGTGGAAAAGGTCAACGCGTTTCCACACTTCTCATAATGGAGAAAGAAAAGTTGTTTCCGTGTGTGTGGGTGTGTGTGTGTGTGTGTGTGTGTGTGTGTGTGTGTGTGTGTGTGTGTGTGTACTGTGTAGGTGTGTATCTACAGCTCTGGAAAGAATTAAGAGAGCAAAATGATCAGGTTATCTGGTTTTCCTATTTATAGACCTATGTGTTTGAGTAGATTAAAACATGTGGGTTTTATTCTAGGGGTAGTGGTGGTCTAGACTCTAGTGGATAGTGAGTTGGACTTGTGATCGGAAGGTTGTGAGTTCAAATCCCGCCTGAAGCCACACCACTACTAGTGTGCCCTTGGGTAAGGCACTTAGCTCTCAGTTACTCCAGGGGCAATATCCCTGTAATTCGTAATTGTAAGTCGCTTTGGATAAAAGCGTCTGCTAAATGGCAAAATTAATTAATTAATTAATTCTATAAACTACTAACAACATTTATCCCAAATTCCAAATAAGAATATTGTCATTTAGAGCATTTATTTGTGGGAAAATGACAACTGGTCAAAATAACCAAAAAGATGTTGCAGTGTTTTCAGAGCTTGAATAATGCAAAGAAAACAAGTTCATATGAATTTTTAAACACAATACTAATGTTTCAACTTAGAAAGAGTTCAGAAATCAGCCCCGCGGTGGCGCAGCGGTCTAAGCATTGGCCTCTAGTGCAAGCTGCCCACCGGGGACTGGGATCGAATCCCGGTCTCGCCAGACCCGGATATGGCCGGGGCTCACAGGGAGCGGCATATTGAGCGGCCGCTCCCAAGGGGGGTATAGGACTATTTCCGGACAAGGATCCGTCGCGCAACACCGCCCGTCTGGTGCTGGAGTAACGGTGTCGGGCTCGAGGAGCCAGACAGCTAGTCTGCCTGGCGATCTCCCTGGGGCTGCCGGCCACGGGGTCGTGCGGCGGATCCTACGCAATAGGCAGGGGATAATTGGATGCTAGGTTGGGTGCAATTGGATACCAAATTGGGTGAAAAAGGGATAAAATCAGAAAAACAAATGTATAAAAAAAAAAAAAAAGAGTTCAGAAATCAATATTCCACCAGTCTGTACACACACACACACACACACACACACACACACAGAAAGTGCTTTGAGTTGCATTCATGTACGAAAGGCGCTATATACGTAAATAAAGTTTCACTTCGCTTCACTACACGCACACACACGCACACACACACACACACACACACACACACACACAGGTACATTGTGGCCATGAAGGATGCACATGGTCAGCAACAATACACAAATAGGCCGAGGCATTCAAGAGATGATTGATTTGTAACGAGCCTGAAGTGAGCCTAGACACATTCCCCACACCATCACACCACCTGGATGAATGAGAAGGTGTCCAGGTGTTCAGAATAAAGTGCTCCATGAGTGTACTTTAAGTCAACAGAGAGGGAGACAAGAGAGTGGAGAGAGGGAGACAAGACGTGAGCTTAGAATTACAAGTTTTTACATTCCATTATGTTTTGTGAGATGGAAACTTTGTATTTTATGAATGACTAACTCAAACATTTCAACATTTTTAAAACAACACCACACAGGCATTAATAAACACCTAATGGATCAGATTATGTAGAAAAACTCATAACTTTGACAAAAATGGAGATAGAACCTTATAATTCTAACGTCACGAAGAGACACAACATAATCTCACCTGTTAATCTACAGTTAACCAAGATTCAAACCCTGTCTCACACACCCCTGAGCCAGTACTAGCCTAGATGGTAGTAGTCAGCTGAACCAGGCCTAACGGAAGACAGCAGTTATTATACGCCATTATCCGCTGTTTCCAGGGGACGTTTCACACCAGCAGACTGCAGTTACACACTCCTCACACACTCACCTGGGCTCAGTAGGGGGGTACACGGGCACTTCCCTAGTACCCCCACTGGATGAGGAGGAGAGGCAGAGCCCAGAGCAGCCTCGGCTACAGCCTCCCTCAGCGACCCTACAGCCTCCCTTAGCCTCCCTCAGCGACCTCCCTCAGCCTCCCTCAGCCTCCCTCAGGAACCTGCCCTGTTCAGAGTTTGTCACTCAGGGAAGCAAGGGATGGGGGAGACAAGGGGATGGAGAGGTAGAGGTAGGGACGGATGGGAAATAGAGTGAGGGGGAGGAAGATGAGGTTGCGGAGGGAGGCCTGAGAGGGATAGAGCGAGAGAGAACGGAGAGGAGGAGAGAGGGAGGGAGGGAGGGAGGGAATGAGACTTTCGCAAAAAAAAAAAAAGATAGGATCGGCCAGGAAATAATAACACGAGTGACTGAATAAGAAAAGCTCATTTCCCATAATGAGTATTCTAATCAAGAGATTACATTATCTCTCTCTCTCTCTCTCTCTCTCAGATTACATCATCTGGCATCGTGGCGGCGGGGTCGCAAGGAGCCACTGGCAACTGGGTGTGTTGGTACGTCAGAGACTCCAGCGGTCGGGGCGTTGGAGAACAACTTAATGACTCCCATTGCCACAGAGGGACTGCAGAGTCTCTCTCTCTCTCTCTCTCTCTCTCTCTCTCTCTCTCTCTCTCTCTCTCTCTCTCTCTCTCTCTCTCTCTCTCTCTCTCTCTCTCTCTCTCTCTCTCTCTCTCTCTCTCTCTCTCTCTCTCTCTCTCTCTCTCTCTCTCTCTCCCTCTCTCCCTCTCTCCCTCTCCCTCTCCCTCTCCCTCTCCCTCTCCCTCTCCCTCTCTCCCCCTCCCTCTCTCTCTCCCTCTCCCTCTCCTAGCAGGTCAATTTTAGCTAAATGTTGTCATTTACAACAACGACCTGGGGAATAGTGCAGTAGAGAGGTAGTAGAGGTGGGAGGTGGGGGGGGTGATTCAGTCAGTGATTCAAACAGAAACCGGTGGCCATAACTATGCTGTATCATATGCCAGGTTGGGAATTTAGCCAGGACCCCCTTGGCAGGCAACCGTGGTCTTCCAAGAAGTGGCAGGAGATCATTAGTAACCAGACTACGAAAACAATGCAGATTACATAACTAAAGAGCAGGTGCGTCTCACAGACAACCCAGTACCAACCTGACCCAGAACACCACCTACCCACCTAGACAGGCTTCAGGACAGTAAGTACTCCATGTACTCTCTCCTCTCCTCTCTCTCACCTCAGCCGTAACACTGATTACACCCTTTTAGACTGTCACTCTCTCTCTCCCTCCATCAGTCAGTCACTCTGTCAACCCATTCATCCAGACTAGCCTTGACAACAGTGGATCCCTTTTTCCCTCTATACTCTCTATACGTTGTTAGGGGTGTTGTGCTTGGTGACTGCAGCGACAGGCAATCAATGAGTCAGCTCTCAGGCCATCAAAAGACTTTCTCTTTTTCTTTTCTTTTTAAACCCAGCACTTTCCAATCACAGCCTAAGTGAAACGAGCATTTCACAGCCAATCAAGGGTTCCAGGGCCATCTCTCATCAACGCTCGACTAGGAGACAAAATGCTTGACTGTCCTTCCTTCCTCCTTCCTTCCTTCCTTCCAATAAAGTCAGTCTTTGACCAAAACTCGCTCCTGACTCCCGAGCTGCCCAAGGCCTGCCTGCCTGTTGAGAGCTTGTTGAGTGCAGGGGCGCCTTAGCAACAGTTGGCACGGCGGTGCCGGCGCTTTTTGCTCTGAGTGGTTTGGAGGAGCAGGGAGAGAGAGAGAGAGAGAGAAACATTCAAGGTCAAATTGGGACTCCTCGCCACCTGGGCTGATGGAGTGATGACAAGCCCATTTACTCAATAGCAGCCTGCACCACTCCATTCCCCTTCCCTCTTTCTTCTCCCTCCCTCCCTCCCCCCAGTCTGTGCCTAACCCTCCCTCCCTCCCTCCCTCCCTCTGGTCTGTGCCTAACTCTCTCTCCCTCCCTCCCTCCCTCCTGGTCTGTGCCTAACCCTCCCTGCCTCCCTCCCTCCCTCCTGGTCTGTGCCTCCTCCCTCCCTCCCTCCTCCCCGGTCTATGCTTAACCCTCCCTCCCTCCCCCTGGTCTGTGCCTAACCCTCCCTCCCTCCCTCCCTCCTCCCGTCTGTGCCTAACCCTCCCTCCCTCCCTCCCTCCCTCCCTACTCCCCGGTCTGTGCCTAACCCTCCCTCCCTCCCCTCTCCAACTCTAGAGCCCTCTGAGAATTCTGAACAAGATGAAACAGAGGGAAGAAGGATGTGAGGGAGAAAAAACAGACATAGGAAAAGAACAAAAAAACTAAAAAGAGAGAGGGAGAAAGACTAAACTAGCAAAAAAAACGCAGCTGCCAACTCCTCAGTCAGCCCCTCGATGGTAAACCTCCACATGGCTAAATAAAAAAACAACAGACTCCTGCAGTGATATTAAACACACAAATAATGACCAAGCCTCTACCTTGAAGAAACAGGAACCATTACCTAGCATATCAGCCCAATAGAGCTCTCAGGTCTTCTGCTAGCATTATCAGCCCAATAGAGCTCTCAGGTCTTGTGCTAGCATATCAGCCCAATAGAGCTCTCAGGTCTTCTTCTAGCATATCAGCCCAACAGAGCTCTCAGGACCTCTGCTAGCATATCAGCCCAATAGAGCTCTCAGGTCTTCTGCTAGCATATCAGCCCAATAGAGCTCTCAGGTCTTCTGCTAGCATATCAGCCCAATAGAGCTCTCAGGTCTTCTGCTAGCATATCAGCCCAATAGAGCTCTCAGGTCGCTGATTATCTCTGTGTACCACATGTACAAAAAGAAGAGATTTGGTGAGGCTGCATTCTCATTTTATGCACCCAGATTGTGGAATGCACTGCCAGTTTACATTAGGGATGCAACCTCAGCAAATATGTTCAAGTCAAGACTAAAAACCCATCTTTTTAATATTGCCTTTAAATGACTAAATAATTAAATTAAGATTATAAAAACCCATCCTTTTAATATTGCATTTAAGTTACAAAAAAAATAATTAAATTAAGATTATATAATGATTAAAGCACTTTGAGCTGCAACGTTTGCAGGAAAAGTGCTATACAAATAAAGTTATTATTATTATTATTATTATTATTATTGTAATAACCAAGTTCTCCTCATCACTCCTTTTGATTGATTTGGATGATGGATTTTTTTTTTTTTTTCTTCTGTTAAGGAAGCCCGGGGCGGAGCGCGAGCGCGAGTAGTTTACACACAGAATGAATGAACCCATTTGGTGGAGATCAATCAGCGTAGCTCCTTGAGGGACCGCCAAGAAAAAAAGAAAAAAAAGAGGACAGACAAAGAAACTGACAACAACATCATGAAACTCCCGTTCGCTTATGATACACGAGTGTTTAATGTTCTTCCAGGAGCAGTTTACATAAAGGCACACACACACACACATATGCGCACTCACACACACACACACACACACACACACACACACACACACACACACAGATATGCGCACACACACATACGCACACACACATACGCACACACACACAAACACACACACAAACACACACACACACACACACACACACACACACGCACACACACACGCACACACACACACACACACAGCAGCTATCGAGAGCTGGGAGCCACGACGGGCATTCCTCGGGGATCCATCGTAAGGTCACCTCAACATCTGCTCGTCTCCTCAACCAATCAGACTGGAGCAGAAAGTAAACAGGGGAATGTAAACAAGCGCCAATTAAACCATCAAGCTTCGGTTTTTCCACCTCCCCACCGTTTTCCTCCGCTGTCACATTATGTGATATCACACAACCCCGTGGTGCCAGGGCTCCCAGTTCCACTCCACGCTCTCTGAGCCCGTGTGTGTACAGTGTGTAGAGTGTGTACTCTGTGTGTACAGTGTGTAGGTGGACACATTCTCAGAGAGAAGTGAACTGTAGAAGCGACTGTCGAGCAGCGCCGACGCCGACAGTCACAGGCGTGATGGAACGAGCCGAGGCGGGAGAGCCTGAGGGTCCGTTGGCTAGGGAACAAGCCAGTTAGACGTAGGTGGGAGAATGTGTAGAAGCCTAACACTACAGCGGAGGACTCCCGCGGTGAGACTCATTGTGAGGTGTGGCGTCGGGTTGTATCAACCGTCTCCGTAATGAGTGACGGGTGAGGCTGGGGGGCTGGGGGCTCAGAGCAGGAAGGAGCCTGACAGCCTAGGATGTTGTGCCTGGTGACTGGGGCGGCTGTGGCGCAGGTAGATAGAGTCGCCGACTAATCATCGCAAGGTCGGCAGATCGGCGGTTCGAGCCCCGGCTGGCCACATGTCGAAGTGTCCTTGGGCAAGACACTGAACCCTAAATTGCTCCCAGTGAGCGGGGCCGGTGCCTTGCATGGTAGCTTGCCGCCATTGGTGTGTGAATGTGTGTGTGAATGGGTGAATGAGAGGCCGTTGTAAAGCGCTTTGGATAAAGGGGATATATAAGTGCAGTCCACAGCCACAACACAGAGGGCAGCTGAACCTCATGAAGAGACAGAGACGTCACACCACCAACATCAGTCTCTGAGTAGTACACGTTTTGGGGGGGTAAACAGCTGTTTATACGACGAGGCGACTTGCCGCCCCCCCCCCCCCCCCCCCCTATGTCAAAATCATCTGACATAAACACGAAAGCAACGACACACACACGCACACGCACACGCACACGCACACGCACTCGCACACGCACACGCACACGCACACACACACAGACTCTAACTCACTGGATTCCGTCCCCCACGCTCACAGGGTAGGCTGTCGTTCCCAGGGGTCGAAAAACTAAATATAAGTCCCCGTCGTCGTCTCCCGTCCCCCCGCTGACTCACCTGGAGGACGGTCTGTATCTTGGCGGAGACGTCGGCCTGCTCATACAGCTTGATGCCCTCCTGGGCGCCGTTGGGCGACACCACGATCTGCTGCAGGTGGGCCAGCACCACGCTGTGGGCCCCCGCCACCGCGTTGAACTTGTCGAACAGCAGCTCCAGCAGTTCCAGCAGCAGCCTGCAGAGGGCGGCAGAGACACAGAGGCTGTGGTGTGAGGCGAGAAGAAGCTGCAGCAGTCAGAGGAAGAAAGAGGCAGTGAGAGAGTGAGAGAGAGGCAGGAGAAGGAGAGTGTGGTTAGTGGTTACCCCCGCCTAAGGCACTGATCTGGGATCTGTCTGTTTGTTTTTTCCTTCTGAGGGTTAAGGTCATCATATCAAGCAATCCCAGGTTTTATTGTGAGGTTCTTTCTGTTTCAGGATTAGCTAGCAGCAGGTTCTGGATCAGACCGGTCGGTCAGCACTTCACTCCAGTCAGCTTGGGCGGCCTAAAACCTACTCTCTACTTAACAGCACTAGATGGACTCGTGCAGAGTGATAATCCTGGTGACCTTCAGCTCAATCTGAAATGCTACATTTGAGTTGATTCAAAGCTCTTGGCTAATATCCGCTCTTCAGTGTGGTACTCACTGTGAGCTCTGTAGTCAAGGGCGAAACTTTCGACGCAGGGAGAGAATATTTACCAGACAAAATATTTTTTGGGGCTGGTAGACAAGGCCGACAGTCTGGTGTTTGCTGTACTGAAGCACTTCAGTACATTTCAAGTATATTCAACAGCTTTCCAGAGAGCAAAGAGATACGGAAAAAAGCATGCATCATTTACATTCATGATGTACTGACATTCAGTAACTTTCATTGTCAGTTAAAAGAATGCTGCCCCTTGCACTTGATTAGAAAGGGATGTCATGGGGTCTTGGGGGTACGAAAACATTTGTTTAGCTTTTTCGCCCCCGAATGTGTTTGTTGCAAGTGTTGCAACAAAGTTCCAAGAGCGCACCCACACAGAATAATAAACATAACAGAATCTAATCTTTACATAAAATAAACATAAATCAGACGCTAAACCGAAACTCCAGGTAATTTGCGGTTTTCGATTCAACAGTGAGTCGCTGGGACAGCAGGGGTCCTGGCGTCTGCCTCGCCAGCACACAGAGGCACACAGAGGCACACAGAGGCACACAGAGGCACACGGAGGCACACAGAGGCACACAGAGGCACACGGAGGCAGCTGTGTCTCACAAAAGCTAGCAGCATCTGTCAACGTCGGCCCGGCTCCTCCAGGACTGACACACATCTGTCAGGGGTTTGTTTTCCAGGGATGTAGGGAGGACGCTCCCTGACTTTATTTACGGCGGGAGGTGGGCGGGGGAGGAGCGGAGAGGAGCGTTCGTCGTTCGTTGGACAGGAGCGGGGAGAGTGAAAAGAGAGATGGATGTTTCACTAGGGGGCGTTGGGCTGGGTGTCTGTCACGACGTTTGGCAGACGAGCATGGTAAATGTTATGGATGGGCAGGACGAGGCACCAATCAGGATGAGCTATGCTGCGGTGGATGGGTCTGTGTGGTGCGGTGCTACAATGTGACAAAGGCTGTCTCTCACACACACACACAGACACACAGACACAGAGACGCACACACACACAGACACAGAGAGACACACACACAGACACAGAGACACAGAGACACAGACAGAGACAGAGACAGAGACAGAGACAGAGACAGACACAGACAAACAAACACACAGACACAGGTAAACAGACACAGACACACACACAGACACAGACACACACACACACACACACACAGACACACACAGACACACACACACACACAGACAGACAGACACACACACAGACACACAGACACACACAGACACAGACAGAGACAGACAGACAGACACACAGACACACAGACACAGACACAGACACAGAGACACACACACAGACACACACAGACACACACACACACACACCCACACACACACACACACACCCACACCCACACCCACACACACACCCCCCCCCCCCACACACATACACACACACACGCAGGCTTCTTTGAGTTTGTGACCTCGTCACCTCATCCTCCGTCTGCTCTGTAGCGTTCTCTCCAGCCTTCCTCGACCTGCGCTGTGTGTAATAAAAACACCCGCGATAACTTAATCGTGGAGAATTTTAATTATTTGAATAATCGTCATAATCGTATGTTATGAATAAACTGTGTTTAACAAATGTCTGGCGCTATTTTCAGCCTAGGCTACATTACTTTTGCTGTTACTGTAATATAATTGCAATTCCTCACATGAGCCGCGCGCAAATATCCTCACAGAACTTGTCTCGCGCTATTGTTCAGCCTGCATGGGTAACGTTACTGTCAAGTCAGCCTTGTCTGTCAGTCAGTCACTAGGTAACGTATGCTAGCCTTCTCACCATGGCTGGTGAAAAACTTTAGACGGGATACTGTCATTGGCCTTCCTTGTTATTACCAGGCAGTGACAGTCTATGGCTGCAAAAGGCACGGTCGCCCCTAAGCTTTAGCAAATATATTGTGGTTTACTTAATACTGTTCAGCACTTGAGGTTACATTCAATGCATGACTTGTGCTATAGGCTAAATACAATGATTAAAGCGGCAAGTAGCAAGTGTGCGCATCAAAGGCATTAGGCACGTAACATCCATGCTGTATAAACACATGACAACCGTCCGTTATTTCCCGAACTTTGCCCGAACCCCCCGCGAGGACCCGGGGAACAACGGTATGCTCCCCGCGGCTGCTATCAGACTGGCCGCGGTAGTGAGTGTTGAGGGAGAGAGGAGACGGCAACCCTCGCTCGCCATAGACTGTATCCCTACTCGTCTCTCCTGAGCTCGGTTGTAACGTGAACCGTGGAATACGGGATATGTTAGATGCTTTACAGTAATTCCCCAAATGACCAGAAAACGAAGTTAGATTTGTCGCTGGTCGCTTTTGACTAATTAAGTCGCCAAGGGGCTCTGGAAGTTGGCAACGCTGGGGGAGTGCGTTCTTTAAACTTCCTTGGGTACGTTAATGAAAGGTGCTGATTGGCCGAAAAGGAATTGCTCTTTCTTAAGGACCCGGATTATGGCCAGAGATATGTGCCACTAGAATCTGAATTTGAATTACTGACTTAAAATGTCCTAAAAATACAACAAAATCTAAGTTAAAGTGATTACAGTGTGTTTTATTGGCATTAAAAAATATATATAAATATTTTTTTTTTTTTAATTCTCACGATAATATCGTGGATCGCGATTATTTTGCCCACGATAATCGTGACATGACATTTTCTAATCGTCCCACCCCTAGCTGCGTGTGATAGATCTCCCTGCGCCCAGTGTTCTGCTCATTATCTCACAGGAGAGGCCGTTCTAATCCATCTCCTCAGTTCCCCAGAACCCTGCTCCTCATTTCCCAGAATGATCAGACGCCCCAGACACCCAGGAGATGGACGGCACAGCGACAGGAGATGGACGGCCAGGAGACAGGGTCTCGGGAGCGGGGAGGGATCACGGCTCGGCAGTCAAGCGGCTACTCTGGGTGTCTTTGAGTGTGTGTGTGCATGACTCTGAATTAGTCAGTGTGTGAGTGTTAATGTGTGTGTGTGTGTGTGTGTGTGTGTGTGTGTGTGTGTGTGTGTGTGTGTGAGGGGGTTAGAGCGGAGTGTGAGCTGCATCACTCATGTTATTTATTTCCCCCTATAGGGCCTTCAAGGGACCCATTACACTAAGTGAGTGTGCTAGGTAATCACCAACACACACACCCACACACACAGAGAGAGAGAGAGAGAGACACACACACACACACACACACACACACACACACAGAGAGAGAGAGACACACACACACACACACACACACACACACACACACACACACACAGACACA
>NC_137678.1:32050745-32063245 GCF_963989245.1 Nansenia antarctica | reverse complement strand
GCTCTCCTAATCGGACTGGCAGTGTATCACATAGTACCTGGAGGTCAGAGCTCCAGAGGAGGGTTGAATGGTAGACAGCTAGGCCCAGTGAGGTCACTCCTAATCGGACTGGCAGTGTATCACATAGTACCTGGAGGTCAGAGCTCCAGAGGAGGGGTGACTGGTAGACAGCTAGGCCCAGTGAGGGCTCTCCTAATCGGAATGGCAGTGTATCACATAGTACCTGGAGGTCAGAGCTCCAGAAGAGGGGTGACTGGTAGACAGCTAGGCCCAGTGAGGGCTCTCCTAATCGGACTGGCAGTGTATCACATAGTACCTGGAGGTCAGAGCTCCAGAAGAGGGGTGACTGGTAGACAGCTAGGCCAAGTGAGAGCACTCCTAATCGGACTGACAGAGTAGCAGTTAGGCCCTGGAGGTCAGAGCTCCAGATGAGGGGTGAATGGTAGACAGCTAGGCCCAGTGAGAGCACTCCTAATCGGACTGACAGAGTAGCAGTTAGGCCCTGGAGGTCAGAGCTCCAGATGAGGGGTGAATGGTAGACAGCTAGGCCCAGTGAGAGAACTCCTAATCGGACTGACAGAGTAGCAGTTAGGCCCTGGAGGTCAGAGCTCCAGATGAGGGGTGAATGGTAGACAGCTAGGCCCAGTGAGAGAACTCCTAATCGGACTGACAGAGTAGCAGTTAGGCCCTGGAGCTCATGTGACCTCCAGCATAGGGCCACAGGCCTATGCCTAGTCACAGCACCCATGGAAGGTGTGTTGTCTCTGGGCTGTGTGTCTAGCTGAACACCTCTGGTAGTCCTTGGTACATCTCATGTTGGTACATCTCTTCCACAATGGGAGGTGAGAGTGAAGCTATTCAGCTTCACTTTCATCTCCCTTTTTTTAGGCCTCCATAACAGGTAAGTTACTGCCCAGCAGAGTGTCTCTCTGAGTGAGTAGCTGAGTGAGTAGCTGAAGCAGCCTGGTTCTATTGTTCCACATGTAGTGAGGCCTATGACTCTGTTTCCATGCCCATGATAGTGTCTCTCTGCTGGGCTGTGTGAGTAAATGAAGCAGCCTGGTTCTATTGTTCCACATGTAGTGAGGCCTATGACTCTGTTTCCATGCCCATGATAGTACCTCTCTGCTGGGCTGTGTGAGTAGCTCAAGCATCCTGGTTCTATTGTTCCACATGTAGTGAGGCCTATGACTAAGTGTCCATGCCCATGATAGTGCCTCTCTGCTGGTGCTGTCTAATGTTGTCTAATGTTACCTGTTACCTTTAAACTTCCTCACTTTGAATGCCAACCACCAATGGGGGTGGGGGGGGGTTTGGGGGTTGCACCAGGAAGTGCTCTTGGTGACAAATAAATGCTTGCAATCAACTCAGAATCATGAAAAATGCCTAGTTTGACCCCTCAAAAGTTACTCAAGTCCAATTTAAGCATTTTTCGAATTTTCGAAAATCGGTTATCGGTACCCCAACTTTGAGCAGTTTTTTATGAGGTTTCCCACAGGAGTTGAATTTCAACCTTTTAGGACATGTTATTACACACCTTTAGAAACACATTGGTGAAGAAATTTCTTGGTAACGATTTACTTCGCAGATTGGTCAAATATCTGGTAAAATGCCCTTACTAATGCTAATATTATTTATTTATTTTAAAAGGGGTGCAAACTGGTGATGGCCCAAAAAGGTGAAAACTAAGAAAATAATCAATGCGCGGCTAACCATAGAGGATAAACACATTTTTGACAGGGGGTAGCGCTAGCACTAATGGTGTTAGATAGATATCGCTAGCTCTAACGGTGGCCCTGACCTTAACACCTGCATAATTACTTCGAAAACAGTTTACCGTGACTGTGTTTTCCACGCTGTCTGGAATTGTACCTAGCTGCCTGAAGCTAAAAAGTTATAGCGGAGTTTAGCAGACAGGAAGATTAGTTAGCTCGCCCATCATGTGACTTGGATGAGACTTAGACCCCACCGCCCCCACCCCCCCCCAAATAAAAATATTTAGCAGATCTACACGATTCACATGGATGACCTATTTTGAGGTAAAAACGGCTAATATAGCAGAAAGGTGACAAGTTTGCACCCCTGTTAATATTATCTCGTCGCTAGCCAGAACAACGTCACCGAGGGTGGTGATCGCCCCAAGCCTCGTCACGTCGCCATGGTCACCGCTGGTCCTCTTGTAACGCTGCGTCGAGGGATGGGACGATTATCGTTTTTATCGTTAATCGCGATAAAAACACCCGCGATAACTTAATCGTGGAGAATTTCAATTATTTAAATAATCGTCATAATCGTATGTTATGAATAAACTGTGTTTAACAAAATGTCTGGCGCTATTTTTCTGCCTAGGCTACATTACTTTTGCAGTCAAGTTAGCGACTGTTACTGTAATATAATTGCGATTCCTCACATGAGCCGCGCGCGAATATCCTCACAGAACTTGTCTCACGCTATTGTTCAGCCTGCATGGGTAACGTTACTGTCAAGTCAGCCGTGTCAGTCAGTCACTAGGTAACGTATGCTAGCCTACTCACCATGGCTGGTGAAAAACTTTAGACGGGATACTGTCATTGGCCTTCCTTGTTATTACCAGGCAGTGACAGTCTATGGCTGCAAAAGGCACGGTCGCCCCAAATATAAGCTATAATATTATATATAATATAAGCTTTAGCAAATATATTGTGGTTTACTTAATACTGTTCAGCACTTGAGGTTACATGCAATGCATGACTTGTGCTATATAGGCTAAATAAAATTATGAAAGCGGCAAGTAGCAAGTGTGCGCATCAAAGGCATTAGGCACGTAACATCCATGCTGTATAAACACATGACAACCGTCCGTTATTTCCCGAACTTTGCCCGAACCCCCCGCGAGGACCCGGGGAACAACGGTATGCTCCCCGCGGCTGCTATCAGACTGGCCGCGGGAGTGAGTGTTGAGGGAGAGAGGAGACGGCAACCCTCGCTCGCCATAGACTGTATCCCTACTCTTCTCTCCTGAGCTCGGTTGTAACGTGAACCGTGGAATACGGGATATGTTAGATGCTTTACAGTAATTCCCCAAATGACCAGAAAAGGAAGTTAGATTTGTCGCTGGTCGCTTTTGACTAATTAAGTCGCCACGGGGCTCTGGAAGTTGGCAACACTGGGAGTGCGTTCTTTAAACTTCCTTGGGTACGTTAATGAAAGGTGCTGATTGGCCGAAAAGGAATTGCTCTTTCTTAAGGACCCGGATTATGGCCAGAGATGTGCCACTAGAATCTGAATTTGAATTACTGACTTAAAATGTCATAAAAATACAACAACGTCTAAGTTAAAGTGATTACAGTGTGTTTTATTGGCATTCGGGAAAAAATCAATATACAGTCCCTGACAAAAGTATTGTCGCTTGGGTACAAGTTGACCTTAAGTGCCCCTCAAATATATTTCTAATCAAAAAATGTTTACAAGAAATGGCTAAATTCAATCCCAACAGCTTTTGAAATAATGTTTTGGTGCAAAACGAAACTGCTGAAAAGCATTCTAACGTTCACAGCTTGGTAAAGCCCACTGAGTCTTTGCAAAGACAAAAGTCTTGTCGCCTTGTCATATGATGCACCCAATCTTAGATTACAGCCTCACCTATGATCAATAATTGATCAATCAATTAGTGGGTGTGTATAAAAAGAATCCCAGCACACCAGACCTTCACATCAACTGCAACTTGACCTCTGACAACATGCCTAAGATTCACCCTGAGACCAAAGCGTTGATTATCAGGCTGAAGACTGCTGAGGTGGCTGACACCTTCAATGTGTCTCAGCGTCAAGTACAAAGAATAAGAAAAAGATTTGAAGAGACTGGAGATGTTTTTGACAAGCCCAGGTCCGGCAGACCCCGCAAGACAACTGCTCGGGAGGACCGTTTGTTGGCTCGAAAATCCAAGGCCAGCCCCTTTTCCAGTGCAGCAGAGCTCCACCAGGCCTGGTCACCTCAAGTCCCCGTGTCAACCAGAACAGTTTGTAGAATTCTGTCTCGAAATGGCCTCCATGGTCGAATCAGTGCCCAGAAACCAGCACTAAACAAAAGGCAATTAAAAAAACGTGTGGCATTTGCCAAGACCCACAGCCTGCTAAAAGGATGGACGCTGGAAAAGTGGCAGAAGGTGGATTTCTCAGATGAATCTTCGGTTGAATTACATCACAGCCTCCGCAAATATTGCAGGAGACCTACTGGAACCCGCATGGATCCGAGATTCACCCAGAGGTGTGCGAGAGATTTGCAGGGTGGAAGGCAATATCAATAGCCTAAAATATCAAGAAGTATTAGCTACCTCTTACATTCCCAACCATAAAAGGGGTCAAATTTTGCAGCAGGATGGTGCTCCATCGCATACTTCCATCTCTACATCAAAGTTCCTCAAGGCGAAGAAGATCAAGGTGCTCCAGGACTGGCCAGCCCAGTCACCAGACATGAACATCATTGAGCATGTCTGGGGTAGAATGAAAGAGGAAGCATGGAAGACGAAACCAAAGAATCTTGATGAACTCTGGGAGGCATGTAAGACTGCTTTCTTTGCTATTCCTGATGACTTCATCAATAAATTGTATGAATCATTGCCGAACCGCATGGATGCAGTCCTTCAAGCTCATGGAAGTCATACAATATATTAGATATGGATCTCACAGCACCACTACTTAATTCACTGAAGTTATGCAACATATTTTAGTATTTGAAGTAAATTATTTGTTCAATTTTCACATTACTCTCTGTAGGCGACAAAACTTTTGTCTTGCCAAAATCTGACCTTTCTGTGTTCATTAAATGATCAATCTTTCTTCAGTGAAGCAAATTTATTTTGGTATATTAAACATAATTTGGGAGGGTTTTTGCTTTCATATGAGCCATTTCTAAAACCAATGGATTAATTAAAAGTCAGGTTATAAACTGTTGTTTCTACAAAATGGATAAGTGACAAGACTTTTGTCAGGGACTGTATATATTATTATTTTTTTAATTCTCGCGATAATATCGTGGATCGCGATTATTTTGCCCACGATAATCGTGACATGACATTTTCTAATCGTCCCACCCCTAGCTGCGTCACCATCGTGTGTGTACGTACCTCTCCTCCTCTACCACTCCTCTCCTCCTCTCCTTTCACCCCTTCTGTTTTCATATCTCTGACCTCTCAATACCCCTCTTTATCTCTTTTTGGCAAGCTATATGTATTTCTCATTTCTATCTATGCACCCCTCCCTCTCTATCCCCCCCCCCCCCCTCTTCTTCTTCTCCGCAGTGGTCTTACCGCTACTGGTCCCCGGGGTGCTGAACTGGGAAGAGTCCATGATCTTGCGAGGGGTGGACAGAGTACTGCCGTCCAGCATGGAGAGAGGAGACGTGTCTTTGGTTGTGGGCCTGGATGTGGGGTGGGGGGGCGGGGGGGGTGGGGAGAGAGAGAGAAAACACTACCGTCAACAACATCAACATCAACGTGCAGGTGGTTCTAACTGGCGTCTGCTCCGCCAACCGCCAACGCCGCCATCATCAAACACGGTCGATAAAGGCCAGCCTATAGTCTACGATAACCTCCCAACTCCCGCGGCTGCAGAGACGCCAGTCTGAGGTAAAGTATCCCTGTTTCCACAACAACAAACAACAAAAACACAATCATGTGTGGCTGGGCTTCGCAATGAACCACTTAACAAGTGGAAAAGCAAACTGGAAACAATTGGAACCCTTTCTCCCCTCAGCAGTGCAGAGTGGCCCTGCTAAGTGGGTAGGGCGTATGGAGGTGGGCTGCTGCTAGCCGCCTTCCCCCAGCGTCGAGGCTATAACCTGTCACTCTAGCAACCTGGCTAATAAATCACTCCTACCCCACCACAGCACACAACAATAATTACTGGGCTGTATACACACACACACACACACACACACACACGCACTCACACGCACTCACACGCACTCACTCACACGCACTCACACGCACTCACGCGCACGCACTCACGCGCACACACTCATGCGCACACACTAGGGATGGACGGTTTTTCGGTTAAACCGAAAACCGGGGTTTATAAAAATAGAAACGTTTTTTTATCAAAACCGTCTAAAACCGGATTTTTTTTTTTTTTTTTTTTTTTCCTATGTTGTTCAAAGAATAAAACTGGAACATGTCACATGTTTGTCGTGTGTGAAAATAACAATGATACAGTCTGAATCTGCCGCGCAATGAGTGAGAGGTTTGGTCAGTTGTGAAGAATAACTGAGGATTAATATCTAATTGGGATTATATTTAAGGGTAACGAATCACTCTATGGGAAAGATAGTTGCCTTCAGTTATTGGTAGATAGGAAAGGTTTTTTACAATTACTCGCTTACATTTAATAAGATCATTTTCGCTGCTCTCTGTAAAGCGCATTGGGTCACTTTTGTGAGAAATGCGCTATAGAAATAAAATGTGATTTGATTTGATATCAATCAATCAATCAAACTTTATTTATGTTCTATAGCACAAATCATGCATTGAATGTAACTCCAAGTGCAGTATTTACTAAACCACAATATATTAAAACAAGAGCTATACGGATCAAGAGTGTTTGTGCACAGCACCACTGTGTGTGAAGGCGCTACTGAAAGTGATGACAGAACGCATGTCTCAGAAGATACGCGGTCACTTAGTGACGCAAAGGTAGTTCTGTATTTATCTCTATCTGTATTAGTACATTTATTTTGAAAGCTCTATTTTGACAGCTCTACCATGGGCACTTTTATTTTGATGGGGCATTCTTTGTTGATTGACTTACGACAGTTCAGGACGAGTCAGTCTCGCGGCATGTGGTTTTTATGAAAAGCTTTAAGTATGTTCACTGCATAATTCTAAGTCTAATATTTCAGTGATTATTGAGCAGTATTCAAATATTTAAATACATTGAGCAGCAGCTGAAACTTTGTCTAAGAACCAAGATATTGAGAAAGCAGTTCATTCAATGAAGACGCTGTTCCAAGAGATGATCTTCCGTGCAGGCGTGCACCCTGGATCAGCGGAGCTGATGTGTTAAGTGTTCATGTGTTTTCATGTATGGTGTAGCTTACAAAAGTCTGCCTTTCCACTTATATTTGTGAAACTAAGTAGCCTAAATGTGTTGCGACTGTGCTTACGGTGTTTTAATGGTGTTCGACATGAGTGTATTGTAGCAGTAGGGTTCAATTATTTGAAATTGTCGCTCTTTTTTTTTTTTTTTTTTTTTTCGGTCGTTTTTCGGTTAACCGGAAAACCGCGGTTTTAGTCTTTGACGGTTTTTCGGTTTCAATAATTGGAAACCGTCCATCCCTAGCACACACTCACACGCACACTCACGCACACTCACACGCACTCACACGCACTCACTCACATGCACTCACGCACACTCACACGCACTCACACGCACACTCACGCGCACTCACACGCACTCACGCGCGCACACACTCACAGACACACACACAATCGCGTGTACACACACACAAAGATAAGAGAAGGCACACTCTCAACACACGCACACACACACACACACACCTCCCACCCAGCAGCACTGCAGCAAAAAAACGCAGCAAAACAACACAACACCTCCTGAGGTCAGCGACCTGCATTATCCTAATGCGCCAGGAGGCGCCTGCGTCTTTGCACAGAGGAATCAGCCCAGTGGTTGCATCAGCTCCTAAGCCCTCGTGGCATTCTGACAGGGCGTCAGTCATATCCCCCCTACGCAGGTGCGTAGGCTGGTGAGGAGGGGGGCTGACCAACAGAAACACACACATTACCATTCTACCTGCCTCTCCTCTCCCTCCGCGCTCCCTTGAATGAATTAGCCTTGTTTGCACTAAGTGGTGCGACGACAGCCACGTTTTTTGCCGGTCCCCTACAAAGTTTTAGCGCAGGGGCGCGGCGTCTAATTGACCCGTGTGGAATGGAGGAGGAGGTGGTGGAGGGCAAGCCTGTTTAGTACCACGGTATCCACGGCTATAATTGGTTGATTGCAACAATTGTTTTGTTTTATCGGTGATAGAAACAACTGTTTTCCAAAGCAGAAAGCAGAAACACCCCCACATACACTCTGTAGGGCGCCCAACAAGCTCACTTGTATTTTGTAGTGCACACAACTCCAAAACTTAAACTCCTGTGGTGCCGTGTTGTTTTGTAGTTTAGCATTAGGCGTAATCTGTGCATTATAGTCTGGGACTATAATGCACAGATTATGGGCCTGGGAAACATACACACACACACACACACATACACATACACATACACATACACACACACACACACACACAGACACAGACACAGACACAGACACAGACACAGACACAGACACAGACACAGACACAGACACAGACACAGACACACAGACACAGACACAGACACAGACACAGACACAGACACAGACACAGACACAGACACAGACACACACACACACACACACCTAACCATTGTCCTCCGATATCCCTGAGTTTTCAATGGGACTATTAATTCCGGACCATGCGTGATGCAGGGGAGTTAACCCCCCCTACATTGGGCATGGCGCAGGGCCAGGGCCGATGTTATTTCAATCAGTCTATAAAATTAATCAAATTCAATTAACCCTGGTATTAAATTTCATAAATTTGAATTTGTGGGAAATGGGATTGACCTCTGACCTCTACTCTGGTCCCCTTCTACCAGCCCACAGAGCCTCACACTCATATGACACACACACACACACACACACACACACACACACACACACAGACACACACACAGACACATACACACACAGACACCCAGACAGACAGACAGACAGACAGACAGACAGACACAGACAGACAGACAGAGACACACACACACACACACACACACACACACAGACTCACTCACTCACTCACACTCTCACACAGACACAGACACACACTAGGGATGGACGGTTTAACCGGGGTTTATAAAAATAGAAACGTTTTTTTATCAAAACCGTCTGAAACCGGATTTTTTGTTTTGTTTTGTTTTGTTTTGTACAGGCCGCGTCTGGTAACTGTTTGTGGTGATGGAGAGCAGGCTACCGAGGTTTACCCAGAAGTGCTTTGTAAATGAACACATCCTAATGTAGCTGTCCGCATGTGTAAGGCGAGGTCAAGTCCACCATACTCAAGGTGTAATGGTGGGTGAGTGACTTGGCATTTGTAACAAAGTGCAAGGATGCATGAAAACTCCATGAGTCCAATATCTGTAACACAGAAGACTGCTTGTATGAATGCTTGTACCTGGGTTTCCGTTAACCGATAATTACCGGTCTTTGTCCGGTAAAAGTTGTTGAAGTCCGACAAATTGAAAAGTCGTCGGACATATTGTCCGGTGAAAATAATTCCCTTTGAATACAATTCGCTAAAGTTCACATTCTGATTCCTTCTATTTTAAAAAAGACGAATATATAGGCTATGTATTTCTTTTATTATGATATGATTTGACACCGGCATGATGATGACTCCTAATGTATAGGCCGGCCTATGCGAAACAGCGCACAGGTGCCACATGGGATTGATGCCAGATGGGATTACAGCTTAACCAGTCTATTACCGCTTAAACACAGTAGCCCATTCGGCGGTAACCCATGCCTATCTGGCAACCCTGCCAACCCGTCCACCATAGTAATACGCAAACGTTGCAGCTCAAAGTGCACCATAGCGAGCGATTAAATTAATGGAAAGATGGCAAAACAAAGTAAGCTTAGCAATTATTTCATGAAGCCAAGCAACAATGAGTCTGAGCCTGAGGAGAAGTCTGACTCTGAAGACGTTGGCCAAGATAGCCTGCTTGATTCCCGTCTCCAGTGTGCCTGCAGAGAGAGGATTCTCTCTGCAGAACCGAATTAAAACTGCGGACCGAAGTCGCCTTGGGGAGGGGCAAGGTCACACGGCTAATGCGCATTGCAAGTTGCGGAGAGACACTTTGCAGCTTTGATTTCAAGTCCGCAGCTGCACGCTTCAATGCTGCCAAAAAGCGACGTAGGCCTAATAAGTAGCTGAATTATATGAGCAGCCATTGTTATTTTCAGAGTTTTTACTCTAGGCTATTTTATTTAAGGCTATCCCCTATCTATCTGAGAAAAGGCATAGGCGATAGGCCTAGGCTGTAACATCGAACGGAAATTAGCCTATACATACGCATTGCAAGTTAATTTAAAGCCTATTTATTTTCAAAGAGTTTTATTCTATTTTATTTTATCTGATAAAAGGCATATGAACGGAAATTAGGCTAGCCGTGTCACGCCAGAAGCCTACATGCTTGCACTGTTACTGTTCAATAAAATGTTATACATCTAGACATTGTGGTATTTCTTTATATACGTATCCCAGACTGCCTATCAATTGTTTCTCAATAAACAGTTATGTTCTCCCCATTGTCATACTCCCGAGCTAAACGAAATGCCTTCCCAACCAGCGAGACCTGGTTATAGAAATGACGTTGTTTTATATTGATACTTCTGGTAGCAAGTAAAAAGGCTATCACAAGAAAATGGTTAAAGCCAGACGTACCCACAGTGGATGAATGGATAGATATAATTCATGATATATATGTAATGGAAAAGATGTCATACTCCCTTAGAATTCAGGTAGAAAAATTCTATCGGATCTGGACGAAATGGACTGGATATGTTAAACCTGTAAGGTCAGATTTCTGTTGAATTGTTAAAAGAACATGAGAGGGTGATGTAATTGTGTTTATTTTCTTGAATCATTTTCTATTCTAATCTATCATATGTAAGATGAAAGCTCCCAAAGTTCACTCGCTATTGTTTTTCTTTTTTCTTTGTTTGTTTTTGTTTTCGTTTTGTCTTGTCTTTACTTTACTTAATATAAAAAAAGAAAAAAAGACTTTGGTCATAGGAACTGAGTTGATTGTGATATGTTGAATGTAATGACGATTGTTGTAACCAATGACCATTGACAATAAAAAGAAAATTTCAAAAAAAAGAAATGACGTTGTTTTATTGATTTTTAAAAAAGGGTAAAACTGGAAAGAGAAAATAGAAAACTCACATTAATCCCAAACAATTTAACAAACTTCAGTTAACGTAATGTGGAGTCTGTTCATTGATCGATGCTGTCTGTTCAGTTCCCAGTGAGGCGCCCGTTCAGCGTTGGACCCGTTCAGCGCTGGATTTGACGCATGGCATAGCGCGCATGCGTCAAATCATGTTATATTATTATATATAATATAGCTCGCATCTAATCGTATCGGATGAGAAATAGACATTAAATGGCATATATAGGCCGCTACACAACAGTAATCACCGCGACAAACAGCTATATTCGATTTGGAAGAAAAAAAATATGATTTTGATTTTTTTTTAATTTATTATATTTTAATATGATGACCGGAATATATCACGTTTGTCCGGTAAATCGAATTCTTACCGGACACGATGTCCGACGGCAAATTTTTCTAACGGAAACCCTGGCTTGTACAATAAGTAACCATAATAATTGACTAGGGATGTAATGATGTGTCGCAAGACAGTTAATACAGTCTGAATCTGCCGCGCAATGAGTGAGAGGTTTGGTCAGTTGTGAAGAATAACTGAGGATTAATATCTAATTGGGATTATATTTAAGGTAACGAATCACTCTATGGGAAAGATAGTTGCCTTCAGTTATTGGTAGATAGGAAAGGTTTTTTACAATTACTCGCTTACATTTAATAAGATCATTTTTGCTGCTCTCTGTAAAGCGCATTGGGTCACTTTTGTGAGAAATGCGCTATAGAAATAAAATGTGATTTGATTTGATATCAATCAATCAATCAAACTTTATTTATGTTCTATAGCACAAATCATGCATTGAATGTAACTCCAAGTGCAGTATTTACTAAACCACAATATAATAAAACAAGAGCTATACGGATCAAGAGTGTTTGTGCACAGCGCCACTGTGTGTGAAGGCGCTACTGAAAGTGATGACAGAACGCATGTCTCAGAAGATACGCGGTCACTTAGTGACGCAAAGGTAGTTCTGTATTTATCTCTATCTGTATTAGTACATTTATTTTGAAAGCTCTATTTTGACAGCTCTACCATGGGCACTTTTATTTTCATGGGGCATTCTTTGTTGATTGACTTACGACAGTTCAGGACGAGTCAGTCTCGCGGCATGTGGTTTTTATGAAAAGCTTTAAGTATGTTCACTGCATAATTCTAAGTCTAATATTTCAGTGATTATTGAGCAGTATTCAAATATTTAAATACATTGAGCAGCAGCTGAAACTTTGTCTAAGAACCAAGATATTGAGAAAGCAGTTCATTCAATGAAGACGCTGTTCCAAGAGATTATCTTCCGTGCAGGCGTGCACCCTGGATCAGCGGAGCTGGTGTTAAGTGTTCATGTGTTTTCATGTATGGTGTAGCTTACAAAAGTCTGCCTTTCCACTTATATTTGTGAAACTAAGTAGCCTAAATGTGTTGCGACTGTGGTTACGGTGTTTTAATGGTGGTCGACATGAGTGTATTGTAGCAGTAGGG
>NC_137678.1:31955745-32048245 GCF_963989245.1 Nansenia antarctica | reverse complement strand
GTTAACATCGTTAAGGAGAACTTGGCTGTCAAGCTAATCAAGGATATGGGGCCCCTGTGCATTAGCAGCGGGGGAGGGAGAGAGAATCTCACAGGAGGGGGGAGGGGGGGGGGGCAGCATTTGTGTGACAGCCCATCACTGGCCTCTCTGGTGCACGCTGGGCTCCAAGGGGGGGTGTCAGCAGGTGCGTATTGAGTGTGTGTGTGTGTGTGTGTGTGTGTGTGTGTGTGTGTGTGTGTGTGTGTGTGTGTGTGTGTGTGGGCGCGCGTGTGTGTGTGAGGGTGTAGGTGTAGGGGGGAGCTCTGGTGTTGAGAACCTGAGGATGGGGGGGAATGGGGGGGAGGGAGGGAAGGCGAGAGAGAAGGTAGGGCTTTTTTGGGAATGTGAGATCGTCTTGTCCCTGACTAACCCCCCATGGGGCCTGCATCACTGCCAGAGGCACAGAGGGAGAGAGAGAGTGTGTGTGAGAGAGAGAAGAGAGAGAGGAGAGAGAGAGAGGAGAGAGAGAGAGAGAGAGAGTGAGAAGAGAGAGAGTGTGTGTGAGAGAGAGAGAGAGAGAGAGAGAGAGAGAGAGAGAGAGAGAGAGAGAGAGAGAGAGAGAGAGACAGAGCGGGAGGGAAGAAGGGAAGAAGGGGTGAGAAGGTAAGGAGACATTAATCTGACAGATGGAGAGCAGTATGAGTGACAGCGTGTCGGGAATGAACACATCAGGGAGTCTCACAGGAGTGACAGAGACAGGACGGAGAGAGAGAGAGAGAGAGAGAGAGAGAGAGAGAGAGAGAGAGAGAGAGAGAGAGAGAGAGAGAGAGAGGGGAGACACAGAGGGAGGGAAGAGAAGGAGAAAACAAGGAGAGAGTGAAGGTGAAGGAGAGAGCGAGCGAGCGAGAGAGAGAGAGAGAGAGAGAGAGAGAGAGAGAGAGAGAGAGGAACTCTCTTTGACTGGAGCCCCAAATGAAACACCTTGTGTACAGTAATCGCGCTGACAGTCTTGTGTGGGAATCTTCCAGAAGCCAAGGCAAGGCAGGGATCCCCAGTCAGTCATGAGTCACTGTTGTTAAAGGGAGGTTGGGCTTACAAGCTCTACTACAACAAAAACTAGGCTAGGATTCCCTACACACTAAATACATAGTATAATATGCAATTTAGCTGACGTTTTATCCAAAGTGACTTACCACTTGTATCAGTGGAGTCAGGCAAACGTTTACATCTAACTCCCCTCAACATGTTTTGACAGTTAGCTAGCGTAAACTTGTCCCAGTTGAAATGGTAAATGGACTGCAACTTATATAGCGCCTTTTTTGCTGCTCCAAAGCGCTTTAAAACTGCCCTCTTCATTCACCCATTCACACACCTATGGCAGCAAGCTGCCATGCAAGGCGCTGGCCCGCTCACTGGGAGCAATTTTGGGGTTCAGGGTCTTGCCCAAGGACACTTCGACATGAGGCCAGCCGGGGCTCGAACCGCCGAACTCTACCTCCTGCGCCACAGCCGCATAATACCAAGCTAGCACAAATAGCGCTAACAAACTACAGAATGTGCTAAAATAACATAAACGGAACACAATAGAAAACCTCCATTACTAACAAACTGTAGGCTATAAATACTTATGTGACATTTACCCACCTGAAAGAATAAATTAAAAACACAATCGTGGCTTTCCTGTTTCAGGTAGATTACATTAACTGCCAACTGAAGGCCGATCTCAGGTGATCTCATGCCTTTTATACTAAATAGAAATGTTTGTAATGTAATGGAGGCTGTCAACTTGCAAGATAAAGAGCATAAAAGTAACACATTTACATAAGTGGGCAATTACATATAAATATCTGGTTTGCGACACAGACACGGCTCCCACAGTTAGTCCATATTTATGTATCTACATTTACATTAGTTGTAGATATCGTGTGCTGGAGAAAACGAGACACATCCTGTATCTGGGTCAAAAACGTTGTGGCATGTCAATTTTGGTGTCCAAAGCATATTTATAATGTTAGAAATATCGAAACATTTTAAAGCACTATCTTATGAAAAAAATAAATAAGGAGCTGTTGAGCTCAAAAGTACCAAACTGTCCTTCCTGGATAACGTCAAAATAAGTACAAAAATATGCCAAAAATATAAAAGCATTAATTATCTACCTGGGCATAAGTGTGTTGATGTTTGCAATGATACCTACACATATAGTAACAATACTAAGCTTATTTAAATTTTTATGCAAAAATACTCAAATGTTTAGATATTTGTAACATTATAAATATGCTTTGGACAACAAAATTGACATGCCACATCTTTGACCCATCTGCAATTTAGGAGCTGATAGCAGATTCTCCGGAGTAGCGTAAATGCGTGACGTTAGAATTATAAGGTTCTATCTCCATTTTTGTCAAAATTGAGTTTTTTACATAATCTGACCCATTAGGTGTTTATTCATGCCTGTGTGGTGTTATTTTTAAAATGTTGACATTTTTTAGTTAGTAATTCATAAAATACAAAGGTTCCATCTCACAAAACATAATGGAATGTAAGAACTTTGACGCTCAATATCTCTGAACTGCCCTAAACGGAGATAGAACCACGAGATGCGTGACCTTAGCAGCAACGACACACAACACTTTCTCCAGCAGTTAACGTCGCCATGAAAACGATGTCAACGATAGGGGAAATAAGCCTATAATATATGCACAATTTGACTGACGTTTTATCCAAAGTGTCTATCATCATGTGTTCTTTGCATACATGTTCATACGGTCCCAGCTGGAATTGAACACACAACCTAAGTGTTGTTAAACGCCGTGCTCTACCAACTGAGCCACAGAGGACCACACATTCAAATTCAAACATTCTTTCTTCCTTCAGCTAATCACTGACAGGTTTGGATAAGTGAAAGCAGGACTCAAATACACTGTTATGTATTGAAGTGTAATTTTGAGCTATGTGGACCACCGTAGTTGGAGTGATAAAAAGCGGATAGGTAAATGCGGAAGTGATGATGCCTGTATACCTGCGATGTGTTCAGTAAAGCTACTACGGATATGATCAAAGTGTTTCGCCGTCTCTGCCTCCATTCTTGATCGGGAATTATCGATGTTATTGTCTACATACATAACAAAACAATTGGCGACGAGAATCGACGAACTTGTGCGGCGGTTTTGTTTCCCCCTGGATTACAAATTATCACCGGCGGGAGTCATGACCAGGGCGGTGTGCGTGCTGTGAAGTTCGGGAAAAGAGAAACTCACACTGCGCATATTGGAGGAGAGTACACAAGTAAGTGAAACGGACTTACTTAAAGTGGGAAAATGCCGATGACTGGAGCATTTGGACAGTTTGATGACACTTTAGAGACTTGGAATGCTTACACTGAACGGTTTGAGTTTTTTGTTATTGCTAATGACATTAAAAATGACAAGGTGGTGGCAACCTTCCTCAGTATAATAGGAGCTAAAACGTTTGGCTTGCTAAGGGACTTACTCCAACCAAACAAGCCAGGTGCCTATTCTTACACGGACATTGTGACAACGTTAAATGGACATTTTTGCCCAAAGCCTTTGGTGATTGCAGAGCGGTTCAGGTTCCACAAGAGGAATCAAGAGGAAGGTGAATCCATTACTCAATATGTAGCAATACTGAGGAAATTGACTGAACATTGTCAGTTTGGCACATCACTGTGTGACACTCTGCGTGACAGACTTGTGTGTGGATTAAGGAGTGAGGCAATACAGAAGCGCCTGCTCACAGAGGAGCACCTCACATTTAAGACAGCTGTGGATATTGCAATATCAATGGAGCTAGCTGCCAGGGAAGCACTGCAGCTAGGGGCTGCCTCAAGAGTGCATGGGGTAGCAGCCACACATGATAGACAGAGAGGGGGTACCCTGGAATGTTATCGTTGTGGGAAACGTGATCACCTGTCATCAGAATGCTGGGCGAGGGAGCTCCTATGCCATCACTGTGACAAGAGGGGACACATTGAGCGGGTTTGTAGAGCTAAGAGAGAGAAGTCAACAAAGGACACCTTTAAAGATAGGAAAAAGTCAGACAAGGCAAACACAGACAACTGGCGGTCAAAGAAGAAACTGCACAGTGTTAAGCAGGGACAGACAAGCAGCAGTGGAACAGACTCAGAAGAGGAGTTACCAATAAAGGTGTTAACTGTAAAAGGAGGCTCGGCAGCCTATAGTGTCACCCCGTTATTGGAAGGACATCCCATTACGATGGAAATCGATACTGGAGCCGCTGTATCACTAATGTCAGAGACACTGTTCAAGAAAAAACTGAACCATATGCCATTGACTCAGGCAAAGCTCATTCTAAAAACATACACAGGTGAAACCGTCCCCATGGTTGGGAGGGCTAAGGTCCTAGTTGAATTAAATGGACAAAAAGTCAGGCTTCCGATCTATGTGGTCAGAGGGGACTATCCAGCACTGATGGGCAGACCATGGCTGGAGGTGATGCGTCTGAACTGGAGAAAGGTGAATGCAGTATCAGAAGATACCACCGGCCTATCAGCAGTGTTAAAGCGACATGCAGCTGTGTTTAAAGACGAGCTGGGGAGCATGAAAGGCATCACAGTCAAGCTGCAGGTCAAACCTGATTCCAAACCACGCTTTATGAAAGCCAGGACTGTTCCCTATGCACTCAGGCCAAAGGTCGACGCTGATATACAGAGGCTGGTGAAGATTGGGGTCATTGAGCCAGTACCATACAGCGACTGGGCCACCCCTGTGGTCCCGGTAATCAAGAGAGATGGATCAGTTCGCCTGTGTGGTGACTTCAAGGTAACTGTTAACCCGGTGCTGACTGTTGAACAATACCCTCTTCCAGTGATTGAGGACCTGTTTGCTGGGTTGGCTGGTGGTAAGAAATTCAGTAAAATCGATCTGAACCAGGCCTACCTACAGATGCATGTTGAAAAAGAGTCACAGGAGCTCCTCACCATCACCACCCACAAGGGTCTCTTTAGATATCACCGTCTGCCGTTTGGCATCACCTCCGCCCCGGCAGTGTTCCAGAGGGCCATGGATCAGGTCCTGAGTGGTCTCTCTGGTGTGCAATGCTATCTGGATGATATCTTGGTGACTGGAAAGGATGATGAAGAACATCTGCTGAACCTGGATAAAACTCTGGGAAGACTTGAAGAATATGGCTTACGTGTTCGCCAGGAAAAATGCGACTTCTTCAAGGCAGCAGTGGAATACCTGGGCCATGTCATCGATGCAGACGGGCTCCACACAGCGCCCTCTAAAGTGACCGCCATTTCAGAGGCTCCTGCTCCCGAGAATGTGAGCCAGTTGAGATCTTTTCTTGGGCTTCTAAACTATTATGGCAAGTTTATTCCACAGCTGTCTACGCGGCTAAAGCCGTTGCACGAACTACTGAGGGAGGGCAAAACATGGTCATGGTCAAAAGAATGTGACGCAGCGTTTAACATAGCCAAAGCAGCATTGACCGACAAGAGGGTGTTAACACACTTCGACCCGTCCTTGCCTCTCCAACTCGCATGTGACGCATCGCCATATGGAGTGGGCGCCGTGGTGTCCCATATCACACCGACTGGAGAAGACAAACCCATCGCGTTTGCGTCACGTACGCTGAGCACAGCAGAAAGGAACTATCCACAGATAGAGAAAGAAGCATTAAGCATTATCTTTGGAATTAAAAAGTTCCACACTTACCTGTTCGGAAGGAGGTTCACCCTGCTGACCGACCATCGTCCTTTGACATCCATCTTGGGTCCGTATGCAGGGATACCGACCCTGGCAGCAAGCCGCATGCAGCGCTGGGCACTGCTCCTCAGTGCTCACAACTATGAAATTAAGTACCGGAGGTCAGGGGCACACGCCAATGCGGATGCTTTGTCACGCCTTCCACTTCCTGATCACCCTAAGAGCAAGGAGCAAACCATTTTCTACTTTGACATGGTGGAGAGTGCCCCGGTGACTGCTCACCGTGTCAGGAAGGAAACAAAGGGGGACCCCATCCTCTCCAGGGTGTTTGACCGCGTTATGAGAGGGGATCTGTCACAGGTTCCTGACGCACCACCGGATCTTCAGCCTTACCTTTCGCGGGGGAAGGAGTTGACGGTGACGGCTGGATGCTTGCTCTGGGGCATGCGGGTCATAATCCCGACAAAGCTGAGAGAACCAGTCCTGAGAGAGCTACACTCAGGCCATTGTGGCATCGTCAGGATGAAAGAGCTTGCACGCAGTTACTTCTGGTGGCCTGGGCTAGACTATGACATTGAATCTAAAGCCAGATCATGCCCATCATGTCAAGTCATCAGAAACACACCAAGCCTGGCTCCGCTGCATCCTTGGGACTGGCCAGCGTGTCCCTGGCAACGAGTTCATCTGGATTTTGCAGGACCAGTTGATGGAGCTATGCTGCTGGTGGCCGTGGACGCACACTCAAAGTGGCCTGAGGTGGCTGTCATGTCCACCATCACCTCGGGGAAGACCATTCAGATATTGAGGGAGATGTTTGGTCGATTTGGACTCCCTGAGCAGATCGTCACTGATAATGGGCCATCTTTTGTATCAACAGAGATGGAGGACTTCCTACAGAACAATGGAATTAAGCACATCCTTTCAAGTCCATACCATCCATCCAGCAACGGATTGGCGGAGAGAATGGTGCAAACTGTAAAACATGCCCTCAAAGCATCCAAGAGTGAGGCTCCCTTGAAGCAACGCCTTGATACTTTTCTATTCAAGTATCGTAATACCCCTCATGCAACGACTGGGACCTCGCCAGCTTACCTTCTAATGAAGAGGCAGCTTCGGACACGTCTTGATCTGCTGCGACCTACCTCAACGGAAACATCAGTCCACGAGAAACAGCAGGAACAAGTAAATCAGCGAGCTAAGCGGTCTAAAGACAGACAGTTTGATGTTGGAGACTCTGTCCTCGCACGCACTGGACCTGTTTCCTATCATGTTCACACCAAAGAAAATCAGACATGGCGTAGGCACGTGGACCAGTTGTTGCCTAGAGAGCTAGGAGTGACCAGCCCCACATCCGGGGCATCAGGATTCACGTTCACGGACGAGCTGACACCACACCTGAGCATGCCGGTACCTGCAGCGGCCACACCTTCGCCGCCTGCAGTAGAGCCAGCACCTCCAGACCCCTCGGTGATCGAATGCCCTGTGATCGAGCTGGAACCCAGCCCTTCTCCGGTGCTGAGGCGCTATCCCCCAAGAGACAGGAAACCTCCTGAGCGCCTGGTGCTAACCCTGTCTACCATCTCTCCCTAGTTGACATTTAATGTGTATGATGCTAATGTGGACATTATCATTTAAGGGGGGAGGAAATATGTTATGTATTGAAGTGTAATTTTGAGCTATGTGGACCACCGTAGTTGGAGTGATAAAAAGCGGATAGGTAAATGCGGAAGTGATGATGCCTGTATACCTGCGATGTGTTCAGTAAAGCTACTACGGATATGATCAAAGTGTTTCGCCGTCTCTGCCTCCATTCTTGATCGGGAATTATCGATGTTATTGTCTACATACATAACATACACAACACCAGTTTCTTACATCAATCATGACTTGTCAGAACAATTATTTGAATGTTTCAAGAAAGGGAAGGAAGGAAGTAGGGAAGAGGGGAAGAGAGGAAGGAAGGAAATCTTATAAAAAAAAGTATTTGAATAGATTAAAAATGAAAATGCTGTCCTGAGATAAAGTTTCCAGAAACATCTAAAAACATGACAGATTAGCCTAGATCGTAAACTACAACCCCTGCCTCAGCCACAACCTCTAGTCATTAAGATATAACAATGACGCTTGACCAAAACCAAACATTGTTTCCTCTGTTCATCAAATACAATTGAGGTATTTTGTACTAGGGGGGACAACAACCTTTCATTCAATATTTACAAAACTGTGCCTGCTACTTGTAACTGTACCAGGGTTCGACAGTAACGCTTGCCCGCTTGCCCGGAGCAAGTAAAAATTTCGCCGGGTTTATTTGCGCGAGCCCGACGACGCTGCTGGATCCTGGATATTTTTACCTGCTCTTTTTACTTGCTCCGGGCAAGCGTTACTGTCGAACCCTGCTGTACCCTTACACTCACACTCACACACACACTACTCCACCCGCCACACACACTCACCAGCATGTCGGTGGCGTGTAGGTAGTGCTTGCTGGCCATGGAAGTCTCCAGCCTCTGAGGGACCTGTTTGATGCTCTCGATCTCGTCCAGCAGGTTGAGGACGTGCTTGTGTTCGATGCCCTCGATCCACAGCTTCCTCAGCTCGTCTCTCTTACAGTGGAGCAGCATCTTACACGACAGCAGGTTCTCCTTCACCTGGGGGAGGAAGAGGAGGCAGCGAGGAGGAGGTGAGACACTGGCTGGTGCTCAGCAGCAGCTGGTTTTGCTGTCTAAAGAATCATAATAAACCCAAAACACATAAGTCCCAGAAGCTCCACCAATGATGGAGGTGTCAGAGTCAACCACACACACACGCACACACACACAGACACACAGACACTGACACTGACACTGACACTGACACACACACACACACACACACACACACACACACACACACACACACACACACACCTCAACATCCTTGGTGAACAACTCCCTGGGACCATCACTCTGCCTTGCACTACAAACCCATTGTTCAAAGACGTGTGTGTGTGTGTGTGTGTGTGTGTGTGTGTGTGTGTGTGTGTGTGTGTGTGTGTGTGTGTGTGGGTGCGTGCGTTCGTAAGTTCCTGCGTATCCCCCTCCTCTCACCTGTTTGATCTTGTTGCGGGAGCTGGTGATGCGCTCGGTGATGCTCTGGTAGGTTCTGATGGCGGTGGTCAGCTCAGCGTAGTGCTGCACGATCTGCTCGTCCAGGTCCCGGTCGCACTTCTCAAAGGCCTCCTCCAGACGACCCTTCTCCGTCTCCCTGTCCTGCACGTCATCACTGCTGGACAAGGTCCTACACACCCAGGGACAGAGAGCAGGCCGGAGTTTGGTTTGTTTATTTGGATCCACCATTAGATACAGCAAATATGCAGTAGCTATTCTTCCTGGGATCCTCATACCATACTTTCAAACAATTTTTAATCTTAAACACTTCAATACAGACAATACACTTCCATAACATTCATACATACATACATACGCTCTATTATTTACATTTACATTTTTAGTTGAAGACAACTTAATAACGAAATAAAGAAAAATAATACAGAAAGAAAAGTGGAGAGACAAAAACATAACTCTCCTTAACCTTGGGATCGATCACAAGATAGCTCAATTCACCAGTGAGAAACACTTAATTGTTTTCAGGGTATCCCGTATGTAGACAGATACAGCTTTAATTTTTTGTTAAAGCAACTTCTGTTACTATCTGAAACTAAAAAGCTTGGAGTGACTACTAATAACCGCTGGTAGCACTCTAGTGACTTCCAGTAAAGCACATTGGATTGCACTCCATCAATCGTTAGTAATACGCCGTAGGCTAAATAACGTTTGTTGTTATCTATTAGTAACCTCTTAGTAACATCTCTCACAAACCCCAAGGAAGGAACCTGCTTTGGGATGGAAAACTTTTAATGTGCATATCCCTCTGGTAACCTCTTCACCCGACAGTCTCATCCATATTACGTTGGGTTCTCTCTAAAGTTTTTTACAGTAGGTTGTGAAAACCGTTTGGAGTGTCACAGCTCTCTCTTCACAACTAAACGCTGGGATGTGAGAGGAATGTTTGCAGCTCATTCCAGAGTGGATCATCATGATGCACAGTAGCTCCTCTGACACCACACTCCATCTCATTTCATTTCATGAGATGGGGTGTCGGCGTAATGGCTTGCGACTTAATTCAACCATGCATGACCGGTATCACTTATCCCAGTTTTTAATGTATCCACGTACTCTCCGTCATCTGGGATTCTCATTGGCCCCAGGAAACATCCAAAAGGCTGCTTAATATCCATACAAATTCACTTAATACCATAAGCCACGGTGGAAAACTTGGCACTCTGAAGACACATCTGCTTCTTTGTTTACGATTAGGCTACCATATTTGGCCAATCACCCTATGCTGGTTTACCTGCATACTATGCAGAAATGCGGAGACATGACATGTTTGGAGTTTCCCATTGTCGCTTAAAGTTAAAGGGAATAAAGGTAAATATTTGTATATTAAGCAGCCCCAACAACCCAAATAATCTTCCTCACATATTATCACACTATCACTCATACAGTACAATGTTGACGTTGTAAACCCTAACCATCTCCTGAAGATGCAACCTCATCCATCACCGTAACCTAGGCTGGGCTCAATCAGACTAATCTCGTTCAAAAGCAGATAGTGGCATTAGCCAAATTAGGGAAATTAGAGAAAGTTAAGGTGAGGAAGTCTTTGTCAGGAGTAGCCTACTGCTTGTCAACACACTTGCATTAAGATGAAAGTAGGCAGGCTCTACAGTAGCACGTGACAGCTGTAAAACTACAACTGTTGTCATTGAAGCGAAAAGGGTACAGTCAACAGAGACATCCTTTTTTATTATTATTATTATTGTGGCCATACTTTACAACAGCAATAGGTAACTTGGAAGGCGGAGTACACACACACACACACACACACACACACCCACACCCCCCCCCACACACACACACACACACACACACACTCAACACCCCCACCCCCCCACCCCCCCCCCCCCCCCCACACACACACACACACACACACACACCCACACACACACACACACACACACACACACACACACACACACACCCCCCCACACACACACACACACACACACACACACACACACACACACACACACACACACAACGGTCAAAAGCAAAGCTGCTCCAGAGCCAACGCATTTTATTGGATCATGAATAAGACCCAGAATAATATCCCAAAATGGAGCGAAATCAGTCACGTGTCTGTGACAGACAGTCAAGCAGCAGCCAGCAGCTAGTAAGTAGCACAGTGCTAACAGCTAACTAACCTTCTATCTAAACACCTGGCATACCGCTAGCTAATAGAGGACAATGTATTATGAAGATAACACTCACACAGATGAAGAATGTTATCCGACTGAATAATAATATTATTGTTATTGTTATTAATATGACATATTATGAAAACACTTCCTGAGCTGTCACAGGAAGGATGTAGCTAGCTGACTAGCTTTATTATCCAACAGGCCGATAGACAGACTTCAGAATAACTGCCACTAACACTCCCAATGTCATTAGTAACATTGGACCATGCGTTAGAGCCAGCTTACCTGATAACGGATATTAATAAGCCAGAAGGGTCTTTGCTTTTGCTCACAGCACTTCTGTATCTGCCTGTGTCAGATGCCATTTTCCCAGCTGCTTGCTGCACCCAAAACAGAACGACGAGCTCAGCCAATCAGAGGGCAGGAAAGGCTTCGACAGTGGAAGCCGCTAATACTCTGGGAGTTGTAGTTGATAAACTCCTAGGTCTGCTTTTGTGTTGTTTGACATGGTGATTCTTTGTAGTTTAGTTCTACATTCGTTTTTTTTTTATCAACACAATGTTATTCATGTGTTTGGATAAAAGACATACTCTCAGCTGCATGTGGTTGATGATGATTTTGGTAGTGGTGGTGGTAGTGATGATGATGATGATGAAGACGACGATGACGATGATGATGATGAAGAAGATGTCCATTGGACCTCAGACAGGCATGCTCAGTGGACGTGTTCAAAACCAAGTTGAAGACCCACCTGTTTTCTGTTGTCTATGTCATAGCTTGTGTATTTGTGTTGTGTAATTATGTGTGTTTTAACTGGAATAGTTGTTTTAATTGTTTTAATTTGTTGCTTACCTACTGTAAAGCACTTTGATGTAAAGCGCTATACAAATAAAGTTATTATTATTATTATTATTATTATTAGTATACAAGATAATGGAAGATAAAATAATAAAACATGACATTGCATTTACCCTTTAATCTAACGAGAGAGAGAGAGAGAGAGAGAGAGAGAGAGAGAGAGAGAGAGAGAGAGAGAGAGAGAGAGAGAGAGAGAGAGAGAGAGAGAGATCCGTAAAGGCCTCTATGTAACCAACCAACCATGTTTTTTTGTTTGTCTTTTTTTAATAATAAATCAATCATCCTAACTAAGATGTCGTACTCTAAGAAGAGTATTTAGTGTTGAGAATGTACAGGCAGGTCTATGCTTCCATTCATGCCCTTTAGAACGACCAGGTCTAGCATGGTGGATAGTTTGATGTTGTGATGGTTCACAAGCTTCTTCTTACAGTATGTAAGTACCTTTTACCTGGCTGCTAAACCCCTAAAGGGCATGAATGGAGGCATACTAGACCTGCCAGTAAATTCTCAACCCTAAATACTACAAGCCTCTTCTTAGAGTATGTCACCTTACTGTAACTCTGTATCTCTCTCTCTCTCTCTCTCTCTCTCTCTCTCTCTCTCTCTCTCTCTCTCTCTCTCTCTCTCTCTCTCTCTCTCTCTCTCTCTCTCTCTCTCTCTCTCTCTCTCTCTCTCTCTCTCTCTCTCTCTCTCTATATATATATATATATATATATTTATGTTACGGTACATGTGGGAATACGGTACATGTGGGAAAACTAGGGTTAGGGTTAGGTGCTAGGGTGACTTGGTACATGCTGGCATGTCTAACCCTAACCGTAACCCTAACCCAACCCCTAACCACCTAGCACCTAACCCTAACCCTAGTTTTCCCACATGTACCATAACATATATATATATACATTTTTTATTATTATTATTTTATATATACATATTTTTTTTTTTTTTTTTTTTTTTTTTTATTATTATTATTATTATTTTAAAAAAAAATAACAGACCTCTAGCTCTATCCAAACTCTCAATCCAGCGAGAGAGCATTAAACAACATAGAACAACTTTCATGCTCCAAGCTTCTGCTGGAGCTGAGTCATCTACCCCCAAGAGGGGTAATCCAAACTGTAAACCTTTAATTTTCTTCACACATGTCATTTTTGCCACCCAATAATGCTTCTATAGAGAGAGAGACAGACAGACGGACGGACGGACGGACGGACGGACGGACGGACGGACGGACGGACGGACGGACGGACGGACGGACAGACAGACAGACAGACAGACAGACAGACAGACAGACAGACAGACAGACAGACAGACAGACAGACAGACAGACAGACAGACAGACAGACAGACAGACAGACAGACAGACAGACAGACAGAGAGAGAGAGAGAGAGAGAGAGAGAGAGAGAGAGAGAGAGAAGGCGAGAGATTGAAAGTGAGACAAAGTGAGAGAGAGAGAAAGTGAGGGTAGACAGGAGAGAAAGAGAGAGTATGTGTGATAATGGCTGTGTTAATGGCTTTTTCTGTTTTTAGGACATATAATGGTGTGTTTTGGTGGAACTATTCCTCTGTATCTCTGACAATCTCTGCTGTAACAGCTAAAATGGAAGACGGAATCGATTTGGGAGGGGAAGGGGGTTGATCCAGCAGCCCGTGTGCTGATTGATGTGACTGTGGACTGCAAAGATAACATTGTGGGCGATCTTTGTGTTCTCTCCAAAAAAGAAACAATCACAGCATGGTGTAGGCCAGGGCCACTATTTCTTTTGACAGTGCAAGCTTCCCAGGGGCAGGTTTAATTTATAAATTCTTATCATCACCTCTGCCTGCAGCCAATGTCCCATCACTCCAAATAATCTACTGCCCCTCTTATCTAACGACATGGCACCAAGGTTATTTTTCAGCAAGGTCTGCAGATGTGAACTAAATGATTGCTGTGAGTGACATCTGCCGGTGTTAGGACCAGGGCCATATCTCAAGGACCTGTCCTTCTCGTAACTTTTAGTGTTCCTTCAGTGTTTCACTTGGAACTTGTTTTTGGACAGTTCTCATCTTTAAGGTGTATAGTATACTAGAGCAAGGAGGCTGGTGGAGGCTGGAATCGTAGGACGGGTAATGCATGAAATGGAAAGACCCATCTCTTCAGGTTACACCTTAACTGCTCCTCCTGAGACATCTTCTGCCCCTCAGCACTGGGTCTCCTGAGGACAATCGCTTTTCCCCTCTACTGTGTCCCTAAAAACTTATATTGCCCCCCTTGTACTGTTTCTCTGTTTCTCCAGTGTCAAAAAAATAAAAATGTTCCTTCTATCAATGGTCCCGGGCCTGAGCTGGATTACTCTTCCTGCTACGACTGGTGGATTGATGATTCACTTGCTTAGTATTCAAATGTATTGATTGTAAATCGCTTTGGAATAAGGCGTCTGCTAAATGCCAAAATGAAAATGTAAATGTAAGAATGGTATCACACAGCCTCCCCCTGCTTCAGATACAAACATATTCCTGTAAAACTAGGGTGAATATGCAGAAGACTGTAGAACGAGGGTGAATATGCAGAAGACTGTAGAACTAGGGTGAATATGCAGGAGACTGGAGAACTACACAGTAAATCTTGCAGTGTTAAAGTAACACTTAGAGTTAAATTTAACACTATTCCGGAGTGTATATGGTCCTACTCCAAATTGGATTTAAACTGACTCTTTCCCTAGTGTTAAAGTTTAAGAGTTAAATTAACTCTAAATAGAGTAAAAAAGTAACACTGGTGTACACTGTTTTGTGTTGTTTAAACTTAACACTACAGGTTAATTAGCTCTGTGGAGTGTTAATATCACTCCCAGTAGTGTTGATAATTCACTCTTCTGTGATAACAAACAGATAGGGTTAAATGCTATATTCTGATTCAACCTGGTTGTAAGACAGGTGATGCTAACCCAGTGCTAGTTCAAACAGACCGTAGTAGACTTCAAACAACAAAGAGACCCGGATTCATCATGATTCTTATTTTCTTGCGCAAGGAGAGTGAATCCCAGGTCTCCGAAAGACCTCGGATTCAAACTGAGTCTTTCACTCTCTTTGCCTAGCATTTTATTGAAACACACATGGGGAGGGGGAGGCGGTTTGATGAACAAGAACAGCGTCTAGCAAAATAAGTTTATGAGAGGGCCCCCAGGAATGAAGCCTAGCCTGAGACACGAGATAAGATTTGTACAATGAGGAGCTTGTATGTTTGTGCACAGCAAAGAGCACGGGGTTGGAGCTGGGGAATTCACAGAACAGAACAGAATGTATAGGACAGAATATACAGAGTGTCCTCTTTAAAACAGTTATAATATTATAACATTATGAAAACATCGTTCAACTCTAACAACAAATCAACTCTGATTGAGTTAAATTCCTATGCTCATTAACACTGCATTGAGTTATTAAACGTTAACACTGGAGGGTCAGTTGACTCAGATAAGTGTTGATTTTACACACTGCTGTGTTGATAATTTACTCTCTTAAGGCCAATGCACACGGAGTGCGATTTTTGTTGCCGGACAAAATTCGATTTTGAAGTTTGAATGGAAATATGAGAAAATCTCATCCCAACTCACACGGCCCCGATTTTAATCGCACCGCGAAAATTCGATTCCATTCGTTTTGAATGGGACAAAGCACACGGCGTGCGAGTTTTGTCGCACTGTCAAATTTAGCAAATTTTGTAAAAGTTTGTGGTGCGACGGATTATTGCATCACAATGGGACAATTGGGAAAACTTCAACTGGTCTATCTAAATTAATTGAGTCACTCATAACGGGGAGAGAGACTGGAGCATACCTTTTTATATAGTTATAGTTTAGCAAAAAAGCTTGCTATCATTACATAAAAGCATATCAACGTTAACGTTGCTACTCACCCATTTTCGTTTGTCTCCTTTCGTTGATGACTGTCTCCGTCCTCCGAATCTATGTCTGCCTGATCATCGCCCATAATAATAAAGTGGCTTTTATAATACACCTTTCTGGCTGTGTGTTTTGTGCGCTCCCTCTCCTGACATTTTACCAATACCCCTAAATCAGGGGACCCATATATTTTATCACAATATGTCCAGTTGTATCTTGTAGAAATTGTGGAAGCAAGGCAAGCAATATTGGTAGAGCCTATAGTAATCAGCCTGTCTGGTCCGACTACGTAACAATAAAGTAACAATTGAGAATGGAATGTTGTGGTGCAACACAATCTCGCACGCCGTGTGCATTGGGATGAGATTTTTTATGATTTTCTCATAGACTTCAATGGTGCGAGTTGAAAATGGAATTTTGCGGTGCGACAAAAATCGCATCGCACGCCGTGTGCATTGTAATCGAATGTTGTCCGGCAACAAAAATTGCACGCCGTGTGCATTGTTCTTTACAGTGAAAAACCAACTCTGATAGAGTAGAATTTAAACATCAATTAACACTGCATGGTGTCAAAGAAACTTGCCACTATTTGTTAAATAAAATCTGTGTGGTGTTATTTTTACACTTACCGGTAATTTAAAAGTCTAACTACAAATATTCCATGAAGTGAGTAAAAATGACAACTTAACACAAATTAATGCATTCAACAACTTTATTTTCAGCTCCCAACCATGTGAGCCCAAAATATGAAAAGATGGAGATTATACCATCATATACAAATTCACATCAAATGCACTGTGCACATGGCGTATTCTAGCCTGCAGGTAGAGCTAAGCTTTAGTGGAGTGGGGATGATGGGATGATTGGCAGCAGGTGTCGCCAGTCAAACCACCATCCACATGACTAGACTATCACCTGTGTGTTTGTCCCTCTTGGCAGGGAATGAGACAGAGGAATCCGGAGAGCAGGCAGAGCAATCGTTCCTCTGCCTGCTCTCCGGATTCCTCTGTCTCATTCCCTGCCAAGAGGGACAAACACACACAGGTGAAATAGTCATGTGGCAACGTAGAGCCGAAAGGGCGAAACACCGGGCGCTAAGAAATGTGTTCACACTGGATGTAGCTGTGTGTTTGGTACTTTTTCTGGTTTTAGGAAACATTTAAACACTAAACACACTGAGAATTTTGACCAACAGGTTGACACTGATGTTCCTTTAAGCAGTGTAGAAGAGGGGGTGACAGATGGTCTAGTTGAGACGTCGACATCTTATCTTTTAAGAAAGTCCAATAAGAGCACCATAGATATTGTTGCGGTTAGTCAATGTGTTTGGACCCAGATGCAGAGCAGAACAGAATGGAACGATGCAGGGATATGATTCCAAAATAAAGGTACTCTTTATTTGAGCAAACAGGAATAATAAACCGCACAGTAAGCGATGAAACAAACGGGGAGAAAACAAGTCTCAGAGAAATGCGGAAGTAAAAATACAAAGAAAAGGGGAGTCGGCTTCTTGTCTCCCAAACGCCGTAAATATAACAAGGCAATACAAACTACTTGCAATAGTCATAGGATACTTATCTCCTGGGCACACGAGGAGCAATAAGGCTGCGACAAGACTATGAGGACACACACACACAACGCAACATAAAGTGAACAATCGACACAGAGGAAAAAACAGAGGGGGAACTAAATAGACCAAGACAATCACACACAGCTGTTAGCACTCACAGATAATTAGGACAGACAGAGAAACAATACACAACATAGGGGGCGCCAAAGGGTCGCTCCACAGTAGAGCGATCCCCACCCTGACAGATGTGCCACTGCTGTCGCACAACTCAAAGCAGGTGGATTAAGTCAGTCTAGTGTAAATAGTTTTGTGTCATCCATGGAAGAAGTCTTTTTTGATATTCATAGTCAGGCTAAAGATGCAGCTTTACAGTGCGTATCCTCACAGGACACAGATAGTAAAGAAAAAATAGAACAATCCTTTAAAAAATTTGGAAAACCCATTCACACCTTTAAATTCTGAAGCTAAAAGAAACAAACACTTAAAAGAAAAATGGGGAAGTGTTGTACCTATTGAAAAGGTGCTTGGCACAAGATTTGACAGTAGGGCTGCAACTAACGATTATTTTGGTAGTCGACTAATCTGTCGATTATTTTCCCGATTAGTCGCGATTAGTCGTGTGGCTTTTCGCTGCGCGTAAATGCCGACGCAGAAGCATAAATCCGGCTTAACTAGCTATCTAACCTAACGTTACGCCAAGCTACAGCTGCTCACAGAGCTAGTTGATTGGCTAGCTAGCATTGCTGGCTAGACTACAGACAGCTCACGTTAGTAGGCTACGCTTGGCGCTGTTTATCTTACAGACAGCTCGCTGGTGGACTCAACATAATTGAAATAGCATTCACTTATCAAGCATCATTCATGATCATCCACCATGACTACCTGGTATTTTAATAGCGACCACCCCTCACTTAATTTCATCTCGCGTTCTCCTGGCTTCAACATGGAAAACCCCTGCTACGTAACGTTACATACAAGCGCCTCTGTCTGTCACACGCGTGCCACAGGGCAAATAAATTAATAGCACAAACGCTCATAGCATGTACAGCCCTGTCCATGAGACGTTGTTTTCCAACATGTAACAGTAAAGCTAACATAAACATTACGACCCTAACAATATAACGTTAGCCAGTTGGCTAACAACGTTAGCTAAAACTTACCCAGCTGATTCTTGCATGGCTCCCGTTAAAAAAAAAAAAAAAAAACGTTTTTTTTTACATTTTTTATACGATTAGTCGACACTAAAATTCCACGTCTGCGAGTTTTTATAATCGACATCGTCGATTATGTCGACTAATCGTTGCAGCCCTATTTGACAGTAGAAGAAACAGAACTACAAGAACATATGACCAGGTTATTGTAACTGATAAGTTTGCATATGTTCCCATTTTGGAAACACTTAAGAACATTTTTCAAAATCCAGAACTTGCAGACATGTTCAAGCCCAGGCACATTCACAAGGAAGGTGTGTATGCAGATTTAAGAGATGCCACCTATTTGAAAGAAAGTCCCCTATTTTCTGTAGAAAAAGATGCCTTGCAGATTCAGCTGTTTTATGACGACTTTGAAACGGCAAATCCCTTGGGCTCTAAGAAGGGCTTACATAAATTAGGTGCTATATATTTTACATTAAGACATTTCCCCCCAATCTTTAATTCCTCTTTGATTAATATTAAATTGTGTGCTCTTTTCCATGCGCAGGACATCAAGCGTTATGGGTTTAATTCCATACTTGAGCCCCTTGTCCATGATCTTAAAATACTGGAAAGAGAGGGACTTCAAATTCCCATGTTTAAACACGTGATTCATGGTACCTTAGTTCAGGTCACTGGAGATAATCTTGGTTTGCATGGTCTGTTTGGCTCTGTGGAATCATTTGGGGCTCGCTATTGTTGTCGTTTCTGTCTGCTTGAGAAACATTGTTTTCAATCTGTGTTCTGTGAGGACGATCCTAAAGTTGTACTAAGAACTGTTGAGATGCACGCACAGCACTGTCAAACTATTCAAACAGATCCTACACTCAGGGGCGCCGCTAGGGGGTGGTAAGTTAGGACGATTCTAAGGGCCCAGCACTGACAGGGGCCACAAGAGAATCTTTTTTGGTATTTTGGAATTAATATTATCATAAGGAAGTTAATGTATGTAGCCGACTTTAAATTATAATTCTGTGTATTAAAAAATTTCAAAAGAAACAAACTGGAGTTTTGTTTCTTTGTTTGACAAAATTAAGCCTTATTATTTACCCCCCTCTTCATTGCATGGTTCAGTCCACCGCACGCGAGCCGCCTAGAGGAACGTTACCGCTATTCTGACAAGGAGAGAGACGATGTCGACAAAGTCAAAGTCAGGGTCTCAAAAGAGAAAATAAAAAATAAAGAACGAGGAGAGTGAGAAAAAAGGACGACAACTAGTCAAAGTTTTTTGTAAAAGAAAGGTATTTATTCACAGACCTTCTTTTGGGGCCCATAACATGTCACTTAGTCAACGTTGTGTGGTTTAGCACTAGCTAATCACTGCGTGGATGATCTAGTTAGCTAGCTCACTAGCTAATTAACATTAACTTCAAGTAAAGTTAACTTACAGTACACTCCCGACGAGTATATTTTCCCGTAAATGTCACATATTTTTAACCTATTATATAATATAATTTAACACTTAACAGGGGTTTTCCTGCATAGAGAATTATGAGGCGGCCGCCTCTGTCATATTTCTAGCCGCCTGCAGCTCTCGACAAAACTCTAACGGTCGTATTCTACAAGCGTTGCACTCGGTGGATTTCTGTCGTTTCTAACTGCAATTGCGGCATTGCGCCGACGTGGTGGCGGGGGTGCTGTTTTGCAAATAAGTTAGCTTTCGTTTTTGCTAGCGAAATAGCTGATAGTTGATGTTGACTGGTCAAGGAGAATACATATTTGAAAGTACAGAATGCCTGAGAGCCTTATATTGTATTATATTTTGAATGGTCATCTGGTGCCTGAATATTGTGTTCTCCTTTACATAAATAATGACATTTCCACCATAAATTGATGCAGAAAAGGCACAAATTGGTGCATCTAAATTCACCAGAATGCCCCGTTTCATGGGTCCCCCTGATGTCAAACGCCTCTGGTACCACCTCCGCCTCATTTTGATCCATGAAAAACCCTGCTTAATTGTCGCGATATCCATGTCGGAGTTGACTTGTCTCCTCTCGTTTCTTGGGCTGCGTTCGTAATTTTGCTCTGAGGGTGCCGGAACGCACACTAGGAGCAACGTCATAAAAGTCAAGTGATTTCATTGGACAAGAGTCATTCCATGAGTGGTGATCAGATTTCCAGAGCGTATTTACGAATGCAGCCTCGAATCATATTTACGAACGCAGCCTTCTCCGTTTTGAAACGATCTCTGGCAGCATTGCGCCGCTCTTTTCCCATTGACATCATGGTGTCAAGTCATGTAGAAATAAATGTGCTGAATTGATATGCCCTTTTGTGTTTTCATAATGTAGGGATGTTCAAAGTATTGTCTAAATGTAAGGGGTATCCTATGGTTGCCTAGTGGTGATGTTAGGATTGACTGTGTGTACCCTTGTCTAAATGTAAGGGGTCTCCTATGGTTGCCTAGTGGTGATGTTAGGATTGACTGTGTGTACCCTTGTCTAAATGTAAGGGGTATGGTATGTGGGCAGTGGGGGGAGAGGATGGCCGGGGGTGCGCGGGGGGATATCCCTTATTTTCCCTTATTTTTTTGGAAAATATCCCTTATTTTCAAATCCCAATGTTGCTAACTAGTATAATGTTAACTTACATGCTAATCACGTCATGCACAGATGCAGCTTCAGGATCAGCAGGACTCCTTCCCTCAACCCACCTCCCAGTTGAAGGAGAAGGAGGTGAGCAGTAGGAGTTTCGGGTTAACAAACAGATTTTGAATATTTTAATGCATTACTATGCAAGCATTGAATACAAATTTAGCTAATATTCATATTTAGTTAATAGTTCTTCCAGTAATTGCAATAACATTGACCACTGGCATGTTAAAATAAGATTGTTAGCTAGCTAGATAACATTTAAGTTAGCTAATCTGGTGTAATGTATGTATTACTATGTTAATACTATTATAGGACATATTATGAATTATGTACCTATGGATACTCCATGCCAGGGCCCACTTCAAGCCAGGCAGCCAGAGAGGAGAGCAGAGGCCAAGAGGCAGAAGAAGAAGCAGACAATGGCAGCAGCACAGATGAGGAGGAAGCAGCTATGGACAGTCAAAGCCAGGGACAAAATGAGGCTCAGATACAGGATGCCTTAGATACTGAGCCACCTGTAGTTGTATCTGAAATAGAAGATTTGCTGTCACTTGACCCAGGTTTGTTTCCACCTAAAATGAGTGACAAGGACAGGGCAACTATTGTCAAGAAATTAGCAACGAGAGAAGACAAACAAATCCCGCATGATTCACAGGGGAAGCCATTTCCAGAGTACCTAAAATACACTAAAGCAGCAAAAGGTATGGGAAAAGTGAAAAGGGACTGGTTGATTCACAGTGAAAGTGCAAATGCACTGTTTTGCATACCATGTGTTCTTTTCTCCAAGGAGCAAAACATTCCATGTCATAGTGCTTTGAGTAGTGACCATGGTTACAAGATGTGTGATGTTGTGTGGTGTCGCATGTATGATAAATTCCCACGCCATGAAAAAAGTAGGAATCACAGGGACTGTTATTTGCAATGGAAAAACCTACAGTGTTCTGTTATGACTGCAGGTGGCATCGACCATCAGTTGCAGAGAGAGCTACAGTCTGAAATTGAGAAAAACAAAGCTCTCTTGCAGATACTCCTTGATGTCACTCTGCACTTGGCAACAAGGAATTTACCTTTTAGAGGTAAAACAAAAGATTTAGGCGATGTCCACAATGGACATTTCTTAGGTACGCTGGAACTTTTGTCCCATTATGATCCACTCTTAAAAGAGCACTTAGAGAAAATCAAGACATCCAAAAAAGAAAGCCGGCTAACTCATTATTTGAGCTCAGACATCCAGAATGAGTTTATTGAATTGTGTGGGGGAAAAGTTTTAAAAACCATTCTGAAGGAAAGGGAGCAGGGTTTGTACACCCTCTCATTCTCTCTCTCATTCTCTCATCCTCTCATATCGGATATCCTGACCTGAGTCCCCCACAGTTAGACTAGTTTACATCAAACATTTAAAGAGTTTTCTGCTCTTCAAGACTAACTGACGGATATATTCTATTAACAAATCATAGAATATAGGATGCTCATTAAGCTTTTTCAGGTACTTGTCCTTCGGACAAGTGAACTTATCTTGTACTTGTCCGAGAGCTCAAGTTACTTGTCCAAATCCAAAGATTTTGAAAAAGCAATAAATATTAATAATAATTTATTATACTCTCACCGGCCACTTCATTAGGTACACCTGTTCAACTGCTTGTTAACGCAAATATCTAATCAGCCAATCATGTGGCAGCAACTCAATGCATTTAGGCATGTAGATGTCAAGACGATCTGCTGAAGTTCAAACCAAGCATCAGAATGGGAAATAAAGGTGATTTAAGTGACTTTGAACCTCGCATTGGTTGTTGGTGCCAGACGGGCTGTTGTGTGATATTATAGTGTCAATATGGACCAAAATCTCTGAGGAATGTTTCCAGCACCTTGTTGAATCTATACCACGAAGAATTAAGGCAGTTCTGAAGGCAAAAGAGGGGGTCCAACCCCAAGGTGTGCCTAATGAAGTGGCCAGTGAGTGTATGTGTATGCAAATAACACATTTGACTACTATTGATTTGATAATGATGTATCCTTAATTTTCAAATGTATTCATTAAAACATTTTTTGTAATTATTTAAAATTGTTACAATGGGGTAATCAGTGATTACCCTAACCCTTTTAGATTAAGATTGGCCACAAAAGGGATGAATATTTACAAAACATGTTTGTAACCAGTGGTGTAGTCTATATATGTGATATGCAGGACTACGCCGTATACCCACTAGGAAAGGCCAAGGATTTCCATATACCCACTTAAAAATGTGTGAGGATACGTAACAGAGTTTTGTGACAGAACTTTCACTTTCATTCATAAAATTCACCCCGTCTGTGAAGCACTTGAATTTTGGACCATTTTGGACCATTTGGACCACTATAGCAGCGGTGGGGAACCTATGGCTCGCGAGCCATATATGGCTCTTCCGGTGACGGCATAATATGGCTCCCAGACAATTGGGTTGAAAAGTAAAAAAAAAAAAAACATTGGGAAAAATAAAATCAGTTTGGAACTGATTTTAAAATACTTGTGATATTGCGTAATAATACTGTGTCATTTTAAAGTAAACAGAAATTAGTTTTGAAGTTAAATTTCACGGGACTCTTCACGGGACCCATGACCCGTGACCCGTGGGTCGGGTCGGGAACCAATGTCTCGCGAGAGTGTCAGAGGTCGTTGTAAAGGTGAATAAGTAAAAAACAATTTGTTTGATGACTTCCCAAATAAAGACAAGATAATCAAACGAATAAAAGACATGCCTCTGTCAGCAAGAACTGTTCACGATCGTAGCATCATGATGGCAAATCAAGTTGAGGAAACACAAATTAAGGACATAAACGCCGGGACATACTTTTCTCTCGCGTTAGATGAGTCAACAGATGTTAGCCATCTATCTCAGTTCAGTATATTTGCCAGGTATGCTGCAGGTGACACACTGCGTGAGGAAAGCTTGGCTGTTTTGCCAATGAAAGGGACAACCAGAGGAGAGGATTTATTCACGTCTTTCATGGAGTTTGCTAAAGAATAAAAACTGCCGATGGATAAACTTATTTCTGTCTGTACTGATGGTGCACCCTGTATGTTGGGGAAGAACAAAGGATTTGTAGCGCTTCTCCGTGAACATGAAAAGAGCGCTTTTTTTTATGATTAAAATTGTTCCGGGAAAAGAGCGCTTTGCGCTCAGACGTGTGGCCAGGAGCTAGGTGAGGTGATGTCGCTGGTCATTCGAGTGGTCAACTTCATTGTTGCCCGAGCTTTAAATGATCGCCAGTTTAAAGCTCTGTTAGAAGAAGTTGGGAATCATTATCCCAGTCTGCTTTTACACAGCAACGTGCGTTGGTTGTCAAGGGGAAAGGTGCTCAGCCGTTTTGCAGCTTGCCTGAGTGAAATCCGGACTTTTCTTCAAATGAAAGGCGTCAAGCATCCTGAGCTAGACAACACTGACTGGCTCCTGCAGTTTCACTATCTCGTGGACATAACAGGCCATCTGAACCAGCTCAATGTGAAAATGCAAGGTATTGGAAATACAATCTCATCCCTTCAACAAGCAGTGTTTGCATTTGAAAGCAACCTGGAAGTCTTTCTCAGGGACATTGAAACAGGTCGTCTTCTGCACTTTGTAACACTGCAACAATTTAGAGATGCATGCTTAGCAAGTGACTCCACTCAACATCTGGATCTCCAGCAGCTAGCTGGCTTTACGTCCAATCTCCTGCAGTCATTCAAAGCACGTGTTGGAGAATTTCGAGAATGAGTGTGCAGTGGACAAAATCGACCTGACATGCATCCCTGGGGTCTCTATGGGAGACTTTGAGCTGGAAGTTGCTGACCTGAAGGCATCAGACATGTGGATGAGTAAGTTCAAGACACTTAATGGAGAGTTGGAAAGTCTTGCGCGACAGCGAGCAGAGCTGGCGAGGGAACAGAAATGAAGTGGACAGAAATTAAAAAACTTCAACCTGAAGACCAGCTGATTCTGAAAACTTGGAACGAGCATCCTGTGACATACCACACAATGCAGCGTGTTAGTATTGCCGTATTGACCATGTTTGGCTCTACATATGTATGTGAGCAGTCATTCTCGCATATGAGGAACATTAAGACCAACCTACGCTCACGTTTAACTGATGGAAGCCTCAACGCCTGCATGAAGCTCAACCTCACCACGTATGAACCAGACTACAAGGACATCAGCAAAACCATGCAGCACCAGAAATCGCATTAAAAGTAAGACATATTTAATTTATTATATGTTAAAAATACTATATGGCTCTCAATGAAATACATTTAGAAATATTTGGCTTTTATGGCTCTCCCAGTCAAAAAGGTTCCCGACCCCTGGACTATAGCGTCATAGGCTACACCAGGGGTGCTCATTACGTCGATCGCGATCGACCGGTCGATCGCGAAGGTAGTGTGGGTAGATCACACGGCATTGGAAAAAAAAAAAAAAAAAAAAAACAATTACAAAAAAAAACATTTAAATATTTTTTTGGGAAAAGTAGCCGGGGACGCCTCCCGTCTGGACCACACAGGAGAGGGCATCACTCAGCCCCGCGCCGCCTCACAACACACACACACGCACACACACACACACACACACACACACACACACAGACAAGCACACACACACACACACACACACACACACACACACACACACACACACACAGACAGACAGACACAAGCACACACACATGCACACACAGACAGACAGACACACACACACACACACACAGACAGACAGACAGACAGACAGACACACACAGACAGACAGACACACACACACACACACTCCGCCGCCCGGAGACGTCGATGGCACCTGGCTTGGCACTGGCCAGTCTGGTGTAAACCACTCAGAGCTCCTGAGTTAATGTTAATGGACTACCAGTGTGAATATTTGTTATATAGTTTAATAAATCTCTTCTTTGATTTTGAAACAGTGTAGCGTGGCTCTAATTTGTTATTATTACAGTACATTTTTGTGTTCGCAGCAATGGCAATATGTTTTATTTGGTTGGTAGATCTTGTTGAGCTGGTAATTTGAAAAGTAGCTCACAAGCCTAAAAAGTGTGAGCACCCCTGGGCTACACCATCAAAGGGGGGAGATGCGACATGAAATATGTCAAAATGCAGCACTATCATGAACAGATCAGCCTTATAACATGTAATTTATATATATATATATATATATATATTATATATATATATATATATATAACGTTAGACAGGGAGCGGATTTTTATGGCGTTCCGAAATGAACAATATGAGGCTGGGAGGGAAAAATCACAGTATACCCACTTGAAAAAACTAGACTACACCACTGGCTCCACAGAGACACGCCACACCCTGTCAAAGGCTAGCTAGACCTTTGATTCCATTGACTCGTTCCTGTTAAGCAAACTGCCTTGTGATTATTATCATGTATGACAAGAGCTATAAAGTCCTCACCCCACCCTCTTGTATTTGGTGCAATATTGTAGAGCACTGCGTTCCCTCACCAAATTAGTTGAGGTGTCTAGCTTGACATATTGCTGAGTTTTTGTTCTCTCTTGAGAAAGGCATTATCTGGTTACTTTTGTAAAACATTCGTTTACAAAACTTCTGTTAGTTCCTATTTCACGACGGCGCGAGGTGCAGGATCACTAACATCAGGAAACACAGCAGGTGAGTTACGGTCGTAATGTGTGTTACGGTCTTCACACTTCAACCAATGAAATGTTGTTTACAATCAATAATCAACGTTAATCACTACTACAAACATACACGTCTGATTGTTAACAATGAAATATGTTAATTGGCCTACAGAACATGAATAGGCTATTTACTATCAGTCAGGGGTCTGTTTTCTGACGAGGAGGTGAAAGGTTACAGTGGATACGTCACAACTCGGATATCCTCATACTGGTCCATGTTTACTTTTTTGGCATTTAGCAGACACCTTTATCCAAAGCGACTTACAGCAAATACATTTATCTAAGTAAGTGAAGCATCTATCATCAGTCGTCGTCCCACAGGTAGTCGTCCTAGTGGCATAACGTCTGTTTTCACACTTGTAAAAACACAATAGCTTTCATAAAAAATTGTGTAGTGAACAAGAGCGAAAGCGTCCAATAGTTTCACTGTCCTCCGACATAAGATGGCAGAGCGCATGCGCATTCTCTATCGAACGTAAAACTTTTCTCCCTTTTCTGAAATAATATCTGGTTTGGATTTGGATCTTTTAATTTTCGCTTTTTCAACACGCTCTATTCTCTAGTCTGTTGCTTCTCTGATTTTGAAAATCTCTCGCCCACTTGTTTAGCTATCCCGTCATATCCCTATAGAGTCTACCTTCAAGCTACTTGTGGAATAGTGTTAAATGGATATGACGTAGGTTCTTCTATTTGCATTTAGTAATGCACAGTGTTAATGCGTTGATTTTGTTTTGTAATTTTCAGCTAAAAATGCTGCACAATTCCACAATGTTGCACACTATAGTCAGTGCAGCTCGAATGACAGGAAATCATGAATGTCTTACACAGTACATCATCAGATCTGTTTGTTCTACAGGAACAGTCAGAAGCCATGGCCACCCTCAGCAGCTCAAATACAGCGTTTGCGTTGGACCTTTTCCACACCCTGATTCAAGAGAACCCCTCTGGGAATGTATTTTTCTCCCCCCTGAACATCAGCTCAGCTTTGGCCATTGTGGTGACCCGCACGCAGCCCCGGGTATACCTGGCCTTCAGCACCCTGGACAGCGGCCGCATAGATTAAGGGGCCGCGTCATTAACGGAGTCTACGCCCAACACACCCGGCTGGTACACATCACTCCATCAGGTCGAGGGCTCGTTAAGGGAATGCGGAGCACCTGCGACGCGAACGGGTGGAGGAATGAAAAGCGGAGGCGGAGGCGTCAGAAGGAAAGCGAGAGGCTACGCGACGACACGCGTATGGGTGAGGGTCGTGGTACGGCGGATAATGACAATGCCTGGTGGAACTAATTGTATGTCTTCTTCCCGACAGTAAAGAGAGAGCCGGGAGTAGGGAGAGCGCGAGCCCGCCTGCCGATAAGCGGAGCGACCAGCCCCTCTGCCCAAATAACCCCCGGAGCTCGGAGACGGGACATCGGAGTGTCCCCCCCCGAGTGGAATAAAGTCCACCCTTTTGCCCTCCCCTAGAGGCACCTTAAGTTCCACCGTTAGCCGCCCGGAGGCGAGTTTTAGTTGGACCTTTTTTGCTTTCTCCGTAACTCTTCTTTTTCCTAAATAAACGTCCAGTGGGCGGTTTTGAAACTTTAGCGCTGTGTTGTCTCCTGTCTGGGTGGTGTGTTTACCGGGTCTACGTGGTGGTCACCACACCATGGTCTATCTTGGAGCCAAAAGAGACACTGCAGCCCAGATGTCAAAGGTGGGTTCTCTCACACACACACACACACACACACACACACACAATTACTGGCATATGTACTATTTTATGGCAACACACAGCCCAGATTGTTACCATGGAGAGGGTCATAAACTTGCCGGTTACATAATGAAGCAGTATCAATAGTTTCAATACACAGAGCGACATGAACATCTGAAAGTTACATGGATTCTTTACAATTAATTGACTCAATTCAAACGTAGCCCCCTTTAATTCACATCATCACTATTATCATTCATGTCACCATCATCAATGTCAACATTAGCGTTGTCATTATTTGTAGCAGCATCATAATCAACTGAATCTTCCCCCAGGCCCTGTCGTTCAGCTTGAGCAAAGACGTTCTCACAGATTTCCAGACACTGGAAAGCTTCTTACCTCCTGAAACTCGCCAATCGTCTGTATGGAGAAAAGACCTTCAACTTCCTTCCTGTGAGTTGGCTTAAACTTCATGTTTAATGTTCAGTAAAACACTGAGACATACTGAGTACTCCATTCACTGCATTGCACATCCCTCCAAATAAGTAGTTCGTAATCATAATCTCTTGCCTTAATATATATCATAGATACCATTGAGGTTGACTTATGGTGCTTTTTTTAGGAATTCTTAGAATCCAGCCAGAAGTTCTACCATGCAGACCTGCAGGCTGTGGACTTCATTGGAGCTGCAGAGGAGGCCAGGGGGGAGATCAACAGCTGGGTGGAGTAGTCGTGTGGCTTTTCGCTGCGCGTAAATGGCGACGCAGAAGCATAAATCCGGCTTAACTAGCTATCTAACCTAACGTTACGCCAAGCTACAGCTGCTCACAGAGCTAGTTGATTGGCTAGCTAGCATTGCTGGCTAGACTACAGACAGCTCACGTCAGTAGGCTACGCTTGGCGCTGTTTATCTTACAGACAGCTCGCTGGTGGACTCAACATAATTGAAATAGCATTCGCTTATCAAGCATCATTCATGATCATCCACCATGACTACCTGGTATTTTAATAGCGACCACCCCTCACTTCATTTCATCTCGCGTTCTCCTGGCTTCAACATGGAAAACCCCTGCTACGTAACGTTACATACAAGCGCCTCTGTCTGTCACACGCGTGCCACAGGGCAAATAAATTAATAGCACAAACGCTCATAGCATGTACAGCCCTGTCCATGAGACGTTGTTTTCCAACATGTAACAGTAAAGCTAACATAAACATTACGACCCTAACAATATAACGTTAGCCAGTTGGCTAACAACGTTAGCTAAAACTTACCCAGCTGATTCTTGCATGGCTCCCGTTAAAAAATAAAAATAAAAATAAAAACATCCCGTTTTTTAATTTTATTATATACGATTAGTCGACACTAAAATTCCACGTCGACGAGTTTTTATGATCGACGTCGTCGATTATGTCGACTAATCGTTGCAGCCCTAATATGTACCCCTCAAAAATAGATCTATATATAAATCAAACAATGTATTTACATACAGTATATACTGTAGAAGCTGATGATACTCATATGGGAGCTGCTCTCAGTTTGTTTTGTTTTGTGTGTGTGTCTGCACTGTGTTTCTTTATAGATAAAATCAAAGACCTGCTGAAGCAGGGGACAGTCACTAGCATGACAAGACTGTCTCTGGTCAATGCCATCTACTTCAAAGGAAGTTGGCTCCACCGATTCGCTGAGGAAGACACCAAAGAGATGCCCTTTAAACTTAACCAGGTAGATAAAGAATTGAGAACTGTCTTGATTGAATAATATATGCATATGCACAACTTTGAAATCCAACAGACAAACCTGCATAGTATATATTGGGAGTTAAAAAAATAAGATCTACTGTTCAGATCTACTCCCTCTCCTTTTCGTTGTATTTCTGTGTTTCAGAATGTCAGTAAACCAGTTCAGATGATGTACCAGGTGGAGAGGTTGCCGTTCAACTACATTCCTGACTACAACCTTCAGATTGTCGAGCTTCCTTATGTTGGCCAGGAGCTGAGCATGTTTGTCCTGCTGCCTGAGGAGTCCAAGGACAGTTCTGACCCACTACTGAAGGTATAGTCCAACATAGTTCTGACCCACTACTGAAGGTATAGTCCAACATAGTTCTGACCCACTACTGAAGGTATAGTCCAACATAGTTCTGACCCACTACTGAAGGTATAGTCCAACATAGTTCTGACCCACTACTGAAGGTATAGTCCAACATAGTTCTGACCCACTACTGCTGAAGCTATGTTCACACCTAGTTCTGACCCACCACTACTAAGGTGTAGTCACACCTAGTAGACATTACTGATGGTGGACAATAGTCAAACAATACTGAACCAGTAATGACATACAGAACCTCCTGGGTTAATTGCAACCAACATTCTGAATGCAAATTGTTAAATTTGGTGTGTCTTATCTAACAGGTGCAAGATGCAATTGCAATCCTAAGATTCCCACTGATACTGGAGCAATAAGACTTGTCAATTAAGCCTCATTCTCACAGCAGTGAAATGTGACCCAAATCCGACGTTTTTGCCGACACACGACTGAGGTCTGATTTACTCATGACCGTGTGAACAGCGCAAGTCACATGAAATCTGACTTTTTTAAATCCGACCTGGGACAGAGAGTAAGATCATCCACCATTGAACTAAATATGACATCAATACATTTGTCCTGAGCAGGAAAGGGGTGCAGTTCTTGAGGGACAATCCGTATCCTTATCCTGTAATGTCTCACAAATGCATTGCATATGTACCCATCAAAAACAGATCTATATATAATAGACAATAAACAATGTATATACATACAGTATATACTGTAGAAGCTGATGATACTCATATGGGAGCTGCTCTCAGTTTGTTTTGTTTTGTGTGCGTGTCTGCACTGTGTTTCTTTATAGATAAAATCAAAGACCTGCTGAAGCAGGGGACAGTCACTAGCATGACAAGACTGTCTCTGGTCAATGCCATCTACTTCAAATGAAGTTGGCTCCACCGATTCGCTGAGGAAGACACCAAAGAGATGCCCTTTAAACTTAACCAGGTAGATAAAGAATTGAGAACTGTCTTGATTGAATAATATATGCATATGCACAACTTTGAAATCCAACAGACAAACCTGCATAGTATATATTGGGAGTTAAAAAAATAAGATCTACTGTTCAGATCTACTCCTTCTCCTTTTCGTTGTATTTCTGTGTTTCAGAATGTCAGTAAACCAGTTCAGGCCTGGGTTGCACCAATTTGGCGTAAGTCATTACTAAATGTAAGCATCTAAATGTAAGCATTTAGTAGTTACTAAACCCCTAGTAGTTACTAGCTAGTTTCAAACTAGTTGTTTACTAATTTCGGTTGCACCACGCCAACCTTCTGCCAATCTTAGCTAGTAAATACTTAGTAATGCGCAAGTTGTTACTAAAAAGAAAACGTAGAAGAAGAACATTATAGCCAATCAGCGAGCAAAGCAAAACCCTTCATTTATTTTAATCCTCAATTTTGGCCGCCATTGGCTAAAATATGTAATTTTGGCTTTACAAGTGTTAACATATCATTTTATGAAGTTTTAATATGTTTTCAGGCGAGAAAGTAACCATATATATTCCCAAAATGTGTTCAGTTTATCAAAATAACCCGTTTATATATATGATCTGACGTTTTTTTCCCCACTTCTGTGTTCGCTAGCTAGCTACATTACGTAGCTTAGTTCTGTCGAAGTCTTCACTGCATAGTTCCACAGAAACATCGTAACATAATTGCTAAACTAAAGTTGTCAAATGATTTGGGGGGCCAATATCTTTAGCTAGCTAAAGTAACTAGCTTACTATATTGTTGTCTAGCTCTCTTTCTTGCCATTTCCACGGCTTGCACCAATAGTAATCAATGTAATGGATGTGTCACCTGTATCTAAGCCGGTATCTTGACCTCCTATTGGTCTACCCTCTATTCTCCACACATTGGATGTTTTTTTTCCTGCGGTGAATTTAAAGAGACACTTGAAAGATCCGCATCATTATTGAGATCCGATCGTCTTTGAGGTAAGTTTTCTGTTCAATTCAACTTGTTTTCTATCTATATATAGTAGATCGCTAGATAAGTCTATATGTTGTTTTATGTCTACACAGTACTGAGTAGCCTAATTTCGGTTCTTTGTTTTGATGAGTTACATATTAGATTTTTTACAGAGTCTAGCTATGGCCACGAGCACACCATCTATGTTACCTCAAATGTTACCTCAGGTGTCACCTCAAGTGTTACCTCAAATGTTAGCCTACCTCAAACCATGGGGTTTGGGCCATTGTTTTTCTAATGCAATCCTCTGTGTGATATTTATTTATTTTAATCTAAAGTGAAAACAACATTATATGTGTGAACACCCTACATTAGTTTGTCGATTGCGCATGTGTTGCGCCGTTCTGAGCGGCAGCAGGTCTCGCTGCTCTGTTTTTAATGTTTGTCGGTTTTTTGTTGTATAATGTCTAATGTTACAACCTCAGCCAGAGTTGTTTATACCAGAAGTGCCCTCTTTGCACTAAGAGAGACTGCAAAACATGAGGGTTCCAAACACGCATTACCGAAGGAACTACGGAAGAAATACCGGGGGTGCAGAGCTGGAGCGAAGCTAAAAGCTAAATCGAGGAGGCGGTGGAGATACAAGCCGTTTCTACCATCAATCGTAATGGGAAATGTTAACTCCTTACCCAACAAATGTGACGAGTTGGAGGCACTCGTGATGCATCATTCAGTGTATCGGGAGTGCAGCCTGATGTACTTCTCTGAGAGCTGGCTAAATGACAACATCGCCGACTCATGTGTGGAGATAGCCGGCTTCACTGCAGTGCGAGCGGACAGAGATGCGAGGACGAGTGGCAAGAGCAAAGGTGGGGGACTGATCCTGTACGTGAATAATCGCTGGTGTAATCCGGGTCATGTCACGGTGAAGGAGAGGATATGCTGTCAGGATGCTGAACTATTGGTAGTTGGACTCCGACCATATTATGTTCCGAGAGAGTTTTCTCACAACGTTGCAATTGTTGTTTACGTTCCTCCGAGAGCGGTTCCGGCAACAGCGTGTGACGTCATCCACGATACTGTCGCGAGAATTCAGACCCAGCACCCCGATGCATTCATTGTAATCTCGGGGGATTTCAACCATGTCAGCCTGTCTCATCACCTAACTGGATTTGTGCAGTATGTTGACTGTCCCACCAGAGAGAATAAGACCCTCGACCTACTGTATGCAAATGCCAAGGAGGCATACACTGTCTCAGCACTCCCACCACTTGGCAGGTCAGATAACAACCTGGTCCTACTCCAGCCCTCCTACAAACCCTGTGTTATGAGGCAGCCTGTGACCACCAGGACACTCAGGAAGTGGACACCAGAGGCCTGTGAGACCCTCAGGGCCTGTTATGAATGCACAGACTGGGTGGAACTACAGAACACAGAAGGTAATAGGGGGCGCACTGTTGTGCCTCCTAATCTGACACGCCCCCGTGAGCCTCGTTCTGGCGCCCCCTCCCGGCCGGATTGAGTGGGCCGGATCTCTGGCTCTGTTTGCAGCAGGTGTGGGCTATTACCTTTCAGCCCAGCTGTCCCAATCACCACCTGGACAGCCGCCTACTTAACCCTGCTACAGACGGAGATCCAACGCTTGAACATAACTATCTGTATGGACCCCCTCTGACTACTCTCTTCTGGATTTCCCTCCCTGGCTCGACCCCTGGACTCCCCTCTGGACTACTCTCTCCTGGATCACTCTCCCTGGCCCGAAAAGGATCTCGGACTTTGCTCACTAGGGTAGTATCGCAGCACATAATACAACACCCCTGACCTCATACACGCACACACACATAGTATAATTACACACCCCATAACTATCGCCTGCATCACACCTTATGTTTGTTTTTCCACTAGTTAGTGTAGGGCCTATTTCTTTGTGTATATCATCCTTAATAAATCATTATATATTCTCCTGGCCTCTGTCTCTGTTTCTCTGGGGTTCCACCACATTTGGCTTTTCCAGTTTCAAGGTGTGCATAACACGCACAGCTGTGGACAGGATGGTTGACTGCTGCACTGACTATTTGACATGGTGCAGGGACATGATTGTTCCGACGAGGACGGTGCGTTGCTTTCCCAACAATAAACCATGGATTACCTGTAACATCAAGCTACTACTGAACCAAAAAAAGGCTGCCTATAGAGAGGGGGACAGAGAGAAGCGCAGGCTGATACAACTAGGGTTGGGTACCGAAAATCGGTACCGGTAGGTACCGGTTACTTTACATTCGGTATGTACCCGACCCGTACCGAATCGCAAAGGAGATTTCGGTTCCTCATTTCGGTACTTTTCAAAAAAAAAAAAAAAACCTGGTGTCCGGTGTCATGCAACAGTCAACCACACGTGACTTGAGTCGTGACGTGAGTAGGGCTGCAACGATTAGTCGACTAGTCACGACTAATCGATTACGAAAATTCGTCGACGTGAAATGTTGTTGTCGACTAATCGCATAAAAAAAATATTTAGAAAAAAACGGGATTTTTTTTTTTTTTTTCGGGAGCCATGCAAGAATCAGCTGGGTAAGTTTTAGCTAACGTTGTTAGCCAACTGGCTAACGTTATATTGTTAGGGTCGTAATGTTTATGTTAGCTTTACTGTTACATGTTGGAAAACAACGTCTCATGGACAGGGCTGTACATGCTATGAGCGTTTGTGCTATTAATTTATTTGCCCTGTGGCACGCATGTGACAGACAGAGGCGCTTGTATGTAACGTTACGTAGCAGGGGTTTTCCATGTTGAAGCCAGGAGAACGCGAGATGAAATGAAGTGAGGGGTGGTCGCTATTAAAATACCAGGTAGTCATGGTGGATGATCATGAATGATGCTTGATAAGTGAATGCTATTTCAATTATGTTGAGTCCACCAGCGAGCTGTCTGTAAGATAAACAGCGTCAAGCGTAGCCTACTAACGTGAGCTGTCTGTAGTCTAGCCAGCAATGCTAGCTAGCCAGTCAACTAGCTCTGTGAGCAGCTGTAGCTTGGCGTAACGTTAGGTTAGATAGCTAGTTAAGCCGGATTTATGCTTCTGCGTCGCCATTTACGCGCAGCGAAAAGCCACACGACTAATCGCGACTAATCGAAAAAATAATCGACAGATTAGTCGACTACCAAAATAATCGTTAGTTGCAGCCCTAGACGTGAGTGACATCGCCTGTTTCCAATTTCCAATCAGTGCGTGTCGTGGTAGTGAGGTGAGCAGTTGTGTTGAGAAGAAGAAGAGTGAGTTTATAGTAAGTGTAGTAATATAGTTAGTGATTGTATTATTGTATTATTGTATTGATATTATTATTATCATCATAATAATCATAATCATATTATCTAATTTCGCTAGCTAGCCTAGCTACGAGGTCACCGAGAATGCCGAAGACCGCAATGAAGCGTTCTAAAGTGTGGCTGCATTTCACCCGACTCGATGAAAACAACGCGAAGTGCTCAAAATGTTTTAAATCATTCGTGTGTAAAGCAGGCAACACATCGAACTTGATGAAACACCTGACAACGCACGCAATACATTTAAGGGTAGAAGGGTGCTCCGTGTTTGACAGCTTGCGCAAGTTCACCCGCCCTTCGGCGGCAAGCACCTCAGCAGCAGCAAGCACCTCCGGAGAGGGGGAGGCGGAGATCGCCATTCCCATTGAGGATGATGATGACAGCATTTCCTCAGGTTAGTAATAATGTTTCCGTTTATTTATTTAAAGAGGGGGACAGTGGACATTCGCCCTCTATGATTTCTTGTTTTGTTTTATTTAACCAGGAAAGGGACGGGGGATTGAGAGATTAAACATGCAGGTAGGTAGGCCCAGGATGGATGGTGTTAGCTGGACTGGGGGAGGGGGAGTAGGGTGAGGGGTGTGTGGAGGTCAGGCAGACCGTCTGATCCGCACCCAAGCGACCCCAGGTGTCGTTATGTGGTACAGCATTCAAGAGGGTCCTATCCAAGACAGGCAGCAGCAAATATTTAGCTACAGTCAGTAACATTATTTAACCTATGTTTATATTGTTGGCTCAACAATGTAACTGTGGTTGTAGGTGTAACTGGTTGTAGGAGTAACTGTGGTTGTAGGAGTAACTGTGGTTGTAACTGTGGTTGTAGGTGTAACTGTGGTTGTAGGAGTAACTGTGGTTGTAGGAGTAACTGTGGTTGTAGGAGTAACTGTGGTTGTAACTGTGGTTGTAGGAGTAACTGTGGTTGTAGGAGTAACTGTGGTTGTAACTGTGGTTGTAGGTGTAACTGTGGTTGTAGGTGTAACTGTGGTTGTAGGTGTAACTGTGGTTGTAGGAGTAACTGTGGTTGTAGGTGTAACTGTGGTTGTAACTGTGGTTGTAGGAGTAACTGTGGTTGTAGGAGTAACTGTGGTTGTAACTGTGGTTGTAGGTGTAACTGTGGTTGTAGGTGTAACTGTGGTTGTAACTGTGGTTGTAGGTGTAACTGTGGTTGTAGGTGTAACTGTGGTTGTAGGTGTAACTGTGGTTGTAACTGTGGTTGTAGGTGTAACTGTGGTTGTAGGTGTAACTGTGGTTGTAACTGTGGTTGTAGGTGTAACTGTGGTTGTAACTGTGGTTGTAGGTGTAACTGTGGTTGTAGGAGTAACTGTGGTTGTAACTGTGGTTGTAGGTGTAACTGTGGTTGTAGGTGTAACTGTGGTTGTAGGTGTAACTGTGGTTGTAGGAGTAACTGTGGTTGTAGGTGTAACTGTGGTTGTAACTGTGGTTGTAGGAGTAACTGTGGTTGTAGGTGTAACTGTGGTTGTAACTGTGGTTGTAGGAGTAACTGTGGTTGTAACTGTGGTTGTAGGTGTAACTGTGGTTGTAACTGTGGTTGTAGGAGTAACTGTGGTTGTAACTGTGGTTGTAGGAGTAACTGTGGTTGTAACTGTGGTTGTAGGTGTAACTGTGGTTGTAGGTGTAACTGTGGTTGTAACTGTGGTTGTAGGAGTAACTGTGGTTGTAACTGTGGTTGTAGGAGTAACTGTGGTTGTAACTGTGGTTGTAGGAGTAACTGTGGTTGTAACTGTGGTTGTAGGAGTAACTGTGGTTGTAACTGTGGTTGTAGGAGTAACTGTGGTTGTAGGAGTAACTGTGGTTGTAACTGTGGTTGTAGGTGTAACTGTGGTTGTAACTGTGGTTGTAGGAGTAACTGTGGTTGTAGGTGTAACTGTGGTTGTAACTGTGGTTGTAGGTGTAACTGTGGTTGTAGGTGTAACTGTGGTTGTAGGTGTAACTGTGGTTGTAGGTGTAACTGTGGTTGTAGTTGTTGTAAATGTGGTTGTAGGTGTAACTGTGGTTGTAGGTGTAACTGTGGTTATTGTGCCTCAGCAATAAAAAAGTGAAAAGCTGTTTAATGTTGTCGACCGTGTTATTATTATTATATAGCTCATGTCCGAGCTCCGCATGGACATGAGCATTCTGGGAAAGAAACGCAACAAGACCTGGCACAAAGGCACTCTCATCGCCATCAATCCAGTCGGGAGTGGCTATAAGTTCAAGGTGAAGTTCGAGAACAAGGGAAAGAGCCTGCTGTCCGGGAACCACGTGGCGTTTGACTATCACCCTGTACCCAGTATCACACTATCACGACTGTACGTGGGCGCCAGGGTGGTCGCTAAGTACAAGAACGGGAACCAAGTGTGGCTGTATGCTGGCATAGTAGCAGAGATGCCCAATAACAAGAACCGCTTGAGGTTCCTGATCTTCTTCGATGACGGTTACGCCTCCTATGTGTCCCTGCCGGAACTCTACCCAGTCTGCCGACCCCTGAAGCGTACCTGGGACGATATCGAGGACGTGTCTCGTCGAGACTTCATCGAGGAGTATATAACAGCCTACCCCAACCGGCCCATGGTGCTGCTCAAGGTGGGAGAGGTCATCAAGACGGAGGGGGAGGGGACGTGGTTGAGGAGCCGGGTGGAGGAGGTCGACGGAAGCCTTGTCAAGATCCTCTTCATGGATGATAAGCAGAGTGAGTGGATCTACCGCGGTTCCACCAGGCTGGAGCCCATGTTCAACGTGAAGATGAACATGGAGAAGAAGATGGCCGGCCAGTAGAGGACACGGCCCAACATGGGAGCTTTGATGTCCTGGTTCCTATTAGGTTCCTCACCTTCAACCAAAGTGTCAGTGTCCATTTTAGACTTCATTCCGTCGTCTTGTTTCTTTGCATCTGAGCGCAGACCCGACTTATTGCTTTTGCCTGACGCCATCAAGTGCAACGATATAACAAATGTTTCGATCGACTAGTATGATATAGTATGATCAGGTGGTTATCTCTCTGTGTACAATAAAGGTGCGTTCAAACTTTAAAAAAATAAAAAAATAAAAAATGTCTCACAGATGGAAACTACATCCCGAACGACAGTTCCGTCAAGTGTCTTTTAGGAAATATTAGTTCCCACTTTTTACGAGATAGATAGTTTGACTGTGATAGATAGATAATTTGATATTGTGAAAGTGTGATCGATAAATAGATAGATAGATAGTTTGATTGTGTGATAGATAACTTGATATTTTGAAAGTGTGATAGATAGATAAATAGATAAATAGAAAAGTGTAAAAAAATAAATAATAATAAGGTGTTACTGCTAGAGGTCCGAAGGTTGCCGGTTTAATACTTGATTTAGTTTAATGTTGTTGTTTTTTTCTTTTTACATTTAACCGAAGCCTTCATGCAAATCAATTTACAATATATATATATATATATATATCTGTCTAAGTAAATCATCTATCCATCAGTTATCATAAGAAAAAATGATCTATGCCAAATCCAGGGTCCAGTTAGAAGAACATCATTAATTACTCAGAAAGGCTTCAAACACCATTGTAATTGTGTCAGTTCTTGTAAATTAGCCTACACCATCATTTTATAGCCTACATACTTTTTTAGATGAGATTTTCAATTAGATTAGATTTCGAACGAAATGCAGTAAAAAGTGTGTCAGAAGAAGGATCTGGAGACTGGATTCTACTTTACTAGCAACGGCTGAATTTTGCAATATTATATCTCAAACTATTGATGTATTTCTTGACAAACAAAAATTGCGAAACCTCACCCTCATTATTATGGGAGACACTAAAGGCAAATGTGAGGGGCACAATTATTTCATATACCGCTCATGTTAACAAACAACATCTCAAAAGGCAACAACAATTAGAGACTCTGATTACAGATCTTGATCGTAGCTATGCCATAGCGCCTACTCCGGAACTTTATAAGGACAGACTTGGCCTTCAGACAGAACATAACATTTTTCAGCCCAAACTATTCCCAAAATTTCCCCAGAGGATTGTCATGACTTAGATCAATCGCTACGCCTTGGTGAGGTTACAGCAGCTATACAAAATATGCAAAGTGGGAAATCTCCAGGCCCAGATGGGTACCCTGTAGAATTCTTTAAGACGTTTTCGAAGCAATTAACCCCTTTATTATTAGAGATGTTCGATGATTCATTACAAAAGGGTACTTTACCACCTACGCTCACTCAGGCCTCCATCTCTTTACTCCTTAAGAAGGATAAAGACCCCACAAACTGCTCCTCTTATCGCGCTGTGTCTCTCCTCAATGTGGATAATAAAATATTTGCTAAGGTGCTGGCGTGTAGACTAGAATCTGTTCTCCCAACAGTGATATCTGAGGATCAGACAGGCTTTATAAAGAATCGTCATTCCTTCACAAACATTCGTAGACTACTAAGTATTATTGGTCTACCAAGCTCTCAAATAAGCCCTGAGGTGGTAGTCTCATTAGATGCGGAAAAGGCCTTTCATAGAGTGGAGTGGGACTCTGTTCTTTACACTGAAACAGTTCGGATTTGGGGAAAAAGTGCTGTCGTGGATACGCTTGTTATACACCTCCCCCCAGGCCTGTGTCACAACCAATGGCTCTAGTTCTAAATTCTTCCCCCTCACACGTGGGACACGCCAAGGGTGCCCCTGTCCATAGCGCTCAGAGCTGACTCCTTGTTCTCTGGTGTCAGGAGGGGGGGTAGTGAGCATAAAGTATCTCTTTATGCGGACGATCTACTGCTCTACATATCAGACCCACTGGCCGGTATCCCAAACATTTTGTCCCTTCTAAATATTTTTGGAAGCTTCTCTGGTTATAAATTAAATCTACAGAAAAGTTAATGCTTCCCAATTAATGATTTAGCCCGAAATATTTCCCAATCCCTACAGTCTTTCCATTTAGCGAGTACTGGTTTCAAGTATCTGGGCATTAATATCTCTCAATCTCTTCACTCCCTTCGTAACAAAATGTTATTACATTAACAACAAAGGTGAAGGCCGATTTACAGAGGTGGAGTGACTTACCCTTATCCCTAGCTGGCAGAGTACATTCCATTAAAATGAATATATTACCCAGATACTTATACTTATTCCAAAGTCTCCCCTTATTTCTCCCCAAGTCATTTTTTCTTGATTTGGATAAGATGATCTCCTCATTTATATGGGAGGGCAAAACTCCAAGAATTAAATTATCCTTACTACCCCCGGACACCCTCACCCCCGCCCCCGCCCCCGCACTCAGCACTCTGGTCTCCGGTCACCTGACATTGAGGAGCCATTCTAGACTATTCTCATCATCTAGAGTAACTGTGTCTCTCGGCGGTTGTTCTTAAAAATGACGTCTCACCTCAGGAGGCGAAAGTATCAAAGCACAAACCGGCGAGCCTATAGCTCTATAGCCTATAGCTAGCTAAACAACCTGCAGGGCAGCAGAGGGGAAAGCTAGCAGCTAGCAGCTAGCAATGATTCACTAGAGTAGTTAGATTGACGCTAAGCTAATGCTGGTAAACGTTGCCATCGCCAAATAGTTAGAGACGCCAGGGCGGGGGGGGGGCTGAGGGTCCGGCTAAGGCCCCCCCCCAGTCTGACGGCCCCCCCTAACCCTGACCAGCCCCCCGCCCCACCCCAGACTAGGGAGGCGCTAAGGGACTATCCCTCTCTTCCCCCACCCCCCGACCCTCTCGCCCCTCCTCTCAACAATTGGTGGAAATCCTCAGATCGGCAGATTGTTAGAGAGCCAGTGAGGATCGATGAAGCCAAACCACTACCCCCCCCCCCTTCTCTAACCTCTCCCCCCCGGTAACCGGTAACCTTCCATTAACTCTCTGCCCCCCCCCGTGACTGTTCAGCGCATGTTTTGTCTGTGTTGTCGTGGCGATGAGAGAGACAGAGAAAGGCGACGGGTTGTTCACCTGACTCACCTGACCCCCCGGTGGTGAGGAGGAGTATTACGGGTACAGACCTCAACAGGTTCTAAGTGCTACTCTCCCTGGGAGACCCCCCAGTACCCCCCCCAGTAACCCCAGTAACCCCCCCCCCCTCCTCCTTAAATATGTTTTATTTACATCTTCGGTTGTGTTTTGTTTGTGTTTGTAGTTGTGCTTTCAAACAGACTTCCAGAGTAAAAGACGGGACAGATATGAAGATGTGGTGTAGCTGTGTTGACACGCCCTGCTGTTGAAACTGTTGAAACTGGGCGTCGAACACACACAAACCTGGTCTCACACACAAACCTGGCCTCACACACACCTGCTCTCACACACACACCTGCTCTCACACACACCTGGTCTCACACACAAACCTGCTCTCACACACACACCTGGCCTCACACACACCCGAGCACTTCCTGGCTGGGAGAGATGACAGTGTTTCAGCACTCTGGTCTCCGGTCACCTGACATTGAGGAGCCATTCTAGACTATTCTCATCATCTAGAGCAGCGATACTCGAGCCGCATGCGGCTCCTTTAAGACGAGTTGCGGCTCTTTTAAGTCCCACTTTAAAAAATGAAAAAAGGTTGCTGCTGAGGGTATTTTCTCATACCATTGTATTGTGCATCAACAAGCCTTGTTTGCTAAGTTCAAATGTCTGAATGAAGTGATGGCAAATGTAATCGAAGTGGTTAATTATATCAGGGCCCGTGCAAGAAACCACTTAAATGTTAAACTGCTGTGTGAGGAGTTTGACACTCACTATGGAGATTTGGTGTTACACACCGAGATCAGATGGCTGTCTAAAGGACGTATGCTTGCACATTTCATGGACCTGCTTGAACCCCTGAAATCCTTCATTGTCAGCCAAGGGGAGACTTCCCGATTTTCCTTTTTGGATGATAAAGAGTGGGGGCTGTCTGTTGCGTTCCTGTGTGACATTACGCAGCACTTGAACGAACTTAATCTCAAGATGCAGGGAAGAAACAAGACCGTGTATGAGCTGTACACGGCTGTCAGACTATTTTCTGACAAACTGGATGTACTCGAACAAAGTGTCCGTGGTTCTGATTACCGTTTCTTCCCCACCGTGCAGAAAGTGACGGCGACGCATGCAGACGCTCTCCCGCCCTGTCAATCACAATTCTGTGACGTGCTAACTGAGCTCAAGCAAAACTACACATCAAGATTCCACGACTTCAAGGATCATAGCAATATTTTTCTACTTGTGAAAAACCCATTCCTGATTGAGGTCAATGAAATGAAGCAAATAAGCGACCAGCTCGGACTTGTGCAGCTTCAAATGGAGTTCGTGGAGTTAAAGAGCTCAGATGAACTTCAGCGTCAGTTTCGGATTACAGATGTCGTGGACTTTTGGAAACTGGTGGGGCATCTACCAAATATCTCCAGACTGGCAAGACTCATCATCTCAATGTTTCCGTCCACATACCGGTGTGAAGCAGCATTCTCTGCGCTCTCAAAAATAAAATGTCGCAACCGAAACAGATTGAGTCTGCAGCACACAACAGAGGCCCTTCGGATCGCCGTTTCCAGCGCAGAGCCCGACTTCAAATCACTTGTGCGGCAGAAGGAGTGTCAGAAATCACATTGAGTGTGAAGTAAGTACAACATTACTCTTCTGACAACCCCTGCTGTCTATAATCTGCTGTTATGGGCAGTGATGATCAGTAAACATGCTGTCTGTTATCTGTTGTTATGGGCAGTGATGATCAGCAATGTGTGTTTTGTGGTTGCAGTGAAAATAATAAATCACAGTTATTGCACTGTACATTATGCTTTTCATTCCTTAGTAACATATTTGTTATACATCCGAACCTATTCTTGTTTATTTTCTGAGTCGTTTTATTATTTTTACCGTTGTTTGTTTTCTCTCCTCCACCAGTCCATTCCATCATCCCTGGACAGCCTGCCCTACCTGCCCTCCTGCCTGCCTGCCCTGCCTACCCTCCTGCCTGCCTGCCCTGCCTACCCTCCTGCCTGCCTAACGACTACTCCTCCTCCTGCCTGCCTAACGACTACTCCTCCTGCCTAAGCCCCTGCCTGCCTGCCTGCCTGCCTGCCGACTACCCCTCCTGCCTAAGTGCCTGCCTGCCGACTACTCCCCCTGCCTGACCCCCGCTTGCCCTACGCCTACGACCATTCTCTGCCTAACCCCTTTAATAAATATCCTTTGTTATTACCCTAGTCTCTGTGTCCGTCTGTTCTGGGGTGCTGCCACATTTGACCGCTTGATTCAGGCCTAACAATATTACTATTATCCATATTCTCAAATGCATAATGGTTTCAGGGAGGAAAGGAGCGTTTTTGGATTGTGGCTCTTGCAAAAATATTTTTTCGTCAATGTGGCTCCTGATTAGGACAAGGTTGAGTACCACTGATCTAGAGTAACTGTGTCTCTCGGCGGTTGTTCTTAAAAATGACGTCTCACCTCAGGAGGCAAAAGTATCAAAGCACAAACCGGCGAGCCTATAGCTCTATAGCCTATACAGGGCTCTACAGTGCGACCATTTCACTCGCATTTGCGACTAAAAATACATCTGTACGACTAGAGAAATAAATTCACGAGCACACGTGCGAGTACAGATATTATTATTATTTATTTTTTTTATTCTAAAAATAAATCTGCGCGAACCGTGTGGCCACATTTTAAGCCGTCAGCCAGCCCGCTACGACCACGGGAAGTCATGTTAAAAGTGAAGTTACTTCTGTTAAACTGGCGCTAAGCTAACATCGCTAATCGCTAACTCCCTTTTGGGCCTTAAAGAGACAAGCGCCCTTTTCTCATCTAAAGCTTCATTAGCTTCATTAGCTCACCACATCTACAGATTTGGTCCCACACACTCCAGATTTGAACCCAAGGTTACAACGAGGGTTAACTACCCAGGGTAGAAAGTAGAAAGCTCTCAGACCTTCAGAACCCATTGAAAGTAGTGGAGGTACTCCAGAAGTCCAAATGCATCTCTAATCCTAGGAAACCCTAGGAAGCAAGTTGCCTAATGGCATGAAAATGCAACATGTTGTACTTGAGTGTGGCAGAGAGGTGGGACCCCCGGGGATGGTGGTGTGCTAACAGCTAGCCGCCGCAGAGGCACCGTGCTGGGCTGGCCACCTCCACATGTCACCACCCCGGGCAGCATGGGGCTGGGGACTGGTCATCTGGATGTGGGGTAGTTTAATACCCCTAGATGTGTTGTCTGGCCACCGTGTGTGACTGATGTAGCCTGACCCAGCAGCAGGGAGGTGGGCAGCATGGAGACAGACCTCTGCATGGCCTGGCTGGGCTGCTAGCTGACAGACCTAGCCCTAAAGCCTGGCTGGGCTGCTAGCTGCTAGCTGACAGGCATGACATGGATGAATGAATGAACATGCTGCTAACCAGGAGAACTTGACACAGCTAGTTACCATAATACAATGCCATCAACTCTGCGTCTAGTAGGGCTGTAGGCATGGGCCAATGTGTGATTTTGGTGCAAAAATTGCAGAATCACTAATAAAAATGTGTTATAATTACATTTTTCACTGTGCTCCTAAATTTCTTTGTGTGCCCCTAACATTTTTCATTTAGGAGCACATGTGCTCCTAGTGAAAAAGGTTAGCGTAGAGCCCTGCTATAGCTAGCTAAACAACCTGCAGGGCAGCAGAGGGGAAAGCTAGCAGCTAGCAATGATTCACTAGAGTAGTTAGCTTGACGCTAAGCTAATGCTGATATACGTTGCCATCGCCAAATAGTAGAGACGCCAGGGCGGGGGGGGGGGCTGAGGGTCCGGCTAAGCCCCCCCCCCAGTCTGACGGCCCCCCCTAACCCTGACCAGCCCCCCGCCCCACCCCAGACTAGGGAGGCGCTAAGGGACTATCCCTCTCTTCCCCCACCCCCCGACCCTCTCGCCCCTCCTCTCAACAATTGGTGGAAATCCTCAGATCGGCAGATTGTTAGAGAGCCAGTGAGGATCGATGAAGCCAAACCACTACCCCCCCCCCCTTCTCTAACCTCTCCCCCCCGGTAACCGGTAACCTTCCATTAACTCTCTGGCCCCCCCCCCGTGACTGTTCAGCGCATGTTTTGTCTGTGTTGTCGTGGCGATGAGAGAGACAGAGAAAGGCGACGGGTTGTTCACCTGACTCACCTGACCCCCCGGTGGTGAGGAGGAGTATTACGGGTACAGACCTCAACAGGTTCTAAGTGCTACTCTCCCTGGGAGACCCCCCAGTACCCCCCCAAGTAACCCCAGTAACCCCCCCCCCCCCCTCCTCCTTAAATATGTTTTATTTACATCTTCGGTTGTGTTTTGTTTGTGTTTGTAGTTGTGCTTTCAAACAGACTTCCAGAGTAAAAGACGGGACAGATATGAAGATGGTGGTGTAGCTGTGTTGACACGCCCTGCTGTTGAAACTGTTGAAACTGTTGAAACTGGGCGTCTAACACACACAAACCTGGTCTCACACACAAACCTGGCCTCACACACACCTGCTCTCACACACACACCTGCTCTCACACACACCTGGTCTCACACACAAACCTGCTCTCACACACACACCTGGCCTCACACACACCCGAGCACTTCCTGGCTGGGAGAGATGACAGTGTTTCAGCACTCTGGTCTCCGGTCATCTGACATTGAGGAGCCATTCTAGACTATTCTCATCATCTAGAGTAGTGGTCGCCAACCCGTCGATCGCGATCGACTGGTAGATCTTTGAGACTTTCCCGGTAGATCAGGGGTGGCCAACCCGCGGCGGCTCTTTGGCTGTCTGTGTGCGGCTCTTCAATCCATTCATTAAAAGTGTTGGTGTAGCGCTCTCTCTGACAGGCCACGTTCGTAAATTCGCCGGAGCGCACACTGGGTTTAACGTCATAATGGAACCAAGTAATTTGATTGGACAAGAGGCGTGGAGGCACCAACGTTCTCAGAGCGAATTTACGAACGCGGCCTCTGTCTTGCTGCACGCTGCTGTAACCCGATACTTTTTTTTCAAGGATCATCTCGAGTCACTAACAGTGTTGCCAGATTGGATTGATTTTTCAGCCCAACCAGAGTCTAAAAACCCACCCAGAGTGATCATAAGTAGCTCGATTGGGCTGGAATCGGCCAAATCAGGCAACACTGTTCCCTAATTGTCCGTTCTGAGGAGAAGCTGTCACGTAACACGGCTTTTTGACAGTTCATTTATTGACAAATTACGGATAACAACAAAATAAAAATGTCAGGGAAGAAATGTACAGCTAAACGCAAGTATGGAGATGAGCACAGGAAGTTTTTAGCCGAGTGGGAGAGTGAATATTTCGTTGTGGAGCGCAATGGAAAGCCATTCTGCCTGATATGCCAAACATCGTTGGCACATTACAAAGCTTCCAATCTCCAGCGCCATTTCAGCACAACGCATGCTAACATTGACCAGGAGTTTCCAAAAGACACCGAACTTCGCAATGGTAAATTAAACAGCTTGAAAAGCCAGACACAAACACAGACCAAGTTGTTCCAAATATTGGTTAAGCAATCAGAGACAGTGACACTTGCGTCCTATCAAGTGGCCTGGAACATTGCACGTGCTAAAAAGCCATACAATGAAGGAGAGTTTATTAAGAAATGCATCACTGATGTGATGGAAATATTTTCTCCAAATGAAACACTGAAAAAGATGGCCTCAGACATCCAACTGTCACGCCACACCAAGGGACAGTGACTTTTGGGGACTTGTCAGCAGAGAGAAGTTTCCTCTTCTCACTGCATGTGCACTAAAGGGCTCTGCACACAGCGTGCGATTTCTGTTGCGCGTCAACATTCCATTTTGAAGTTTGAATGGAAGTCTATGAGAACATCGCATTTCAACACACACGGCCCCGATTTTAATCGCACGGCGAAAATTCGATTCCATTCATTTTGAATGGGAAAAAGCACAAATTTGACAGTGCGACAAAACTCGCACGCCGTGTGCTTTTGTCCCATTCAAAATGAATGGAATCGAATTTTCGCCGTGCGATTAAAATCGGGGCCATGTGTGTTGAAATGCGATGTTCTCATAGACTTCCATTCAAACTTCAAAATGGAATGTTGACGCGCAACAGAAATCGCACGCTGTGTGCATTGGCCTTAAGAGTGAGTGCCTACTTTGGATCCACGTATCTCTGTGAAATGTCATTTTCACAGATGAAAATAATCAAATCAAAGTACAGGAGCCGCCTTACTGACAGACACCTCACAGACTGTCTCAGAGTGGCAGTCAGTAGCTATGAGCCAAACTACAAAGCACTTGTAGACAGTATCCAGTCACAACCATCACACTGACTTGAGTGAGTAACATGACTGTTTCGATGTGAAAAGTGATGCTGCATAAGATGACTGCACTTAGCACTGACTGAGACACAAGTACACATTACAGTTCTACTTTATAAAATGATATAATTGTAAATATGTTTGTCAATGTTAATAATATGAGAAAGTACACATTAGTTTTACTTTTGTTTTGATGTGAAAAGTGATGCTGCATAAGATGACTGCACTTAGCACTGACTGAGAAAGTACACATTACAGTTCTACTTTATAAAATGCTAATTGTAAATATGTTTGTCAATGTTAATAAGTAAGAATAATAATTAAGTCAGTCAAGTGTCAAAATGTCAAGAATGTCAATTTGTTAACGTTGGCTAATGTTACTATGAACAAAATGATTTTATCATACATTCCTCCATTCCATGCCTTTATTTTTTTGTGTTGTAATGAAATGACATAATTAAACTTTGAATTGAATTTCAGTTATGTACAATTCTTAAAGCAAGACAGCTGCCTGATATGCTTGATACTAGGGATGTCCCGATCCGATACTGATATCGGATATCGACCCGATATTGGTCCTGAATGATGGACCAGCGTCGGTTGTGATTGACACGGATGTCTGCTGGAGGGGAATTGTCAGCTGAAGAGGAATTATCAGCTGAAGAGGAATTATCAGCTGAAGAGGAATTATCAGCTGAAGAGGAATTGTCAGAAGGTAATACTGATAACCAGGAGCCTACAAGGAAGATGGCTGGAGTTATTGGAAATATTGGCCCTTTTGATGAACATGTGGAACAATGGAGCGCATACTCTGAGCGTTTTGATTATTTCCTATCAGCTAATGACATTCCTGATGAAAAAAGGGTAGCCACGTTTCTGTCAGTAATGGGTCCAAAGGCCTTTAATCTGTTGCGTGACCTACTGCAGCCTAACAAGCCAGGGACCAGACATAACTATTTTTTCTACAATGCTGAATGCTGCTGTTTAAATAGTTTTAACTTTAAACCAGTTACTGAGTACTGGTCACTGAGTACTGCAGAGTACTATTTTTGTTGCTTTAATAAAGGCTGGCAGTCTTTAATTTAACTGTTGTTGGTGTGGACTATATACTGGGGAGGTATTTGTTATTATTCAGGGGTCAAAAAATGTATACAAATATCGGATCGGTATCGGTATCGCCGATACCCGAAGCCCAGGTATCGGTATCGATAGTGAAAAAGTGGGATCGGGACATCCCTACTTGATAGTCTTTTTTTTTTTGTTGCATCAACTTTAATGTTGGCCCAATGCATTGCATCTAATTAAAATACAGGCAAATAAACGTCATTAAGTTTAAAGTACTATCTTGGCTGTCTTTTTCTCTCAACGCTTCAATAGGTAGATCTTGCCTTCACCAAGGCCGAGGTCAGGGATCTTGGGCTTAAAAAGGTTGGTGACCACTGATCTAGAGTAACTGTGTCTCTCGCCGGTTGTTCTTAAAAATGACGTCTCACCTCAGGAGGCGAAAGTATCAAAGCACAAACCGGCGAGCCTATAGCTCTATAGCCTATAGCTAGCTAAACAACCTGCAGGGCAGCAGAGGGGAAAGCTAGCAGCTAGCAATGATTCACTAGAGTAGTTAGCTTGACGCTAAGCTAATGCTGATATACGTTGCCATCGCCAAATAGTTAGAGACGCCCTCCCTGCCTCTGCCCCCCCCCCTCCCCCTGTTACCCCTGTCCACCCCCCTCCCCACCCTACTGCCCCCCCCCTGTCCACCCTGCCCCCCCCCCTATCCACCCTACTGCCCCCCCCCTGTCCACCCTGCCCCCCCCCCCCCCCCTACTGCCACCCTGCCCCCCCCCCCCCTGTCTCACACACACACCTGCTCTCACACACACCTGGCCTCACACACACCCGAGCACTTCCTGGCTGGGAGAGATGACAGTGTTTCAGCACTCTGGTCTCCGGTCACCTGACATTGAGGAGCCATTCTAGACTATTCTCATCATCTAGAGTAACTGTGTCTCTCGGCGGTTGTTCTTAAAAATGACGTCTCACCTCAGGAGGCGAAAGTATCAAAGCACAAACCGGCGAGCCTATAGCTCTATAGCCTATAGCTAGCTAAACAACCTGCAGGGCAGCAGAGGGGAAAGCTAGCAGCTAGCAATGATTCACTAGAGTAGTTAGCTTGACGCTAAGCTAATGCTGATATACGTTGCCATCGCCAAATAGTTAGAGACGCCCTCCCTGCCTCTGCCCCCCCCCCCTCCCCCTGTTACCCCTGTCCACCCCCCTCCCCCCTGTCCACCCTACTGCCCCCCCCCTGTCCACCCTGCCCCCCCCCCCTGTCCACCCTACTGTGAAATGTCTTATTTATGGTTTGTGCTGTTCTGTTGGTGTGAGTCGGCCATGCGTTGGACAGGTCATTTAGGTGCAGTGTTATTAACAAGACGTCTTTGGATTTGAAAAAGACACTTTTGATGAAAAAGAAATAATAAAATGGATCCATGCATGGTTTTATGTGACAATTCAATTGTTCTGAAACGAAAGAACCCAGTTTCTCTCCTAGTTTAGAGTTCATATGTCAGAACATAACACATGTTGATGACTACGGTTGATATTATCTTCTGCTTTCTTTTGACATTATTATTATAATCTCCTGGCTTGTGTTTTTTGGCACTTTATTTTTATCTAAAGATTAATCCTGTGTTCTAATTAGTTTGCACATGGAAAAGAAAAAAACAACAGATTATTGCACCTTACATGTTGGTCTTTTTTATATGTGCGACTCTGAATGCTCTTGTTTGAAATTGTTTACATGTGTTTTTGTATCTCATCATCTCAGAATTGTGTGACCTTTGACCTTTACATCTATGCTTCCTTTAAACACAGAGCTAAACTAAACAATGCCAACGACTAATGTGAATATATTTTCCTAAGCTGTAATAAATGCTAGGTAACAACAACAACAAAAAGAAGAAGAGGTTACAAACAGTCTCAAAATTATGCAGAATGGCAAGGCACCGGGGCCAGACAGCTTCCCAGTTGATTTTTAAAAGAAATTCTCTGATCAGCTAGCTCCCTTGCTGTTGGATATGTTTAACGATTCCTTAGAGCATGGTTCCCTCCCTCCTTCTGTAACTCAAGCATCGATTTCACTCATTCCAAAGAAAAATAAAGACCCAGAAGAATGTAGTAGTTGGAGGCCTGTAAGTTTGCTCAATGCGGACATTAAACTGTTAGCTAAGACCTTAGCCAGCCGTTTGGACCCCTGTCTACCAACAATTATTTCGGGTGACCAAACCGGCTTCATTAGGGGTAGGCAGTTGTCCTCAAATATTCGTCGCCTACTTAATATTATATTTTCTAAGTCTGACACACAAGATGCTGAAATGGTAATCTCTATGGACGCAGAAAAAGCTTTTGACCGGGTGGAATGGGGGTATTTATTTTCAGCTCTTAACAGGTTCGGTTTGTCAAAAATACATTTCATGGATTCAATTGTTATATAGTACTCCTACTGCTAGTGTCACTACTAACTCCAATCAATCCCAATTTTTCTCATTGCAACGCGGCTGCCGCCAAGGTTGTCCGTTGTCGCCATTACTGTTTTCGATTGCAATCGAGCCGCTTGCCATCGTTCTTAGAAGCTCACCGGTTTTTAACGGTATCTACAGAATAGGGCTGCAACGATTAGTCGACTAGTCACGACTAATCGATTACGAAAATTCGTCGGCGTGAAATGTTGTTGTCGACTAATCGCATAAAAAAAATATTGAAATAAAAACGGGATTTTTTTTTTTTTTTTTTTTTTTCGGGAGCCATGCAAGAATCAGCTGGGTAAGTTTTAGCTAACGTTGTTAGCCAACTGGCTAACGTTATATTGTTAGGGTCGTAATGTTTATGTTAGCTTTACTGTTACATGTTGGAAAACAACGTCTCATGGACAGGGCTGTACATGCTATGAGCGTTTGTGCTATTAATTTATTTGCCCTGTGGCACGCATGTGACAGACAGAGGCGCTTGTATGTAACGTTACGTAGCAGGGGTTTTCCATGTTGAAGCCAGGAGAACGCGAGATGAAATGAAGTGAGGGGTGGTCGCTATTAAAATACCAGGTAGTCATGGTGGATGATCATGAATGATGCTTGATAAGTGAATGCTATTTCAATTATGTTGAGTCCACCAGCGAGCTGTCTGTAAGATAAACAGCGTCAAGCGTAGCCTACTAACGTGAGCTGTCTGTAGTCTAGCCAGCAATGCTAGCTAGCCAGTCAACTAGCTCTGTGAGCAGCTGTAGCTTGGCGTAACGTTAGGTTAGATAGCTAGTTAAGCCGGATTTATGCTTCTGCGTCGCCATTTACGCGCAGCGAAAAGCCACACGACTAATCGCGACTAATCGAAAAAATAATCGACAGATTAGTCGACTACCAAAATAATCGTTAGTTGCAGCCCTACTACAGAAATGGGGTTGAGCACAGGGTTTCGCTGTATGCGGATGATTTATTACTTTATGTCACTAACCCTACTGCTTGCATCAATGGCATTCTAGACGTGTTACAAATATTTGGTTCCTTTTCAGGTTACAAATTGAACATCAGTAAAAGCGAATGCTTCCCCCTTAATCCTGCGGCTAAATTGATCCCAGCTCAAAGACTACCTTTCCACCTGGCCTCCTCCAATTTCCGGTACCTGGGCATTAATATCTCGCACAATTTCCCTTCACTTTATAAACTTAATATTTTGAGGTTGGTGAAGGAGGTGAAATCTGACTTACAGCGCTGGGGCGCTCTCCCTTTGTCACTTATAGGTAGAATCAGTTCAATCAAAATGAATGTGCTTCCCAGATTCTTATTCCTCTTTCAATGCTTACCATTATTCCTCCCCAAATCTTTTTTTAAGGAATTAGATAAGACTATATCCTCTTTTATTTGGGCAGGAAAGACCCCAAGGGTAAAATATTCTGTCCTACAAAGAACCAAAGAAGAGGGTGGTCTTGCACTACCTAATCTCCTGGCATACTACTGGGCGGCTTATATTTAAAAAATTCACACTTGGTACAATTCCCCCACTACAGATTGGTGTCGGATGGAGGCGCACTCCTGCGGCATTGTCTCCCTATCAGCTTTGAGTTGCGCCCCAAACCCTGCTAAACATATACTGTATCTCATCCAATTGTACTATCCACTGTAAAGATTTGGAGGCAGTTTAGACGCCACTTTAAATTTGATTCCCTTTCCCCACTAATTCCCATCTGTAATAACCCTATTTTTCTTCCTTCATCTCTTGACCCAGTCTTTTCTTTGTGGAGGGAGAGAGGTTTGGTCTACTTCAAACAACTTTTTGTTGATAACATTTTTGCCTCCTTTGATATGCTCAAGAATAAATTTGACCTTCCAAATTCTCACCTATTTAGATATTTTCAAATCCGAAACTTTGCCCGCTGTAACTTCCCCAATTTCCCCAACCAACCACCCGATTCTCTCACTGACACAATTTTATCTCTACCAGTAATCCGTGGAGTCATCTCAATTGTAGTGGAGTTAATCATATCAGCATTATCCTCTCCTTTAGTAACTAAAAACACTTGGGAGAAAGAGCTTGGTATTACCTTTTCACCTGAATGGTGGCAGGGGGCCCTGGACAGAATCAACTCTACTTCATCCTGCGCCAGACTGACACTGATACAGTTTAAGGTCCTACACAGGTCACACCTGACCAAAGCTAAACTCAGCAAATTGTATGACACTAGTGAGGTATGCAATAGATCAGGGGTGCCCAATACGTCGATCGCGATCTACCGGTCGATCGCAAAGGTAGTATGGGTAGATCGCATGGCATTGAACAAAAAAAAACAAAAAGTTCAAAAAAATAATAATAATAATAATAATAAAAAATTATAAAAGTTACAAAAATAATCCATCCTAACTATGGCTTTTGCCACTTGATTGACGTACAGGTAAGCCAGTCTGCGATCTGATCTTTTCACCTAACACACGGTTCACCACGCATGCACAGTCAACAGCGCCAACTACAAAATACAAAATACCGGCGAGACTAATTAACTAGTTAGCCTTCCAATTTCTACTATTTACTACTAAAGAAAGGGTATACAAATGAGTGGGGAAGCTGGACCAAGTAAGAAACCAATAACGTATAACTTCCATCCAGAATGGGATGAGGACTTTTACACGATGTGATATTGGAAGTGCGTCTGTCTGATCTGCAGATCTACGATGGCTGTTAGAAGGGAAATGTGGCAAAAGAGCGAAAACGTACAGCTGTAACGATAGCTTCTTATCGCGTCAGTCACGTTCTTGTTAAACACAAGAAGTCATTCAAAGACGGCGAAATTGTGAAAAAAGCGTTTCTCGAGGCTGCAGATTGCCTTTTCGATGACAGATCCACAGTGGCTGATGACACCTTGCAGCCTGCCTACACCTTGCAACCAGCTCCTACAGCCCTGACTACTAGAAACTAGCTGCCTCCTCCCAGTGCCAGGTCTCCCACTAAGGTAGAGAAATGCATTTATTTCCTCCTTTCAAACTAGGGAATTACCTGTTTTGTATCTGGTTTACTTTTCTGTTTGTTGGATCAGTAGTTGGCTATGGTACTGCAGACTGGCTGTCAGTGTGTGAGTGAGAGAAAGTGAGTGTGTGTGTGTGTGTGTGTGTGTGTGTGTGTGTGTGTGTGTGTGTGTGTGTGTGCGCGTGTGCGTGTGCGTGTGTGTGTGTGTGTGTGTGTGTGTGTGTGTAAGAGAGTGAGAGAGAGAGAGGGAGAGAGAGGGGGAGAGAGAGGGAGGGTTTGTGCTATGGCTCCCTATGCAGACTGGCAAATGTGTGTGTGTGTGTGTGTGTGTGTGTGTGTGTGTGTGTGTGTGTGTGTGTGTGTGTGTGTGTGTGTGTGTGTGTGTGTGTGTGTGAATGTGTGTGAGCGAGAATAGCAAAGAGGGAGGGTTTGTGATGGTCTTCTCCTGTGGCTGTGTGACAGAGAGAGGGAAAGTGTATTGTGAGTTTACTATGCAGGCTGGGAACTGTGTGTGTGTGTGTGTGTGTGTGTGTGTGTGTGTGTGACTGCAAGGAGGGTTCTGCTCAGCCTGAAGCAGTCTGAGATCAGGCAGCACTGGTGTGGACTCAGACTACAGGGAAAGCTAGCCTGTTTGCAGTTCGCTGACCACTCAGTCTCACACTCAGTGTATAAGAACGTCGCTGTTGGTGAGGATGTTCTGAAATTCACCATCAAAGCAAGACTGCAGGTATTACCGACCAAGTACAATCTGTCCACCTGGTATCCCCACACTCACAGTCCATTCTGTTTAAACCATCAGGATTCACAACACCTAGAGTCCATTGCACACATAACAAATGGATGTAATGCATACAAACACCTGTACATAGCTCGTCATGACCGTATTGTGGACATTGTGTCTGATACAGTACAAAACATCTTACCATCTAGCGCAGTTATGTACAAGCATGCCAGAGTGTTACCAGAGTGGTTTGGTTTTGCCAATGATGTTTTTTCCAACATCCCAAATACACCTGATGTTGTCTTTGTTGACACCAGCCACAAGGAGGTGCTGATTGTAGAAGTAGGCTGCCCCTTTGACCTGTACATGGACCAGACTTTCCAGGACAAGTATATCAAATACCAACCACTACTTGGTACGATAACCAGCTTTGGGTACAAGTGCAAATTCAGCATACTTGTATTTGGAAGTCTGGGCCATGTATATAAATGCACCATGAGGGGTCTGAGAATTGCTGCAATGACTAAAAGAAAGGCCAAACAGGTTGCCAAATTTTGCTCTGTCTCAGCTATTATTGGCAGCTTGGCCGTGTGGAGAAGGAGGTGTTATGTGTATCCTTAAGTGTTCAGTGCTGCTTAGCCCCGAAATATTTGATTCCCTGTTTGTATAATATAATTTGTGGAACCAAATAAAGTATTCAAATGTGTGTGTGTGTGTGTGTGTGTGTGTTTGTAGTACGTGCATGTACGTTTGCGATGTTGAAACTAGACTGGTAGATCTTGGCAGACTGGCTACTTGAAAAGTAGATCTTGGTTCCAAAAAGTGTGAGCACCCCTGCAATAGATGTTCTCTCTCTCCGGCCACCCATACACACATGTTCTTTTCCTGTTCAAAACTGGATCCTTTTTGGTCCTCTTTTTATGAGACTCTCTCGAAGGCCTTCAATAAGCCAGTAGTCCCTAGCCCTTTAATTTCTATTTTTGGTGTTTCTGAGGAATTTTCCAGCTTCACTACCAGGGAGAACAATGTTATAGCCTTTGCTTCGCTTGTAGCCCGCAGGCGTATTTTACTGCATTGGAAGGACCAAAAGCCTCCATCTTCTAATTCTTGGTTGAAGGACTTGATGTCATTTTTATGTTTAGAGAAGATCAAATATAATATAAGGGGCTGCACTAATAAGTTCAACAAAACTTGGGATCCTATTCTTTCTTTTGTTAATGCAATTCCTTCTTTAGATGATTAGATTATTCTTATTATAAGTCTTATTACTTATTTTACAAAGCACACAGAATGCTACTATTTGTATATATATTCATTGGTCAATGATTGGTTACAACAATGATAATTGATTGTCCTTCTTGAAGTATGAATGTTCATTCAGCCCCATGTGCAACACAGCCATTTCTTTGTTTTGTTTTGAGTCCTCTCGTACTGTTTTTTCTTAGTTTCCTCCTTTTTTGTACTGTACTGTCCTTTTTGTTTTTGTTTTGTATTGTTCTAAAAATTTAAAAACGGGTGATTGAATACTTTCAACAATTTGTCTATTTGACGGAAACTCAGAATGTCCATTCTGAAAGATGTCACCCTCAGAGCAACTCGGTTTCCTTATTGTTATGTTGAATAATAATACATTTTAATAATACATTTTTTAATATTAATAAACTTGTCTTTACACCTAATATTGATCCTGGTATTTATGTATTTCTGAGCTGACCATTCTGCTACTTGTATTTTCACATCTCTACGTTAATGTTTTAATTATCTTTAAGTAGAGAATTTCCTTGCCTAGTTAGTTCAGAGTTCAAAGACCTAGGTTCTGGGCCCTGGACAGTCTGGACGGATTGATGGCAGCTGCTGGATTGAAAAAATCAGGTGTAGTGCTGAGGCACAAATGTGTACATTTCAAGCCTGCAAACTGCGACTCTTTAAATGAATGTGCAATAACACTATGTGCAATATGACAACCCTAGGGTACATAAGGTTGCAGAGAAATAGGAAATGTTAGAATAGGTATAGCATAGAGTACAGCACAGTGTTTTATCTGTACAGTATAGTATAGTGGATAGTGTACATAGCCTTTATTTATGTAAACCAGCTCCTTTCCCTTCTTGTTTTTTTTAGTTTTTTTTTCTTTCCTAGCACCAGGGGAGCCACCCCTCCCAAATTTCGTTGTTTGGTACCTGTACTATAGCAATGGCAATAAAGACCATTCATTCATTCATTCATTCATTCATTCATTCATTCATATTTGGTATTGGTAACCCAATAAAGATACTTATTAAAATCTTTAATCTTACTAAAGATTTTATTTTTATTTTTTACAAAAGATGGCCATCATTGGATTTCTTGCAGTGCATCAATAGTTCATCAACTTCAACTGGGTTGTCTAGGTTGATGGGTGGTTTAGGTGATTCAACAGATTAGTGACCTTGAGCTTGTATATCCTCAAAGCATGTACGGTATGTATGAGTTGACTTGGAAACTGTTGACATTCAGGCTCTGAGTCAAAAATATCCTGAAATATAGATAGGATTCAGATAGGAAAGAGTTCTAAATGGATTGACTTCTATAGCGCCTTATTCCAAAGCACTTTACAATGGCATCTCATTCACCCATTCACCTACCAATGGTGGCAAGCTACCATGCAAGGCCCGCCGGGTTGTCCAGGTTGATGGGTGGTTTAGGTGGGGGGGGGCCCAAAATGATATTCTGTCATGGGGCCCAGAATCTCTAGCGGTGCCCCTGCCTACACTATCTCATGTATATGGTGTGAAACACAGTTGTCTGTTGAATTCACTTCAGTATTTCAACACGGCCAATACTTTTTCTGTAGACATAATGCATGATATTCTAGAGGGGGTTGGTCAGTTTGAAGTGAAACTTGTTCTGCAGTACATTAAGGACAACTTCCTAAATGCTGAACAACTGGCTGGTAGAATACATGCTTTTGACTATGGTTACAATCAACAGCGAAATCGTCCGCCAAGAGTGAAGTTGTTTGATGGAAGTAATGATTTGGGGTTGAATGCCATACAGTCTTGGTGCTTATTACGCAATATGCCTTTGCTATTTGGTGATTTGATACAGACAGATGATAAGTACTGGCATCTTCTACTTTTGCTTCTTCAGATCGTCAACATTATATTTTCACCAATCCTGTCAGAAGGCATGACCATATACCTCAAACATTTAATCATTGACCACCATCGACTCTTCAAGCAGTTATTTCCTTCAATCAAACATAATTTCTTTAAGAGACAATTAAAAAGCTTTAAAAACATTACACTGACATTGGCCAAAAAACGTTTCGAAGTCGTCATAAAACAGCTGAATCTGCAAGGCATCTTTTTCTACAGAAAATAGGGGACTTTCTTTGAAATAGGTGGCATCTCTTAAATCTGCATACACACCTTCCTTGTGAATGTGCCTGGGCTTGAACATGTCTGCAAGTTCTGGGTTTTGAAAAATGTTCTTCAGTGTTTCCAAAATGGGAACATATACGACAGCAACGTAGAGCCGAAAGGGCGAAACACCGGGCGCTAAGTGTTCCATGAACTGTGGATATTATTACTGTGTTGAGTTATTATTCACACATTATAGGGTTATAATAAAAAATAAAATAAAAAATGAGAATTAGTATTATGTTGATATATGTTTAGACATGATACATTATGGGCCCTCATTTATTGACGGGCAATGCCTTAACCCAAACGCAGTCAATAAATTAGGGCCCGATGTCGATACAAGTCTATGAGTGCCATACAACATCAGTATCCTTACAGCTTACCAAAGTCAAAATCTGCTTCAGTGCCATCCTCAGGAGGATCAGCAGCCAGCAGGAGTTCTTCAAGTTCACTGATGGATGGGAGCTTTCTGCATTGTTGGATAATATTTTTCTTGAATGTGGTCGTCCACCTCTCCAGAAACTTGCCTGATGCATCCTCTCCAAACATCAAAAGGAAATCCTGTTCAACCTGGGGTGAAGGTATTGGGGGACAATCTCTGAATTTTACAGCCAACTAAAGTTAATAGGTGCTAGTTATTCATGCATCACTACAATACCCATCTACTACTCAAAACTACTCAATAATGGTCATAACGCTGTCAAAATAATGACATAATTACCAAGCCTTTGACATCCCTGAAGCGTGGAAATTCTGAAAGTATGTCGCTTGACTGCTGGGGATTAAGGACCAAGTTGCGGCGATAGGCAAATGTCACCTTCATCTTCTTCTTGACCATGTCCTCATCAGCTGCATGTCTCATTAGTGCGATTGCTTCTTTGCACTGATCTTCGCTCAGGGCAGTCTCTGGTACATATTGTGACTCTCGTCTGTCAGTTGGTCCTCCAGAAATGTTGTTACCAATGGTCTTTCTGCTGAAGCTACACAATATGGGAAAATACCTGCTCAATACTGATGACAAATATGTACATTTTAAAACACTTTCAGCAACTTGGATTTGACCCAACTTTAGAATTTGTATTTATTTATTTATTTTATTATTGGCTGGACAAACATTATGTGCAAAAAATATTGTAACGGTTTTGTTCCATACATTTTTACAATATAATTACAGTTACCTCCAAATGAAGCTCGTCTGTCTTTAGCAGTGCTTCTCTGAACAGTTTTGATCCTCCAGGCCAGGTATCCAGTGCCACTCTCGCCATCATAATAATGCTCCTTGGAGGATACCAGAAACAGACAATTCTTCATTAATAACATTTAAAAGTGGAAAGTGGAAAACAACCTCCTCTGGCAGGATTCAAAATGTTTCAAGATAGCATTTAACATTACCACAACAATCACGGTGTGCAACTCACATAGCCATTCTTCGAATATGGGTCACTGAGGTAAGGGAATAAGGTCACAATTCCTCTGGCATACTTTTCTTTCAACTGTCTGGGTGGTGATGTACTACAATATTGAAGAAGAAATGATTTATTAGTCATATTCCCTGGATTTAACTTCAAATTAATCTGAAAACTAGATTGAGAACACAAGAGTCAACTAAAAACAATTAGCAAATTACCCATTCTTCTCTATCACGCCGCTGCTAGGGTCCTAACAAAAACAAAGAAATTTGAACACATTACACCAATCCTGAGATCCCTGCACTGGCTACCAGTCTCTCAGAGAATTGAATTCAAAATCCTCCTAATTACATACAAATCACAAAATGGTCTTGGACCAAAATACATATCAGATCTCCTCCCACCCTATATTCCCGCAAGGTCCCTAAGGTCAGCTGAGACAAATCAGCTAATAATTCCAAGAGTAAAAACAAAACACGGTGCAGCAGCTTTCAGTCACGCTGCTGCATGCTCCTGGAACAAACTCCCTGAAGAAATCAAACAGGCCCAAACCCTTAAAATATTTAAATCTAAGCTAAAAACCTTCATGTTTTGCACCAGTTATGATTAAACACAAACACTTCTATCAATGTCTTTTTTCCATTAACTATTGTAATTTTTATTTTCTTATGCTCCTCTTGTGGAGGGATGTGGAGGGATATGGAGGGATATGGAGTGGTGTAGAGGGATGTAGAGGGATGTAGAGGGATGTGGAGGGATGTAGAGGGATGTAGAGGGATGTGGAGGGATGTAGAGGGATGTGGAGGGATGTAGAGGGATGTGAAGGGATGTGGAGGGATGTAGAGGGATGTAGAGGGATGTAGAGGGATGTAGAGGAATGTGGAGGAATGTAGAGGGATGTGGAGGGATGTAGAGGGATGTAGAGGAATGTGGAGGGATGTGGAGGGATGTAGAGGGTTGTAGAGGGATGTGGAGGGATGTAGAGGGATGTAGAGGGATGTAGAGGGTTGTAGAGGGATGTAGAGGGATGTAGAGGGATGTGGAGGGATGTAGAGGGATGTAGAGCGTTGTAGAGGGATGTGGAGGGATGTAGAGGGATGTAGAGGGATGTAGAAGGATGTGGAGGGATATGATTAAACACAAACACTTCTATCAATGTCTTTTTCCCATTAACTATTGTCTTTTTAAATGTTTTATCTATTTACTTCTTATATTTGCTTTTATTCATTGTAATTGTTATTTTCTTATACTCCTCTTGCTGTATTTTTAAATAATGCATGTAAAGCACTTTGAATTGCCCCTGTTGTATGAAATGTGCTATACAAATAAACTTGCCTTGCCTTGCCTTGCCTTGCCTTGCCATGTCAGCTGACAGTATGTTCACCATTTTCCTTCTGGTTTCATCCACCAAGGACTTGGTTCGATTGTATTCATTCATTATACGCTCCCCACCGGGTTTCTTGGTAAGAATGGATTCCACCAACTTAACACAATGCAAAACAATTCATCACATTATATATCCACTGCAATTCGAAGTTCACATAACTGCTGAAAATAAAGTAATATCATGACTTGAACGTTGTCTTCATGTAATGTAAAATCTCCATTTATGCCTAAAATGAACTGATTCAAGAACATATTCAGAATTGTCACAAGAAGAAACAACTGGTGTTTTTGTGTGTCAACTCTTACTTGCTTAGCTTCTGCATCCAGCCTCTGGCATTTTCTGGCAGGGCTATCTGAAATGATGGTTGTATCCTGAGAGTCTGAGGTATCGAGGGATGACTGTTGGGACAGCTCAGGAGAGACAGAACCTGACAATACTTTAACAAGTAGGAGGAAGAAAAAAAACTACATTATACACAGTTCCCTCATGCACCCATCCAATGTCTTGTTGTTGTTTATATTGTCTTGCTGTTGTGTCGCACTAGACCTGGGGCTGCATCTAAATTTCGTTGTACTTGTACAATGACAATAAAGATCATTTCATTTCAATGAACAATGTAAGCTTCACATGACAAAACTAAATGATCCATTAAATAACAGATAACAAATTTAACTGAAACAAACCTGTGTCATATTTGATAGTTAGCACACCAGTTGAAGGATCATTTACTATATCCTCAAAAACATCGTCATCCAACTCAGTCCCAGAACTGTCAATAATTTTCACACCTTCTGTTACAGCTGGGACACCAAACTTTGCAAATGCTAGGAAACAGGCACAAAAGCTTGTATGATTTCACATAGTCAACTACTCAAATATTCACAAACATTTACCCCTCAATTTCCAATTATTCCAGTATATCATATTTAAATAGCTCAATTCAGTTACTATTAGCACCTAAAGCTTTTTGTTGCACATGTCAATTAATACCTGCAATCAAAACATCTGTCAGCTTTGGCTCTGTTATTCTAACAAATGTTTGGACATCACCCAGTTTTACTTTAAGCAGCATGCTCCCTGCAGAGTAACAGGACATGATTTATCATAGTTAAAAGTCCATATTATGCTCATTATTACAATAAACAAAAAGGTATAACAATCTCATGCATGCTCAGAACTGCCCTGCAGCAAGGCCAACTTTTGTGAGGTGGATAATCAATTTGAGTATATATTGGAGTATAAGAAAAGGTGACAAATGACGAGCTATTTTGCAGAAATAGTCAGCCAGGTTTAATTCTACCTATGTTGAATCATGTCATCTTGCTGAAGGTGCCAGCCAGCACATGAAATGATTTTACAACTCAAGTTTCTCTACTTGGGTCTCTTATGTCTTCAAATACAGGATTCCAAAGTGCTGACGCCACTGACCATGCTTACATGTGCGAGTAACTTTAACATTAAGATAAGTAATGCACGTCTAATTTAACAGTGACTTAACCCCCACATTTACCATAGGTTCATCAACTAGCCAAAAAATAAACCTATTACGCAGTAACTGATTTAAAGAAAGAAATTAATTAAGTCTCTGTTAGCATTACCTTACATCTTCTGTGATGATGCTAACGCTAATCGTTGTAGGATTCCCCGCAGCGCACATGTTAAGTAAACTAGCCATTCAAGCTAATATTAGCCAACTCCCCACACGTGCACGTTGTTAACGTATTTTACTGGAATCGAGAGACATTACAAAAAAGACAAGACAATCACCCTTAACACTCTGTTAAGAACGTTAACTTTACCTCTACTGACATTGTCTAGTTAGACGTTAGCTAACTGGCCTTAATTATCTTCATGTGAACACTGGCACATGGTCGGTGACGTTAGCCCTTTGGAAACCAGTATTTTAAGATATAAGATCAGCTGGAGTGTATGGTGAACAACAATACAAAGTTATTCTAAAATGCTGCTTCTATTGAAATGCCAAAGTATCCGTTTAATTAATAGATGATTAGGAGACACTTACCGCAGTGGTTCGACGTCACTCGAAAATGGCATTCAGTGAAATGGCGCTGGGTGAAACTTCTGCTCAGCTTGAAGAAACCACGTGGGACTGATTGAAGAAACCACGTGGGACTGATTGAAGAAACCACGTGGGACTGATTGACACCGTGTCAATTAACCCCTTGAATTATCACCAACACTGGAGGGAATATTATATTACTCTAGCTGTTGTTGTAATAACTCGGAAAGAGTCAATGTATTTTTACACTGCATATTTAACACTGGGGAATTTACTGTGTAGGGTGAATATGCAGAAGACTGTAGAACGAGGGTGAATATGCAGAAGACTGTAGAACGAGGGTGAATATGCAGAAGACTGTAGAACTAGGGTGAATATGCAGAAGACTGTAGAACGAGGGTGAATATGCAGAAGACTGTAGAACGAGGGTGAATATGCAGAAGACTGTAGAACGAGGGTGAATATGCAGAAGACTGTAGAACGAGGGTGAATATGCAGGAGACTGTAGAACTAGGGTGAATATGCAGAAGACTGTAGAACGAGGGTGAATATGCAGAAGACTGTAGAACTAGGGTGAATATGCAGGAGACTGTAGAACTAGGGTGAATATGCAGGAGACTGTAGAACTAGGGTGAATATGCAGGAGACTGTAGAACGAGGGTGAATATGCAGAAGACAGTGACTAATAGCCTACAGAGAAGAAATTGGGGTGAAGGAGTGAGATGGGGTTTTTGATACAGTAACTGAATTGTATGTTATGTTACCAATTAAAACTCTCGCATCTAGGGAGAACAGACAATTTGTTGACAATATGTTAAATAAGTTGTACAATGTTGGTTTCCATAGTAACAGCATATGCATAATCATAATGTGTACAATATAAAATATAAAAATGTCTATTTGATGGAGGATATGCAAATGTTCTCTGTTACATCATCTCAAAGATAAAATTATAATTACCTTTACTCACCCACACACAGTAACTAACCCTCCCACTACATACTGTTCTTAAGGATATAATAAAAACACTCTCATCAATAACTTGCCAAGGAAGATATAACCCACTCACACATAATCAGCATAAGTATCCTGTTAGACACAGCTATTGTTTATCTGTACAGTAACAAGTAACCAGGAGAGGATGACTGCAGTTGTTAGTTCATTGTTCAATTCAATCTTTTATTTTATAAGCTGTGTGAACAATAGGACTCTTGGCTTGCAGTGAGCTCCTGAGGGCGTTGCTGCCCAGGGTGAATGTTTATCATGTAATCAGTTACCACAAGGAGACTGTCTCTGTCTCTGGGTAGGAGATTCCCTTGGGAAAATGTGTCTCTCACTGTTTGCTGCATATATGGAAACCTATTATCCAGAAAAACATGGAAACGTGCTGTGTGTGTGAGTGTTTGTGTGTTTGTTTGTGTGTGTGTGTGTGTGTGTGTGTGTGTGTGTGTGTGCGTGTGTGTGTGTGTGTGTGTGTGTGTGTGTGTGTGTGTGTGTGTAAGCCTGCTGCTGTCAACATGAGCCTATTAAAGTGCTTTGAGTTGCATTCAAGTACGAAAGGCGCTATATAAATAAAGTTTCACTTCACTATTAACCTGCCCATTTTACAGTATCTATTTGAAAGCTTATTCACTCTCGCATGTTAGATGTTATGATAAAATGCATGGATGATATGGATTGTATGTAGTACTACACCTCTTTATCTCAATGCCAATTATAATATGGTATTATAGAGGATATAGGATTTTCTCAGGTCGGTGATGATACAAGAAGGTATTATATCCACATTTAGAAATATTTGTGTTTTAAAAAAACTACTAAACTAAATCCTAATACTAGATCCTTCTGCTTGTTTATAAAGCTCTCACTGGCATAGCACCAGAATATCTGAAAGACCTTTTGCTAGTATATCAGCCCAATAGAGCTCTCAGGTCTTCTGACGATGGTTTTCTCTGTTGTACAAAAGAAGAGATTTGGTGAGGCTGCATTCTCATTTTATGCACCCAGATTGTGTCTCACTGCCAGTTTACATTAGGGATGCAACCTCAGCACATTATGTTCAAGTCAAGACTAAAAACCCATCTTTTTAATATTGCCTTTAAATGACTAAATAATTCAATTAAGATGATAAAACCCCATCCTTTTAATATTGCATTTAAGTCACAAAATAATTAAATTAAGATTATATAATGATTAAAGCACTTTGAGCTGCAACGTTTGCAGGAAAAGCGCTATACAAATGAAGTTATTATTATTATTATTATTATTATTATTATTATTATTATTATTATTATTATTATTATTATAAACATATATAACCTATTTCAGATCTATTCAAACTTTTATTTCCAGTCATGTCAGCCCTTTCCTCTTATGCAACATGGTTATGATTTCTATCTCGCGTCTACAACATCCCGTAACCAATCAACACGGCTGTTGCACTCGCTTGGACTCGCGTGTCCAATGACATCCTTTCTTCTTCCGTGACGTCATGCTAGGGAAGTGTATCCATCCGTGCTTGAACCGAGGCGTGTGGGCCTAGCTCCCCCTGTTACCTGCGAGGTGAATAGATCATTTCGAGTAAAGAAAGCAGGTGGATGACAACAACAGTTCCCTAGTTGTCTGTAGTTGATCTTGTCGCTGTGTCTGGTTGAGATGGGGGCTAACAGCAGCACGCGGCGCGTGTCCTTTGAGTCGGATGAGAATGACAACATCACTGTGGTGAAGGGCATCAGGGTGAGTAAGGGCGCAACAACAACAACAATCAATGAACAATCTGAATTACTAATAAATGACATTCGACTGTATTCCAACGAGATGACTGTGCATGCAAACCATGACTGATTTACTCCGTGAAAAGCTTGTTAGTGTGTGTGTGTGTGTGTGTGTGTGTGTGTGTGTGTGTGTGTGTGTGTGTGTGTGTGTGTGTGTGTGTGTGCGCGCGTGTGTGTGTGTGTGTGTGTGTGTGCGTGGCTCTGTGTGTGTCTGTGTGTGTGTGTGTGTGTGTGTGTGCGTGGCTGTGTGTGTGTGTGTGTGCGTGGCTCTGTGTGTGTGTGTGTCTGTGTGTGTGTGTGTGTGTGTGTGTGTGTGTGTGTGTGTGTGTGTGTGATAAGGCTTCGAGTGCACTTGATGTGGGTCTTGTGTCAATGGATGACCTACTGTACCAAAACCAGCCGACAGGTACAACTACTACGTCTCTGCGACGTCTGTGTTCAATGTCCTTACAGTCCTTGTCCAGCTGTCACGCACGTACTTGCTCTAGTCTAGACAATGTTGTTTATTCCCTGTGACGTGACGTGAGAGGTTTTGACTGTAGCAGAGTCACCGCGTGCCAATTTTAGTTAAATATAGAGAGGGTTTACACGATACGACTTTGGTGTGAGCTGTGAAGTTCCCTTTAGCCACTACCGCCTACCGAAGCCAAAGTTGATTCTGCTGCTGTCATCTTGTCCCGACCTTTTGCTGTCATTCAGACGTGGCACACGTGTTTGTGCACACCAGCACAACAACACACACATGTCTCCTCCCATTTCACACGTGTTTTTCCTTGAGGTATGTTCTTCTGTCCCAGATAACTGTAATTTCCGCAATCCTGGTTTTGGACCGTTTGTAAGTTGATAGGCCTAGATAGGAAGATTGAATATCTAGGGCTAGGCTACCGTTGCAGTTGCACTTATGGGGCACTACTTTAGTTGAATTATAGCCTTGCAAGATCATACCTTAAACCTCATCGTCCTCAGGCTAAAAAAGTAGCTTTTCAACTGCAGAATTGCAGTCTTACCCATTCCCCAGTAATATAAATGCAAATGAAAAGTCTTTCCCCCAGTTTTCTAACAAGTCCTCTCCTCTTCTAACCCTTTCTCTCCTCTTCTTTTTGCAGCTCTCTGAGAATGTCATCAACAGGATGAGGGAGCCCACAGCTCCCCTCTTCCCCAGCGCACCTCCACGAATCCCCTCACCCACCCCTGTGGCTGATCCCTCCCCCCTCCTCCTCCTCCCAGTGTCTCCCCCCTTTGTAGCCATCACCACCCCACTGCCTCCTCCCCCTCCACCCGTAGAACCCATCGCACCACCTCCACCCCCCATGGAACAGGTATCAGCTCCCGTCATCGTTGACATGGTGATGCTTGCCCCAGCTGCTATTGAGCCTGTGGCCTCCCTCCCACCTCCTCCTGTTGAGTTGGTAACTCCCCCACCTCCTCCTCCTGCTGAGATGGTAACCCTCCCTCCTCCTCCACCTCCTGCTCCCATTGAACCCCTGGCCCCCGCTCCTGCCCCCGCTTCTCCTATGGAACCCATTGCTCTGCTTGCACCTCCCCTTCCCCTTGTGATTGAACTCATTGCACCTCCCCCTACCCTTGTGATTGAACCCATTGCGCCCCCTGCTGCCATTGAACCCATTGCGCCCCCTGCTGCAATTGAGCCCATAGCGCCTGCCCCTCCCCTAATGGAGCCCATGGCCCTTCCTGCAATGGAAGCCGTTGTCTCCCCTTCTCCTGCTATTGAGGCTGCCGCTCCCATGCCGCCCCCCCCTCCAATGGAAGCTTTCTCCGCGCCTCCGCTGCTTGCGGAGCCCACAGCTGCGCCCCCGCTGGTTGAATTTGTTGCTCCTCCTCCGCCTCCTTGTGAACCAATTGCCCCTCCTCCTCAGCCCCAAGTGGAACCAGTAGCCCCTCCTCCCCCACCCGCAGTGGAACCCGTTGCCACCCCTCCTCCTCCTCCTCCTCCTGCTCCAGAACCAGTATCTGCACCTCCTCCCCCACCACCTCCGGCCACAGAACCAGAACCGGTCGCTGCTGCACCACCCCCACCAGCAGCACCAGTAGGTGAGTACTGCGCCAGAATACTGGTCCTAGCGTCTCCATGCGTACCCTACATACCCTCAGACACTGAGACTGTCCATGAGTTCTCTACACTCCAGATCAGAGACATTAACACCGTTTTACTTGTCCGGAGAAACAAAAAAAAAGAACAACAGACGGCGCAGGCGCCAGACCAGACTAGATGATCGTGAGTGAAGATATTATCAAAGCGTACAGGTGATCGACAGGCGCGTACGCTTTGATAATATCTTCACTCCACGATCATCTAGTCTGGTCTGGCGCCTGCGCCGTCTGTTCTTCCTGCACACAGGTAAACACATCCAGGATCAGCAGCGTCGTCGTGCTCGCGCAAACAAACCCGGCGAAAGTTTTACTTGCTCCGGACAAGTAAAACGGTGTTAATGTCGAACCCTGCAGAGAGTTGTGGCTCTTGAGAGCTGCATTGTCTGCTGGTAATAACCCACTGATAACTGACTGATAACTGACTGATAACTGACTGATCTGAATGATCTGATTGTGGACTTGGATACCTGGTGCATTGACAGCTTTGAACAGGGTAGTCATCAGCTTAGGTCCAACAAGTCTCGGTCTTGTATTTTGTATTTTACTTTTAAAGTTACTTTACTTTTACTTTTTAAAATTACTTTTTAAGTCAGCCTACAAAATAAAGTTGTTGTTTTTTTGTCTTCGTTCGGCAATTAGTCTTCGTTCTCAGGATGCTGCCTCTCATATTATGATTCATTGCCGTAGCCAAATCATTAATGAAACAATTAATTATTGTAATAAAGTTAATGGATGGATGCTGCGGTAAACGCAGGGCCCGCTGAAGGAAGGTGTCACGTTGACTTTTTCTTTCCCTAGTTTTTAAAGTTCTTTACTATTTTTTTTACGTGTAAGCGCGTTCAACTGACTCCAAAATGGCGTAGTGGCTCAGTCAGTGTCTTGCACGTTGTAAAGAACCCTACAGACCCATACAGGACCATACAGGACCATACAGAACCATACAGAACCATACAGGACCATACAGAACCATACAGGACCATACAGAACCATACAGAACCCTACAGAACCCTACAGAACCCTACAGAACCCTACAGAACCCTACAGGACCCTACAGGACCCTACAGAACCATACAGAACCCTACAGAACCCTACAGAACCCTACAGAACCCTACAGAACCCTACAGGACCATACAGAACCATACAGAACCATACAGGACCATACAGAACCATACAGAACCATACAGAACCCTACAGGACCATACAGAACCATACAGAACCATACAGAACCATACAGGACCATACAGGACCATACAGAACCCTACAGAACCCTACAGGACCCTACAGAACCCTACAGAACCCTACAGAACCCTACAGGACCATACAGAACCCTACAGAACCCTACAGAACCCTACAGAACCCTACAGAACCATACAGAACCATGCAGGACCATACAGGACCATACAGGACCATACAGAACCATACAGAACCCTACAGAACCCTACAGGACCCTACAGGACCCTACAGAACCCTACAGAACCCTACAGAACCCTACAGGACCCTACAGGACCATACAGAACCATACAGGACCATACATGACCATACAGAACCCTACAGAACCATACAGGACCATACAGAACCCTACAGAACCCTACAGGACCCTACAGGACCATACAGAACCATACAGGACCATACAGAACCCTACAGAACCATACAGGACCATACAGAACCCTACAGAACCATACAGGACCATACAGAACCCTACAGAACCATACAGGACCATACAGAACCATACAGAACCATACAGGACCCTACAGAACCCTATAGAACCATACAGGGCCCTACAGAACCCTACAGAACCCTACAGAACCCTACAGAACCCTACAGGACCCTACAGAACCCTACAGAACCATACAGGACCCGACAGAACCCTACAGGACCATACAGAACCATACAGAACCCTACAGGACCATACAGAACCATACAGAACCATACAGGACCATACAGGACCATACAGGACCATACAGAACCCTACAGAACCCTACAGGACCATACAGGACCATACAGGACCATACAGAACCATACAGGACCATACAGAACCCTACAGAACCCTACAGGACCATACAGAACCATACAGGACCATACAGTACCATACAGAACCATACAGGACCCTACAGAACCCTACAGGACCATACAGAACCATACAGAACCCTACAGAACTATATAGAACCATACAGAACCATACACAACCATACAGAACCTTAGAGAACCATACAGAACCTACCTGTCTCAGAGACAGAGGATGTTCACCTGTTACCTGTTCAGTAGACAGGAAGGGAAGGTGGGAGGGGTCAAGGTCACCTGTTACCTGTTCAGTAGACAGGAAGGGAAGGTGGGCGGGTTCTCACACAGATGACAACCGTGGGCGAGTTTTCCCCATCCTTGACGGCACACAATTGGAGAGGTAATTAAAAAAGGCTAACTTGAGCCACGCCGCATTGACTCCAGTGATTAAAACGACACCTCTGCAGTCAAACACAACAAACCGCCAGGCCTAATTATGAAGAGGAGGGTGTGTGTGTGTGCGTGTGCGCGCACGTGTGCGTATTATCTTGATTGTGTGGTAGCTTTTCAGAACATTGTATAATATACAATTGGTGTGGTAACGTCATTTATTCACACATTTCTTCACAGCAACACTTTTGTGTAAATCTGTGTTTTCATTAATGCCTGACCATGCCTAAAAAAGGTTTTCCATTTTTTATTCTATCAAAAAAATCGCTCCCTATTGTCCCATGTTAATTGGTTTGCAGATTAAAAGATACAGCAATCTCTCACTTAGCCTAATTCTATCTGGTTTGTGTGGACTGAATTTCTCAGACATTAAAATGAAACATTGTCAGATGCTTAGACTTGAATATTAGGAGAATTAATTTAGGCAATATTAAGTTAGAGAATGTTCTTTATAGTTCTTTTTGGTCAGTTGAGGACTTCATAGACTTCATAGTCTTTATGAGCGAGAAACCGGATTCATCCATTTGGCCAGATGCTGTGTGTCTTTCTGTCCTCGTTATGCTCCTCCAGAGTAATGCACTCCAGAGGAAATCTGAGATGGTCAAGACACAGAGAAAAGGTCACTAAAGACAGAGAGGACTCGCTAATTGCAACCAGTGAGTTAGCTTCAGTGCACCGGCAGGTTGGTTTAAAACTATCGCTTGAGCTCCAAGAAATGGGTTATTCCACGTAGGGAATTCTTTCCAAAATGTTAGAAGGGGGAAGTAACTTTTTAGTTCTGAATGAAAGTGTCACCCACCCAACCCTTTGGCTTCAAGGCCTTCCCTTGGGTAGTCTACTGATACTATAGCTGAGAGTGGACATACAGTGGAGGCCAAAATGGAATTATGGAACATTTTCTTCCCAACGTTTGCAGCATTGATAAAACTTGATATAATCAAACATTCACCAGTGCTATTTAGTAGCTTTTGGTACATTTTGTTATATAAAATATGTTTTTAGGCTTGCTTTATATCAAATATAGTGAAAAATGGGGTGGTCAAAAATATTATCCCCCATGTGAGTTTCTGCTTTCAGAACACACCTAATTAACCAATCAGATTTCAAACCACACCTGTGCAGTCAATTGGCTTCCAAACAACACACTCACCATGCCAAAGACAAAGGAAATCAGTCTTGAGCTCAGAAAGAAGATAGTGGAGGCTCATGATAAGGGGGAAGGCTACACTGCCATTTCCAAGCGTTTCACAGTGTCTAGAACCGCTGTACGTTGCATCATTGCTAAGTACAAGGAAATACATTCTGTAAGAAACAAACCTGGGTGTGGTCAAAAGCGCAAGATATCAAGATCTCTGGAGAGGAAAATAGTGAATAGAGATGTCAGCAAGAAGCCCCGGACATCTGCCAAGATGATTGTTGCTGTCCTGGCCTCTTCTGGAGTTGATGTTTCAAGGAACACAGTTGTGAGGGCTCTTCATCGTGGTGGGCTTCAGGGCCATCGTCCCCTTTACTCAAAGAGCGGCACATCAGAGCCAGACTGAGGTTTGCCCGTGAACATTTGACATTTACATTTAAATTTTTGGCATTTAGCAGACGCCTTATTCCAAAGCGACTTACAATCAATACATTTGAATACTAAGCAAGTGAATCATCAATCCACCAGTCGTAGCAGGAAGAGTAATCCAGCTCAGGCCTGGGGCCATTGATAGAAGGAAAAACCTTCTTCTAAACCTAGTTTTTTTTTGGGGGGGGGCAATAGTTTTTAGGGACACAGTAGAGGGGAAAAGCGGCTGTCTTCAGGAGACGCAGTGCTGAGGGGCAGTAGATGTCTCAGGAGGAGCAGTTAAGGTGTAACCCGAAGGAATGGGTCTTCAGTCTACGAAGGAAGATGGGTAGTGACTCTGCAGTTCTGACAGCCGTGGGAAGCTCATTCCACCAGCGGGGACTGGAGCCAGTGTTGTGAAGAGACGTGATCGGGCAGCATGACTGCTGTGTTGGTGTAGAGGTGGTGGGGTCAGTCGGCCAGCCGAGGTGGAGGAGCGGAGTGAACGGGCTGGAGTTTGGGGGGGTTACCATTTCCTTCAGGTAGGCAGGGGCTGAAAGGTAAAGATGAAAGGTAAAGATGAGTGAAGATCCCACAGTTAAACATGGTGGTGGGAGCATCATGCTGTGGGGCTGTTTTGCAGCCTCAGGCACAGACATCCTTGTTCGGGTGCATGGCATCAATAAATAAAATGATGTTGACATTTTGAGGGATAATATGAAGAAATCTGCTCTTAGTCTAGGCTTAGGTCGTTGCTGGGTCTTCTAACAAGACAATGACTCAAAGCATACATCAAAATTGGTCCAACAGTTCCTAAAGGACACCAAAACCAAGGTCCTGGAGTGGCCTGCACAGAGCCCAGATCTCAATCCTATTGAGAATCTGTGGCGGGTGCTCAAAATGAATGTCCATGCTCGGAAACCACCCAATTTGGACCAGCTGGAACAATTTGCAATGGAAGAATGAGAGAGACTCGAGATCTGTGCCAACCTAGTAAAGAACTACTTCGTTGTCAGTTGTGGTTTTGGCCAGGGGGCTAATCATTTTGGATGTGTCATTTTTGGCGATTCTTGTTTCAACTCAGTGCATCAATAAAAAAATCCTAATCAAACTTGTCTTTATTATTTTGGAAACAAATACACTATAAACACTTGTTGTTAATGGTCATTTCCATGGAGGATATGGATGGGTTGAGAGAGGATATGGGTGGGTTGAGAGTGGATATGGGTGGGTTGAGAGTGGATAGTGGGTTGAGAGTGGATATGGGTGGGTTGAGAGTGGATATGGGTGGGTTGAGAGTGGATAGTGGGTTGAGAGTGGATATGGGTGGGTTGAGAGTGGATATGGGTGGGTTGAGAGTGGATAGTGGGTTGGGAGTGGATATGGGTGGGTTGAGAGAGGATATTGGTGGGTGGAGAGTGGATATGGGTGGGTTGGGAGAGGATATGGGTGGGTTGAGAGTGGATATGGGTGGGTTGAGAGAGGATATGGGTGGGTTGAGAGAGGATATGGGTGGGTTGAGAGAGGATATGGGTGGGTTGAGAGTGGATAGTGGGTTGAGAGTGGATATGGGTGGGTTGAGAGTGGATATGGGTGGGTTGAGAGTGGATATGGGTGGGTTGAGAGTGGATAGTGGGTTGAGAGTGGATATGGGTGGGTTGAGAGTGGATATGGGTGGGTTGAGAGTGGATAGTGGGTTGGGAGTGGATATGGGTGGGTTGAGAGAGGATATTGGTGGGTGGAGAGTGGATATGGGTGGGTTGGTAGTGGATATGGGTGGGTTGGTAGTGGATATGGGTGGGTTGAGAGTGGATATGGGTGGGTTGAGAGTGGCTATGGGTGGGTTGGGAGTGGATATGGGTGGGTTGAGAGAGTGGATATTGGTGGGTTGAGAGTGGATATGGGTGGGTTGGTAGTGGATATTGGTGGGTTGAGAGTAGGGATGGGACGATTATCGTGTTTATCGTTAATCGCGATAAAAACACCCGCGATAACTTTATCGTGGAGAATTTTAATTAGTTGAATAATCGTCATAATCGTTATTTTTTTTTTTTTTTTTTTTTTTTAAATGACTGGACTTTTTAAATAGGCACTACATTTTATAAACACTGCTTTGTCTGTCTGTTTTTATTGTATGTATTAATGTATGTGACCTATGTGTGTTTTTTTGGGGGGGGGTTAATATTTCACAGTGTTTCACAGAGACATGTACACAACAGGACATAACAACAACAACTAGTATCAGTGGGGGAGGTTATTGTCCCATTAATAGTAGAAAACTAGTTTTGCACTTTGTTATGCAGTACATTGTCCATAAACAGAAAATGTTTAAAAACAAAACAAAAACAAAAAAACAGGGGGGGAGGAGGCCATGTCACATATCAGAAATAAACAGAAAAGAAAATGACAACACATGCCATAATATATGGGGGGATCACCCCCATCGGAGACAGCATCCATGTCTTACAGTCCTAAACACAGCGGCAGCACAACACCAGCACAGTAAATAATATTGTGACCCATACATTGTAGATCAGTTACACATTCGTCTTGTGTACTTTCTTGAGTGTAATCCACCAAACCTTTCATTACAATGGCAGCCAGGCTGGTACCAATATAATCTAAGAACGGAGACCAAATCTTATAGAATGTCTTTATCTTACACTTAGACCTATATGTCAGATATTCCATAGGAATCATATCAAAAATTACCTTGTGCCATCCAGCTATTGTAGGCGGTTTGCAGTCTATCCATTTCAGCAATATATTTTTCCTTGCACAAAAAGTGAGGATACACAGAAGTCTTTTGGAATGCATACTTTTAAGTTGTTTGTCTGGGAACCCAAACAATAGACACATGGGGTCCTTATCCAATGTAACATCTAGAATTAGATGAATTTTATCCACTATACCTTTCCAGTAATCATCTATATATCTACAAGTCCAAACACAATGAACAAAGCTCCCAACCTCGGTAATACACTTTGTACACATTTCCGATTTGTTATGATCCATTTTATGTCTAAGTTGGGGAGTAATCTGCAAACGTTGTAGTAGTCTAAATTGCGTTTCCTTCGTCCTATTACAGATTGAGATGTCGTTTGCCGATTGCCATATTAGTGACCAAGTTGCTTCATCAGTATTAATGTTCAGGTCATTATTCCAGTCTTTGGGCGTAAATGCAGGTTTGCCTTTATCATATTTCGAAAGTGCTCTATACCCAAGCCCCAGAATGCCTCTCGTCTTTCCAGCAGAGACTATCTCCTCCAGCGGAGAGGGTTGGTGACAGAGGCCAGTGTCTTTTTGGCTATTTAAAAAACTTCGTATCTGAAGGTATCTGAAAAACTCATTTCGTGGTAGGTCATATTTCTTACATAATTGGTCAAATGAAAGTAGTATTTCCGTATCATATAAATGTCCGATAGTAACCATCCCTTTGCTGTCCCACCGCTTGAAACCCCTATCCGTGGCACCAGGGGAGAAGTCTATTTTGCCCCAAACTGGCGAGAGGGAGGATGTCATAATCGTATGTTATAAATAAATAGTAATATAATTGAGATTTCTCACATTTGCACTTTAACCTATCTTGAAGCTTTCAAGTCTCTAAGCCACAAGGCTAGCACTCAGTTTGATGACAGAAAAGTGTCAGTGTTCAAGTTTTGTTTGACAGTATTTTTTCCTTTATTTATGCAGTGATACCTTATAATTTATCATTACCTTATTTAAGATTTTATTAAAGATTTTTATTTTTGTCAAGATGTTTTTAAAATGATGTTAATGTTATTAACATGATTCAATAAAAATACAACAAAATCTAAGTTAAAGTGATTACAGTGTGTTTTATTGGCATTCTAAAAAAAAAGTTTTTTTTTTTTTTTTTTTTTTTAATTCTCGCGATAATATCGTGGATCGCGATTATTTTGCCCACGATAATCGTGACATTACATTTTCTAATCGTCCCACCCCTAGTTGAGAGTGGATATGGGTGGGTTGGTAGTGGATATGGGTGGGTTGAGAGTGGATATGGGTGGGTTGAGAGTGGGTTGAGAGTGGCTATGGGAGGGTTGGGAGTGGATATGGGTGGGTTGAGAGAGGATATGGGTGGATATGGGTGGGTGGACAGTGGATACGTGTGGGATGACAGTAAGAGGGGTGTGTGTCTGTTGCCACCCACATCACCCAGTTGTAATGAGCCTGACACCAGTAACACACACCTGGCTAATGAGCTTTGTGTGGGAGGTGGAGGAGAACACATCACTCTCTCTCCCTCGCTTCTCGTCTTCTGTGAGGTCGTACAGTAGATAAACATCTCCTGGTCTCTCTTGTTTTCATTTCAAATCGAATCGTATTCGTCACGTACAGTCATGGCCAACAAAATAATATAAGCACTTCTATCAGATAATGCACCACTTCACCCAGAAAATTGGTGCAATTACAAATGCTTTGGTATTCACACGTTTATTTATTTTGTTTGCATTGGAACAACACCAAAAAGCAGAGAAAAATAAAAGCCAAATCTGATATCATTCCACACAGAACAGGAACAGATCTCTGGAGGTGGACTAGTAGCCTTGAGATTGTCCATCATGCTTTTCCACAATGTTGTTGTCAAGTCCTCAGACAATTCTTTGCTCTTCTTTCTTTTCTCCATGCTCAGTGTGGTACACACAGACACACAACACACAAGTTTAGTCAACTTTTCTCAATTTTAACTGGTAACTTGCCACAGGTGGGTTTAAATACAAATTAAATTAAAGGAGCATTACATGCTTGAAATCAATTATTTCTTACAATTTTGAATTCATTTTGCCCAGTCCATTTTTGGAGTTCTGTGTGGAATGATATCAGATTTGGCTTTTTTTCTCTCTGCTTTTTTGTGTTGTTCCAATGCAAACAAAATAAATAAACATGTGAATACCAAAGCATTCGTAATTGCAACAATCTTCTGGGAGAAGTGGTGCATTATATGACAGAACTGCAGGGGTGCCAATATCCTTGGTCATGACTGTACATCACATTCACAGCCGTAATTGCTATGGTGAAATGCTTTGGAGGGTTGTGGAGCGTGGGCTGGATGTGAGTACCTCAGCTGATTGGATGCAGCTTTTGTTACGGTCAGAGCGAAGGAACCCAGGCGCAGAACACAGAGTCAGGACACGTAGATGAGATGATCGGGTTTTAATGAGGGAGGAGCGGGAAAAGGAGTAGCAGGGTGGAATGGCAAGCTGGGTGGGGTAGCAGGGCAGACAGGGCAGGCAGGCATTTAACAGGTTAGACAGTTAACAGGTTAGACATTTAACAGGTTAGACAGTTAACAGGTTAGGCATTTAACAGGTTAGACAGTTAACAGGTTAGGCATTTAACAGGTTAGTCTGCCAGACACAGACACACACACACGCACACAGACAGACAGACAGACAGACAGACAGACAGACAGAGGCAGACACAGACAGACAGACAGACAGACAGAGGCAGAGGGAGATACTGGCCCAGGCTAGGTAGAAGCGGAGGGCGTGACAACGTTGCATCTATGAAGTATCACAACTGCTATGAAGTGAAGGCCAACAGCAGTAGCCTCGCCTTAGTGTGTTATCCTGACAGAACACTCCCAATTTGCTTGAAATGTTTCTTCATAAATAACTCAGGGTGTCAATGTTGACATTGAGTTTGGGAAACTGTTTTGAACTGTTATTCAAAGCTGTCTCGCGGAACTGTGATGCACGGAATGTTTGTTAGATGCTGACTTAACAAACCAACTCTGTAAGAGAGAGGAAAAAAAGTCAACTTAAAAGCTTTAAGATCCCAGCTGCGAAAAAAAAAGAAAAAGAGGATATGCGCCTGTCTCGTTAAGAGTCGCCCAGGTCCAGCCCAATACCGGAAGGTCACGCCCCTAATGAGGGGGCATTGATTAAGTGTGCCCACCAGTGGTGGGTATCGAGTTAGACTCTGCGCCACTGCCTGTCTCTAAATCACGGCTGAGGCGGTGTGCGCTGCTGATTACACTACGGTCAAGGTTGAGCCTCCTACACCTCCGATGCTCTATAAATATTCATACGGCAGCACCCCCACACTGCGTCTGCCTAATAGCCTGCTTACATATGGAGAGAGAGAGAGAGAGAGAGAGAGAGAGAGAGAGAGAGAGAGAGAGAGAGAGAGAGAGAGAGAGAGAGAGAGAGAGAGAGAGAGAGAGAGAGAGAGAGAGAGAGAGAGAGAGGAGAGAGAGAGAGAGAGAGAGAGAGAGAGAGAGGAGAGAGAGAGAGAGAGAGAGAGAGAGAGACAGAGAGAGAGAGACAGAGAGAGAGAGACAGAGAGAGAGAGACAGAGACAGACAGGATGCCCTCAGGAGATGCTGGTGACATTGGACCTCACACTGACTCTGACGGTACCTGCTCCATTAGGTCTGACCTCAGTCTGTGTGTGTGTGTGTTAATAATACATACTGTATGTATCCCCTCCACCAGAGAGAGAGAGAGAGAGAGAGAGACAAGAGGAGACAGAGACAGAGACAGACAGAGAGAGACGGACAGACACAGAGAGACAGACAGACAGACAGAGAGAGAGGTAGTGATATAACACCTGGTAACATATCATTCCCCACTAGAACGTCTTCTTCTCTTGTCTTCATCTGAAATGGAAAATGATCAGTTATTGTAAAAAAAAAAATAAAATAAAAAAAAGGGGCTAATTAAATTACAGGGGAAGGAGAGGAAATGAAACGAACAAAAGAATGCCAGCGCCAGGGCCCGGCGACGGAGCGCTCCCATTGGCCGGTCGGAACAAGGTGCGTCGGCTCGTCTGAGTGGGAGCGTGAGGAAGTGGTAATGTTACAGATATGCCTCGGCGCGGGTTCCCGGGGTTAATGAAACTTCTGATGAGAAACGCAATTTGCCTCTGTCTATTATCAACCCCTCCAAGAGCGCTTCAGTCCAGTTCCTGGGGAGGGGAGGAGAGGGGGAGAAGGGGGATGGGGGAGGAGGAGGAGGAGGAGGAGAGGAGAAGAAAGAAAAAAAAAACTTAAAAGATGATGAGTTTTTAATCTCTTTAGCATTTACATGTCCTACTTGAGGACGGACTGCGCGACGATGTCCCCCCCCCGTCGATCTGGAATTGTCTGTGACCCCGTCTGCCTCCCGAGGACCCCCAGGCGGTGTTTATCATATCAGGGCCCTCTGCAGCTGACACCGGGGGGCTCCTCACTGAGACGCCCCGAGGAGAGGCGTGGGGAGGTGTGGAGAGACTGAGAGAGGTGTGGAGAGGCTGAGGGAGGAGGGGAGAGACTGAGGGAGGTGTGGAGAGACTGAGGGAGGTGTGGAGAGACTGAGGGAGGTGTGGAGAGACTGAGGGAGGTGTAGAGAGACTGAGGGAGGTGTAGGGAGGAAGGGAGGTGGGGAGAGACAGAGGGAGGTGTGGAGAGACTGAAGGAGGTGAGGAGAGAGACTGAGGGAGGTGAGGAGAGGCTGAGGGAGGTGTGGAGAGACGGAGGGAGGTGAGGAGAGGCTGAGGGAGGTGAGGAGAGACTGAGGGAGGTGTGGAGAGACTGAGGGAGGTGAGGACTGAGGAGAGACTGAGGGAGGTGTGGAGAGACTGAGGGAGGTGAGGAGAGACTGAGGGAGTTGTGGAGATGGTGAGGGAGGTGTAGAGAGGCTGAGGGAGGTGTGGAGAGACTGAGGGAGGTGAGGAGAGACTGAGGGAGGTGTGGAGAGACTGAGGGAGGTGTGGAGAGACTGAGGGAGGTGAGGAGAGACTGAGGGAGGTGTGGAGAGACTGAGGGAGGTGAGGAGAGACTGAGGGAGGTGTGGAGAGACTGAGGGAGGTGAGGAGAGACTGAGGGAGGTGAGGAGAGGCTGAGGGAGGTGTGGAGAGACGGAGGGAGGTGTGGAGAGACAGAGGGAGGTGTGTGGAGAGACTGAGGGAGGTGTGTGGAGAACATGACTGATGAGTTGGAGTGGTGTTTTTTATTTTGCGTAGAGGATGTTTTAAAAAGGCTAGTTGGGTCCGTCGCTGCACTGAAAGACGTGGAGCGCAATAATGACAGTTGATTCCGACCAAGGACTAATGTCGATACTAGCTGCAACGTTTGCAGGAAAAGCGCTAAACAAATAAAAGCTATTATTATGATTATTATTACTACTAATGTGATGATTCCACAGTTGTTGTTCCCCCCCCCACCCATCCCCAAGTCTTTTCTCCCAGTCTTTTAGCCCTTTAGTCCATGGTACACAGACTACACCTGCAGGGGGATAATAGGCCTGTTGGTTTTAAAGACCACCAGATGTTTCTCTGATGTGATGGCCCTATCCTTCACACAACAACAACCATTTTGTTATACAACACCCCTCCCCCCCCTAGCAGGGCACTTTGTGAGAGGTAGGGGCCAAGGGGCAGGTGCACTCTCTCCACGTTCCTGGCCTCTTCCTCCTCCTCCTCCCCCGTCTGCTCTCTTAAATAAACAGCGCTGCAGGCTGTTCAGAGTCGACCCAGACAGCCCTTGTACCTACGAGACCCTGTGATGCAAAGACAGAGAGAGGGGGGGGGAGAGAGGGAGAGAGGGAGAGGGAGAGGGAGAGAGAGAGGGAGGGAGAGGGGGGGAGAGAGAGGGAGGAAGAGAGAGAGAGGGAGGGAGGAGAGGGGGAGGGGGAGAGGGAGAGAGATGGAGGGGAGAGAGAGAGGAGGGAGGGAGGGAGGGAGAGAGAGAGAGAGGGGGAGAGAGAGAGGGAGAGGGGGAGAGAGGGAGGAGAGAGAGGGAGGGGGAGAGGGAGGGAGAGAGAGGGAGAGGGCGGGAGAGAGAGAGAGAGAGAGAGGGAGAGAGAGAGAGAGAGAGAGAGAGACAGAACGAGGGAGAGACAGTGAGAAATGAGTTTGACCTGCATTGCATCCATCCCAGACTGCAGTAGTCTACCTGTGGATGTGTGTCTGCTATCAGGACGTCAGGATCTTTAATTCACTTTTATCAAATCTCAGCGTCCCGCGGAGAAGACGCATCGCTGCTCCTCACCCCGGCATCCATTACCCAACCCCCTCTGTTTGATTAATGCCATGCCAACCTATAATGGTATCCGGGGCCCGGGCATCGTCACGGTAACGAGCAGCCATTGAGAAGCCTCGCCAGGGTGTGTTGCTTGCTCTCAGGGACTCTCGTTGATGATGTCACTGTTTTTGTCGGTTGGTTGTTTGAACGTGGTAGAAGTGTTTCTGTTCCTGAGGGGGAGAGCGTCATGGCCGCGGTCTCAGGTGGGGCTGACTGGACCCAAGAAACCTTTGGAACCCAACAAGGAACCTTTGGAACCCAAGAACCTTTGGAACCCAAGGAACCTTTGGAACCCAAGGAATCTTTGAACAGCAAGGCGCCGGATTGTGTTATCAAAACCCGACTCGCGTTTATGTCAGAATGCAGCAGAAGGAATACTGCTAAAGCGCTGAGTTCACCCAGGAACGTCATAACGCTTTTGCTTCAGTTTTCTTAACACAGCGTTATTGGCGGTTGAAGGTAGTTACTCTTATCATGGTTAAATACGGTATGTAGTTTCATTTGCCTTGAAGTGTCAACAGTGTGGTGCAATGCTGCTCTTCCATCCTGTGGGGAGAACCCTGAGACAAGAACAGAAGCCTCATCCCTCCTCCCATCCCTCCATCCTCCGCCCATCCCTCCGCCCATCCCTCCATCCTTCCGCTAGGGAAGATGTTCTTATTTTAGGTCCTCGTACTCCTCGTAGGGCCGAGGAGGGAATGCCCTGCAGACTCCTGTAGCTGCGGCTGGAACACGCTGCTGTCACGAACCTCCCTGTCAACGGGCCTGTCTCTGCCCAGATGGCACGGTGGAGAGGGAGGAGAGGTAGGAGAGGGAGGAGAGGTAGGAGAGGGAGGAGAGGGAGGAGAGGAGAGAGAGGGAGGAGAGGGAGGAGAGGAGGAGAGGGTGGGAGAGGGGGGAGAGGTGGGAGAGGGAGGAGAGGGAGGAGAGGGAGGAGAAGTAGGAGAGGAGAGAGGGAGAAAGGGAGAAGAGTTGAGAAGAGGGAGGAGAGGGAGGAGAGGGTGGAGAGAGGAGGAGAGGAGGAGAGGGATGAGAGGGATGAGAGAGAGGAGAGGGAGGAGAGGTAGGAGAGGGAGGAGAAGGAGGAGAAGGAGGAGAGGAGGAGAGGGTGGAGAGGGAGGAGATGAGAGGAGAGGGAGGAGAGGTAGGCTGCTACCTAGTGAGTCTGGTTGGCCCGTTTTTTAATGAGCTGTAGTGAAATTATTTCTTAGGTGTTATTCACTGAAGCATTTTTCTCTCTCTCTCTCTCTCTCTCTCTCTCTCTCTCTCTTCTCTCTCTCTCCTTCTCTCTCTCCTCCCCCCCCCTCTCCTCTCCTCTCTACTCTCTCTCTCCCTCCTCTCCCCCCCCCCTCTACCCCCCTCTCCCCCTCTCCCCCCTCTACCCCCCTCTCTCCCTCTCTCTCTCGTTTCCATCTTTTAAGTCAACAGAGGAGGGAGTTGTTTGATGGAATGAGGCGGTTTTTAATGAGTTCCTCAGTGAGTAGTATGGGCGAGGAGGGCCAGGCTCCCTGATTAATCCAGTCTGTGGATCTGACTGTGTGTGTGTGTCCTTCACCACCACACAGCGCTGTGGCCAGGTTTACATGCTTCTAATGGGCTCTGACAACAGGATAATCCCTCTCTCTAAGGCAGGGGAGAGTAATCTGGAACACACACACACGCACACAAGCATATACATGCACACGCACACACACACACACAAGCATATACACACACACACACACACACAAGCATATACACACACACGCACAAGCATATACACACACACACACACGCACACACAAGCATATACACACGCACACACAAGCATATACACACACCAGGGCTTGACGCTTACCTTTTCCCCAGGTAGCACTGTGCTACCATGTCAAAAAATTTAGTAGCACACCAAGAATTTCAGTAGCACAATGAAAATTGCGCAATTTTCGTATGACGACAACAAATTATCATAATCATAACATATCAGAATTATCATAACCGGCTCTTGACACTGTAGGTGTTTATTAATGCCTGTGTGGTGTTATTTTTAAATGTTTACATTTTTTAGTTAGTAATTCATAAAATACAAAGGTTCCATCTCACAGAACATAATGGAATGTAAAAACTTTGACGCTCAATATCTCTGAACTGCCCTAAGCGAGATAGAACCTTATCATTCTAAACGGAGATAGAACCTTATCATTCTAAACGGAGATAGAACCTTCTCATTCTAAACGGAGATAGAACCTTATCATTCTAAACGGAGATAGAACCTTATCATTCTAAACGGAGATAGAACCTTATCATTCTAAACGGAGATAGAACCTTATCATTCTAAACGGAGATAGAACCTTATCATTCTAAACGGAGATAGAACCTTCTCATTCTAAACGGAGATAGAACCTTATCATTCTAAACGGAGATAGAACCTTATCATTCTAAACGGAGATAGAACCTTATCATTCTAAACGGAGATAGAACCTTATCATTCTAAACGGAGATAGAACCTTATCATTCTAAACGGAGATAGAACCTTATCATTCTAAACGGAGATAGAACCTTCTCATTCTAAACGGAGATAGAACCTTATCATTCTAAACGGAGATAGAACCTTATCATTCTAAACGGAGATAGAACCTTATCATTCTAAACGGAGATAGAACCTTATCATTCTAAACGGAGATAGAACCTTATCATTCTAAACGGAGATAGACTTTGTATGTTAATATCAAAGGAACATGTTGGAAATAGGTGTTCACACTTTCACATGTCATCCCTTGGATTACTGCTTACTGTCGAATCATGAATAAACTCAATCAATCAATCAATCAATCAAAGAGACAAAGCGGAGATTCCTTATTTGACAGCATCTAGACAACACAGCTCCGAGTCTGCCCAACCAGGTTAATGCCAGCACTCCAAAACCAACTCAGTAATCAATCAGCCAAACAGCAGTGAATATGCAAACCGTATAGCAGCCATTAATATGCAGCATACACAGGTAAGCCTACCTGGCTTCTGTGATTGTCTTTGGCTGCAGGTCCCGAAGTTAATATGTTGACAAGTTCAGTGATTTATCTCCTATGGTCACTTGTGATCATGAGGGACATGATCCCCATGATCTCTTACTCAGGGACACAGAGGCTCTCACAGTATGAATGAATGAATGAATGAATGGTCTTTATTGTCATTGCTATAGTACAGGTACCAAACAACGACATTTAGGAGGGGTGGCTCCCCTGGTGTTAGTAAAAAAAAAAAAAAAAAAAAAAAGTTTTTTTTTTTTTTTTTTAATTCGCACTGGTGCGATTGAATGTATTTCCAAGTCGCACAGAAATATATTCACTCGCAAATGCGACCAAAACAGTCGCACTGTCGAGCCCTGCACACACACACGCACACACAAGCATATACACGCACACACAAGCATATACACACACACACACGCACACACAAGCATACACACACTCACTCACACATACAGACACAAGCATATACACACACACGCACACACAAGCATATGCACATACACACACGCACCCACAAGCATATACACACACACACACACTCACACACACACACTCACCCCCCCCCCCACACACACACACTCGCCCCCCCCCCCCCTCCACACACACACACAAACAGACTCACCCCCCCCCCCCCCCCCCCCCCCCCCCCGCCTGCCCTTTCCCTCTCCAGCACAGCTGGTGGAGCTCTTCTGCCTCCAGAGCACGTCCACGTCCACGTCCTGCCCTCTTAGCAGCCGCCTTTACTGTCATGGTTGATTACCTGCAGGACAGGACAGGACACAGACACGCTTACCTGCCAGGACAGCACAGGACAGAGACACACGCTCACATGTATGACGCCTCTGACACGAGTATAAGGAGCTGGCCAAAGTGATTGTGTGTGTGTGTGTGTGTGTGTGTGTGTGTGTGTGTGTCTGTGTGTCTGTGTGTCTGTGTGTCTGTGTCTGTGTGTCTGTGTGTCTGTGTGTCTGTGTGTCTGTGTGTCTGTGTCTGTGTCTGTGTCTGTGTCTGTGTCCGTGTCCGTGTCTGTATGTGTGTGTGTGTGTGTGTGTGTGTGTGTGGAGGTTTTTATAGCGCAGGTGGGTGTTGGTGTGCAGCAGGTATGGCTCACACACTCCCCTCTGCCCTCTGCCCGCGGGCCGAGGGGTCCGGCACCACCTCACTAACCTCGCTGCGAGCAGCACACCTATATAGTCCTACACACACCACCGCCATCACATTTTATCGCTCACAACAAACAGGCTTTTAAAGACACACACACACACACACACACACACACACACACACACACACACAAACCTGCCGGCAGTAAAACAACATTAATCACAGCCACAGATCGAACACACCTTCACTTAGGTTGAAGCACGCACACACACACGCGCACGCACGCACACATGCACGCACGCACGCACACACACACACACACACACACACCACACGCACGGCACGCATACACACGCACGGCACACATACACACGCACACACAGACACGCACACACGCACACACACAACACACACACACACACACGCACGTTCACGCCACTCTGGAACATAGTACACCCCATGGCCTCACGTTTGCCGTTCTCTTCTCTCCTGTGTAGTTGATGAAGAGGAGCTGAGGAGGAAGATCACGGAGGACCTGCAGAGAGGCCTGGAGCAGCAGAGGAGCCAGGCCCAACAGGAGCTGAACGCCTGGTGAGTCACAGCGCCCCCTACAGGCTGGCGGAGGTACAGACCGGAGGAGAGTCTGTTGTAACGCTCGGAATGGAATATAATGAGGAACGGTATCGAACGTAAAATGGTACATGCCCTTATATAGCGCCTTACAACGGCCTCTCATTCACCCATTCACACACACACACATTCACACACACATTCACACACCCATTCACACACCCATTCACACACACATTCACACACACATTCACACACACATTCACACACACATTCACACACCAATGGCATGCATGGCGCCGGCCCCGCTCGTGAAAGAGAATTAGCAGTGGGCGTGAAAGTGGACCCTGTCGAAGAAAGTCAAGCTCCGTCCCTGACCCTCGACCTTACATGGACCTGTATGGGAGTAAGCCACACCCCCTCGTCCCCGAGCCATGCCCCCTTCTCATCAAACAAAATGGGGCGGAGGGGGGGGGGGGGGGACTAAACATTGTAATAAATGACTATTTTCTCTTTCATGAATAGTCAAAAAGGTCATCCTTCCTTCCTTCCTTCCCTGTCGTGTGTCCAATCTCCTTTCTTTTTCCCGAAACACATCAGTGTCCCCCTTTTCTCCATCCTTTCTTTTTTCTTCGGTCAGTTAATAATGTCTGGGAGAGGGCGCCATTGTGAGGTAATTTCCTGGGCGCTGAGTCGGTGATCTATTAGCCAGCCCTGATGAGGAAACAGGGTTCCAACTCTAGCATCTTCCCCCCCTCTCTCCTCTCCTCCTCCTCCTCCTCCTCCTCCTCCTCCTCCCCCCCCCCCCCCCCCTCCTCCCCACAATGGAGCAGGTGCATATGCCAAACGCGTCATTCCCCTCTAATGGGTCTGGACATGCTCCAAGAGACCAGGAGGAGTGAATGAGAAACTCGTTTAGCCGCTTAATGTAGCCTACTATAGGCTAATCCAAGTACTATGGGAAAAACCCCTATAAAGTATGGGAGGTGGTAGAATTAGGTTAGCGATTAGCCTGGGTGTGTAATTTTGGAGGGGTTGCTATTCAACGCTAAAAGAATGGTGTGTTTCTAGATTGTTTTCTACTGTTATTGGCTTACCAGTTTGCAGAGTTGAATATTGACCTCTTTTCAATGGAGTAGGCCTAAGTGTTCCTGTTTATCTACAAATTGCTCCCGCAATTAGTTCTATTCACTGGTGGTTGTGATGCCCGCGCGCTCGCTCCAAGATGGCTCAATTGTTCAGTTTTGTTTGTGTTTTTTTCCTCTCTCTACCTCTTCATGTTTTTCTAGCTGTTTGTGAACACTCACTCGGAATAAATTATCGTTAAGCTGCTTGCCAGCAACAGTGCTCTCCAGTGGTGTGTGTGTGTGTGTGTGTGTGTGTGTGTGTGTGTGTGTGTGTGTTCTCTGTGTGTGTGTGTGTGTGTGTGCGCGTCTATGTGTACGTTTGTGTGTTTCTGTGTGTTTCTCTGTGTGTGTACATTTGTGTGTTTCTGTGTGTGTGTCTGTGTGTGTACATTTGTGTGTGTGTGTGTGTGTGTGTGCGCGTCTATGTGTACGTTTGTGTGTTTCTGTGTGTTTCTCTGTGTGTGTACATTTGTGTGTTTCTGTGTGTGTTTCTCGGTGTGTGTTTCTGTGTGTGTACATTTGTGTGTCTGTGTGTGTACGTGTGTGTACATGTGTGTGTGTGTGGAGTGCACAGTACTATGTTGTCCCTGTAATGACGGAGTGAGCAGTAAAAGCTAACGTCAGGTCATCTCTGTTGATCCAGCCAGTCCCACCCGTCACCCCCGCCACTAACCTGGACAAACTGCTATTGATGAGGACATTCACTTCCTGTCAACCATAAAAAGACAATTTAGAGTGTGAATCTGCAGTTTTTTTTTTCATCTTATAGGCCAGTGTTGTTGAGACTACAGGGATAGGACCAAAGTGCCCAGTCGCATTTCCTTGGCAACGCCATTAAGGGAAAGTAGGGGCTTTATTGACCATGATGCTTTGCTTGGATGGACAGAATCAATATGTCCCTTAATGTTGTTCCCCTGCTAACTTCTCTTGGCTCCTTTTTATTATTTATTTTTTATGATGTTTGTGTTTTCAATTGGCTTTGGAAGAGCCCAAGAGAGTTGAGATCTGAAGGGGAGGCCAGAAGATGTCCTGGGTGGGTTGTGTTCATGCCGGCTGTGCTTTGTGACTCACTCCTACCACTGGAAACGCTTGATAATACACAGGATTCGACAGTAACGCTGTTTTAACTTGCCCGGAGCAAGTAAAACATTCGCGGGGTTTGTTTGCGCGAGCACGACGACGCTGCTAGATCCCGGATATTTTTACCTGTGTGCAGGAAGAACAACAGACGGTGCAGGCGCGAGACTAGACTAGATGATCGTGGAGTGAAGATATTATCAAAGCGTACGCGCCTGTTGATCACCCGTACGCTTTGATAATATCTTCACTCACGATCAGTCGCGCAAACAAACCCCGCGAATGTTTTACTTGCTCCGGGCAAGTGAAATGGGGTTACTGTCGAACCCTGATACACATTCAAAATGGAGGAGGGGGGAGAGGAGTGGGAATCTGTTGTCAATGACGTTCTCTGACTGTGTGCTGGACATGGATTCTTCATGCAGCGATGAGAAAGTGAATCTTTGCGTTTGGACAGGCCCTGGGGTGACATGTCTTGGGGGGACAGGTCTTGGGGTGACAGGTCTTGGGGGACAGGTCTTGGGGTGACAAGTCCTAGGTGACAGGTCTTGGGTTTGGACAGGTCTTGGGGTGACAGGTCTTGGGGTGACAGGTCTTTGGTTTGGACAGGTCTTGGGGTGACAGGTCTTGGGGGTACAGGTCTTGGGGTGACAGGTCTTGGGGTGACAGGTCTTGGGGTGACAGGTCTTGGGGTGACAGGTCTTGGGGGGACAAGTCTTGGGGTGACAGTTTCTTGGGGGACAGGTCCGAGGTGACAGGTCTTGGGGTGACAGGTCTTGGGTTTGGACAGGTCTGGGGTGACAGGTCTTGGGGTGACAGGTCTTGGGGTGACAGGTCTTGGGTTTGGACAGGTCTGGGGTGACAGGTCTTGGGGTGACAGGTCTTGGGGTGACAGGTCTTTGGTTTGGACAGGTCTTGGGGTGACAGGTCTTGGGGTGACAGGTCTTGGGGGGACAGGTCTTGGGGTGACAGTTTCTTGGGGGACAGGTCCGAGGTGACAGGTCTTGGGGTGACAGGTCTTGGGTTTGGACAGGTCTGGGGTGACAGGTCTTGGGGTGACAGGTCTTGGGTTTGGACAGGTCTGGGGTGACAGGTCTTGGGGTGACAGGTCTTGGGGTGACAGGTCTTGGGTTTGGACAGGTCTGGGGTGACAGGTCTTGGGGTGACAGGTCTTGGGTTTGGACAGGTCTTGGGGTGACAGGTCTTGGGGTGACAGGTCTTGGGTTTGGACAGGTCTGGGGTGACAGGTCTTGGGGTGACAGGTCTTGGGGTGACAGGTCTTGGGTTTGGACAGGTCTGGGGTGACAGGTCTTGGGGGGACAGGTCTTGGGGTGGCAGGTCCGAGGTGACAGGTCTTGGGGGGACAGGTCTTGGGGTGACAGGTCTTGGGGTGACAGGTCTTGGGGGGACAGGTCTTGGGGTGACAGGTCTTGGGGTGACAGGTCTTGGGGGGACAGGTCTTGGGGTGACAGGTCTTGGGGTGACAGGTCTTGGGGTGACAGGTCTTGGGGTGACAGGTCTTGGGGGTACAGGTCTTGGGGGTACAGGTCTTGGGGTGACAGGTCTTGGGGTGACAGGTCTTTGGTTTGGACAGGTCTTGGGGTGACAGGTCTTGGGGGTACAGGTCTTGGGGTGACAGGTCTTGGGGTGACAGGTCTTGGGTTTGGACAGGTCTGGGGTGACAGGTCTTGGGGTGACAGGTCTTGGGGTGACAGGTCTTGGGTTTGGACAGGTCTGGGGTGACAGGTCTTGGGGTGACAGGTCTTGGGTTTGGACAGGTCTTGGGGTGACAGGTCTTGGGGTGACAGGTCTTGGGGTGACAGGTCTTGGGGTGACAGGTCTTGGGTTTGGACAGGTCTGGGGTGACAGGTCTTGGGGTGACAGGTCCTGGGTTTGGACAGGTCTTGGGGTGATAGGTCTTGGGGGGACAGGTCTTGGGGTGGCAGGTCCGAGGTGACAGGTCTTGGGGGGACAGGTCTTGGGGTGACAGGTCTTGGGGTGACAGGTCTTGGGGGGACAGGTCTTGGGGTGACAGGTCTTGGGGTGACAGGTCTTGGGGGGACAGGTCTTGGGGTGACAGGTCTTGGGGGGACAGGTCTTGGGGTGACAGGTCTTGGGGGTACAGGTCTTGGGGGTACAGGTCTTGGGGTGACAGGTCTTGGGGTGACAGGTCTTGGGGTGACAGGTCTTGGGGTGACAGGTCTTGGGGTGATAGGTCTTGGGGTGACAGGTCTTGGGGTGACAGGTCTTGGGGTGACAGGTCTTGGGGTGACAGGTCTTGGGGTGACATGTCTTGGGGTGATAGGTCTTGGGGTGACAGGTCTTGGGGTGACAGGTCTTGGGGTGACATGTCTTGGGGTGACAGGTCTTGGGGTGATAGGTCTTGGGGTGATAGGTCTTGGGGTGACAGATCTTGGGGTGACATGTCTTGGGGTGACAGGTCTTGGGGTGACAGGTCTTGGGGTGACAGGTCTTAGGGTGACAGGTCTTAGGGTGACAGATCTTGGGGTGACAGGTCTTGGGGTGACAGGTCTTGGGGTGATAGGTCTTGGGGTGACAGGTCTTGGGGTGACAGGTCTTGGGGTGACAGGTCTTAGGGTGATAGATCTTGGGGTGACAGGTCCTGGGGTGACTTCTCAAGGCAGTTATCGTAGTCCGGTCCACTCTTCACTCTGACTCCATGCGTCTTCTCCTCTCAGATCGAAAATCATTCTCCTCTCCTCTCCCTCCTCTTCATTTTTCATCGTTACGGTAACGTCACTGCACCTAGTATTTATATGACTGCTCCCTCCCTCCCTCCCCGCCCGCCCTCCCTCTCTCTCTCTCTATTGAGTTTTCTATTCATTTGTATTTATTGGAGAGGAGAAAAAAAAAAACAGGTCCACTACTGCTATCTTTTAATTGAAATAGATGGAGGCACAGAGGACTTTTCTCTCAGCCTCGGCCGTCAAAGGTAATTGAATTGTGATGGTATTTCACGTTCTCCTGGTGTGGTGAAAAATGCCCTCCTGTTTTAGTTATTGCAGCGGGGGAGGGGTGGGGGGGTGTCTGTGGCGGTGGCGGTGGCCTTGGCTGAAATTGAGGTATCATTGCGAGGAGGACTGTATTATTTCATACCGGCTGTCTCTCTTCTCCCTTCACTGTAGTATGAGATGACAAGACTAGTCTCAGTCAGTCTTCTGGATGTATTGATCCGTAGTCGTGTCTGGAGTGTGCTGCTACGACCACTACCAGTTACTATCAGCCTATAACATTCACTCATCCTCTCCTTTCCCTCTCCTCCTCGCCTTCTCTCCCTCTCTCTCCCTCTCTTTTTCATTCCATCTTCTCCTTCATTCTCCTCCTTGTCCCCCCCCCTCCCCTCCTCTCTCTCGTTTTCATTTCAGGTCAGAGTGTGTGTGTGTGTGTGTGTGTGTGTGTGTGTGTGTGTGTGTGTGTGTGTGTGTGTGTGTGGTAGCCGCATGTGTCCGCAGGTCTTGGCAGGTGGGCTCGTACAGCGGTTGTTAATAGGCAGCATTTATCTGTGTGCGTGTGTGTGCGTGTGTGTGTGTGTGTGTGTGTGTGTGTGTGTGTGTGTGTGTGTGTGTGTGTGTGTGTGTGTGGTAGCCGCATGTGTCCGCAGGTCTTGGCAGGTGGGCTCGTACAGCGGTTGTTAATAGGCAGCATTTATCTGTGTGTGTGTGTGCGTGTGTGCGTGTGTGTGTGTGTGTGTGTGTGTGTGTGTGTGTAGTGCTGAGCCAGCCAGATGGTTCCATGCTTCATGATCTTCTGAGATCTGCTGTGGAGCTGCTGCCTCTCAGAACACAGAACCAGAACACAGAACCATCAAGGAACCCTAAACACAGAGGAAAGAAACAGAAACACACACACACACACACTCACTCACTCACACACTCACTCACTCACTCACTCACTCACTCACTCACTCACTCACTCACACACACACACACTAGGGCTGCACGATTAATCGATTTTAAATCGAAATCGCGATTTGAAATGATGCGATTAGCTAATCGCAAAGCCTGCGATTTGCCTGCGTTTTTTTTTTTTTTTTTTTTTTTTTTTTTTGCTATTTAGCAGACGCTTTTAATCCAAAGCGATTTACAATTACGAATTACAGGGACATTCCCCCTGGAGTAACTGAGGGCTAAGTGCCTTACTCAAGGGCACACTAGTAGTGGTGTGGTTTCAGGCGGGATTTGAACTCACACAACCTTCCGATCACAAGTCCAACTCACTAGACCACCACTACCCGTATGGG
>NC_137678.1:31940745-31945745 GCF_963989245.1 Nansenia antarctica | reverse complement strand
TCCTGCGTTTATCATACGAACGGTCCAGGGCCATTCATCAGCCTGCTGCAAATGTTAATGGGGTTGGTATGAGGCATGTAGAACCAGCGTGTTACATCCAGGTTACGCTGGATGATCCTGAGCCTCATTACGAAGCCTCTCTGTGAGGCTATAGGAGACGCCGTTAGACCCAGTGGTACTGGTTAGGTTATTCCATACCTTGGACCTACAGGAGTATTATAATCAACGCATGTTCAAGTCTTAAGAATCCCCACGAGGCTACGCTCTCTCTTTGCAAAGCAAACTTGAGATCGGCGACACCGAAATGTACTTCGATATCATGGAGACTTCTTGAGGAAAGCTGGTTTGTGTAGGACCGAACGGAAACGCTCAGTAAGAACGGTAGGAGAGAGGGAGGGCAGGAGAGGGTCGAGTGGAGGCGTGGAAGAAGGGAGGTGAGGAGGGGACGAGACGCGAGGAACGTCGAGAGAGAAAAAGGAGAGAGAGGGATAGGACGAGGTAGAGGAGGAGAGCGATGGAGGGGAGGGAGGAAGAGAAACAGGAGGAGAGGAAGCTGGACAAAGACGAGGAGGAGGAGGAGGAGGAGGAGGAGGAGGAGGAGCAGGCGGCGTGAGCTCAACACCATGGTGGTGGTGGTGGTGGAGGTGGTGGTGGTCGCCGGGCTCGCTGTTGTGCTGTTGCGCTGTTTCCCCCTGCGCGCCCCAGAGCCAGCGAGGAGGAGGTATTGATCGGTCGTCCTCATCAGGATGCGGGTCACGCTGAGGCAGCGGGTTCCTGCACAACACCCCCCCCCCACCCCCCCCTGTACATCACACACAATGGAGGAGGTTTAGTGAGGGCTAATGCCTCCCCATGCGCTGGTGTAATGGCCACCCCGCGACAGCATTAGCCACAGCAATTACACCCCCTTCCTTCTAGGAGAACTGCCCCGATGGCCATTTTGAAGCTGAGGGGAAAACACAACACTGCCATTATATTACACAGATTCGGTTTTTATGTTGATTACTTTTAATCCTTACGTCTAATATAACTGGAAAGGAGGATTTGTGGTGATAACGTTCGGTAACTGTCGTTCGCACGTCGACATGGCGGGCCTGCTCGGAGCGTGTCCCTGTTTATGTATGGATGTGCGTGTGTCCTGGATCGTATCAGCTGTGGTACCGTCTTATAGGCTAGTAGCGTTTCGCTGTAGACTCTACTGGCTTGAGGATCTAGCGTATCATTAACACTAGAACAGCCATGAGAGTAAAGAAAAGTGTTATATCTTTGCACTCGATCAAATTTCAGTACCCTCCTTTCATGACTTGTCCTAGATATGTGCGTTCTACCACCCAGTATCCTTACATTTTCAAAATCACTTCAGGATAAGCTAGTATAAAGATTCAAAGAGCCCCGAGGCGGCTCTTATAGTAGGTAAAAAAAAGCACGGCTGTTCTAGTGTTAAAACTCCAATACCTGTGTTTAGGCCATAAACCTCATATTGCTTTCTAATCTGGGACCCACATCCCCCCCCCCCCCCCCCCCTCTGTGCCACCGTGTTTCCCCCTGAGGTATAACCTATACAGCCAATCACGGCCCTCCTAACTGGTTGCCGTGGTAATTGGAACTTCAGAGCGCCCCGGCTTTGTTTGTGTGGCGTTGTTTAGTGTTTAGTGTTCTCTCGCTAACAAGCTGGCCCCCGTGGTTCCTCTGGCTCAGGAACACGTTCCCTGGGAGAGCGCACGTGTCTCCTGTCACTCAGAGGGCTGGGGGGGGGAGGAGGAGGAGGAGGAGGAGGAGGAGGAGGAGGAGGAGGGGTGGATGATAGCAAAACACCTGGAGGACCCAACCACACTCCAACCCCAATGGAGGGACTGGAAGAATGTGTCTGTGTGTGTGTGTGGGGGTGTGGGGGTGTGGGTGGGTGGGTGTGGGTGTGGGTGTGTGTGGGTGTGTCTGTGTGTGTGTGTGTTTGTGTGGGTGTAAGTGCGCCCACGACACGTGTCTTGTTGTTGAAAAGAAGACTATAAATACCTCATAAGAATATGCGTCATAATGAATGACGGTTTGCATAACAAAAGCGTAGAGAGTGACTCAATGGACAGTCCATTATTGCATCTCTTCATAGCATGTTGGTGATGAGATGTTGTGATTGGGTCAGGAGCAGGGATGTTAGGCTGGAGTATGATGATGGTTTAATTGGTGGCATCGCACGGTCAACATCGCCTTGTCAGTGGGTGAAGTAGTGGGCTCATTAACAGACAGACGAACGTCACGAACCTGTAATCACCTAACCTAGCCAATTAGCATGAACATGCGTCAGTGCCCTTGGAGGTGAGAAGCTGTCGTAGGCGAACCAGTGCAGAGAACCCGTAGCAGTGCAAGTGGACCGGTCTTGTCCCATGTGATCACGCCCTGTACACTGAGCCACAACAGAAGAGAATCGGACATTGAACGGACTGCACTTCTTTAGCGCCTTATTCCAAAGCGCTTCACAACGGCCTCTCATTCACCTGTTCACACACGCATTCACACACCAATGGCGAGGGAGGCAAGCTACCATGCAAGGCGCCGGCCGGCCCGCTCACTGGGAGCAATTCGGGGTTCAGTGTCTTGCCCAAGGACACCTCGACACGTGGACAGGAGGAGCCGGGGATCGAACCGCCGACCGTGCACTCATTAGACCTAGGCTTTACCTCCTGAGCCACAGCCAACCCCGATGTGATCAAGTTCTGTATGTTGAGCAGCAACAGAAGAGAAAAAATGGTAAACGGACTGACTTGACTTATCCAAAGCGCTTTACAACGGCCTCTCATTCACCCATTCACACACACACATTCACACACCAAAGGCGGCAAGCTACCATGCAAGGCGCCGGCCGGCCCATGGTAGCTTGTGGGGTTCAGTGTCTTGCCCAAGGAGGACACTTCGACATGTGGCCAGCCGGGGCTCGAACCGCCGATCTGCCAACCTTGCGATCATTAGACGGCGGCTCTACCTCCTGCGCCACAGCCGCCCCCCCACGTATGACACGTAGACCTAGCAGGTCAGGCCCGACGCCCCCCCCGTTCACACCCGCCCCGGCCCGTCTCTGCGTCGTGCTTTAATGAAGCCGTAGACGTTGCCGCCGTTTTTTTTTCTTCCACTCTTCAACAACGCTCGCCCTCCAAGAAACCCAACTCTCTCTCTCCACTAGAACAGCCAATCAATCACAAGCCACATCATTTTCATCCAGACGCGGGGGCCCCAACCCTGAAGGCAGACATTTCAATCAAACCCAGAGTCATCAATCTTCAGCGCTCCAACAGTGGGACCCGGGCAGGAGGGTTACTTTGTGATTTGTCGAAAAGACGACTGAAGTCCTTCTTCTCAGCAAAAAAAAAAAAAAAAGCTTCTTAAAATATGTGTTTAAGAAGGCGGAGAACGGGCGTCGATTCCTCACCTCCGTAAGAAGCCGTTGTTGAGTAAAGTAGCAGGTGCTACTTCTCTCTCTTCCTCCGCCAAGCTGCTTTGGCTTTTCATGTGACAGGGAGGAAGAAGCTCACACAGTTGTTCATATGCATCATGACAGGTGACTTTGAAGGCCTCTTCGAAGAAAACATTGTGTTATTATGAAGCATGGGAATATTTTTCGAGCCAGATTTTGAATCTAATCCAAAATAACACTGTTGAGACAATCATTCTGATGAAGAATGGACTAATCTCTCTCTCCCTCTCTCTCTCTCTCTCTCTCTCTCTCTCTCTCTCTCTCTCTCTCTCTCTCTCTCTCCTTCGCCCTCTCCCTCTCTCTCTCTCTCACTCTCTCTCTCTCCCTCTCCCTCTCCCTCTCTCTCTCTCCGAATGGACTAAAACGGACAAGGGGAGAGGGTTGGGGGGAGAGAGGGGAGGGGAGGGTTGGGAGGGGAGGGAGGGGAGGGAGTGGAGGGGAGGGTTGGGGGAGTAAGGATGTTAACTCGGTTGAAAAGCTCAATCTGAGAAAAACCAAAGTGTTAAACCAAAAAGAAATGACATTGTTGTTTATTACAGCAGTTTACTGAGCGAATCAAGACACTCTCTGATATCATGTTATATTGTCGCTATCGGTTTATCTCGTTAGGCGAGTGAGATGATGATTGCTCTCAGTAGTAATAGAGTATCTTTGTTCCCAGACGCTAATGCGATTTAGCATTCCGTCGGCGTTGGCCTTTCCCTCTCTCCCCTCTCTCGTCGGAGGTGTTAATGTGATGTTTCTCCTCCTGTCCACCCCTCTCAAGCTTCACAGGAAAAAACGGTCCCTGTACCTACACAGCTACGCAGCTCCTTAACGTGTTTTCATTTGATGCTTGGCTGGCCTGAAAATTACTTCAGTTAAGCTTCAATTTTAAGAGAACACACACACACACACTCTCTCACACACACACACACACACACACACACACACACCCCTTCTCTTGGAAAAAGTGCCGTCTACAGCGAATGTCCCACCTTTTTTGCTAAAATCTGTGTACTATAAACGCTGTTGCACTTTAGATACAGCTGACTGGCTCGTACTGATAATGGCCGACAATTTAATTTCCTCAGGTATTAAAGAAGACTTGCCGGGATTTGAATTGGACGGGCTCGGAGGTGGGGATTTGAACAGCATCCCTTTTCCTTCCCTCATGTTTTTTATTTTTCATCAGGGGGAGCGGAGGGAAATGTAAATTCACCTCATGTCTTTAGTTTCGAACGAGATAAATAAGAAATAAACAAATATATTGAGCCCCATATGGCCTTAAAACGTGGCGTTTTTTTAAATCCGCTCCGCTTGCATTCCGACAGAACAGATGTATCTTCCCAAAACATCCGCGCTTGTCGTCGCGTCCTTGTCAGGCTTGTTTGAGGAGCTTCTGGATGTGGGTCCAGCTGCCAGTCAGGTTAGCGTGAGTCAGGTTAGCAGGTCAGAGCTCTGTGTGTCCTCCTCGGACACAGGGGTGCTGCTCTCTCCCCTCACCTGATTCTACTTATCTGTTGAGTCCTGGAGGGTGTTTGGTATGACTGGC
>NC_137678.1:31933245-31935745 GCF_963989245.1 Nansenia antarctica | reverse complement strand
TGTCCACCCACACCCTCCTCCAGCCCGTCATCTCTGTCCTGGCGGGGGTCTTGCCCTTTGACCCCAGAGGGCGTCCCTATCCATTACTCACCGCCCCGTTGCCCCCCCCCCCCCCCCCCAGGGAAATGTCCAGAGGTCCAAACACACAGCCTGGCACTTTTGCCTGTGGGCGTGATACATCTCTGTTCACACCAGGAGGAATCTCAAGGGCGTTTGAGAGGGGTGTGTGTGTGTGTGTGTGTGTGTGTGTGTGTGTGTGTGTGTGTGTGTGTGTCGTCGTCGTGTGTGTGTGTGTGTGTGTGTGTCGTCGTGTGTGTGTGTGGTGTGTGTGGTGTGTGTGTGTGTGTGTGTGTGTGTGTGTGTGTGTGTGTGTGTGTGTGTGTGTGTGTGTGTGTGTGTCTGTGTGTCTGTATGTCTGTGTGTCTGTGTGTCTGTGTCTGTGTCTGTGTCTGTGTGTGTGTGTGTGTGTGTGTGTATGTATGTATATGGGTGTGTGTGTGTGTGTGAGAGAGAAAGAAAGAGAAATGGGTGGGGAGGGGGAGGTGGAGGTCTAAGTTCATTACTAGCCACCGTATATCTGACATCATTAAGCCTCCAGTAACCCCGCCACCTCTCTGCAGACTAATGGTTGGTCATGAACTTAACTGTTATTGCCTCTCTGTTAAACTCAGATGGCAATTAACAGAGGGGCCGGAGTGGCCTCGCTGCTGAGATAGTGAGATCCAATGGACTCTTAACAAGAGGAGCTGCAGCCCCCCCCCCATGTTTAACAAGCTCTCTTATCCTAATACACATGGCTGTAATGCTGCTGTTGTAATCCTAATGCATCGCTGTAAAGTTTGGCGGTATCTCGTATCTCGTATCGTACAATCCCATCACTTTGATTTGATCTGGCGAACGATACCTTTCAAAGATAGTGGTGGGTGATATCGTGTTAATGGGTTTGTGGAGTGAGGGTAGAGTGTCTGTCGAGTGAAGGGCGTATTTTGTGCGTGAGGGCGTGTGTGTGTGTGTGTGTGTGTGTGTGTGTCTTTATGTGGGTGCAGTGCAGGGTTGTGTGGGTTGTGTTAGTTATTGATTGATTTCCCTAAAATATTCTTTCCCTTCCAAATGTGACACGGTTCAACTGTTTGCGACTGTCAAGTGAACAGCCCCTCCCTTCCTCCCTGGCTTGCTCATACATATTACATCCACACATTGACCCGCACTGGACACCCCATCTCTCTCTCTCTCTGTCTCTCTCTCTCTCTCTCTCTCTCTCTTCCTCTCTCTCTCTCTCTCTCTTTCTCTCTCTCCCTCACCTTCTCTCCATCTCTTCCTCTCTCTCTTTCTCTCTCTCTCTCCCTTGCCTTCTCTCCATCTCTCTCTCTCTCTTCCTCTCTCTTTCTCTCTCTCTCTCTATCTCTCTCTCTCCCTCGCCTTCTCTCCATCTCTCTCTCTCTCTCCCTCCCCCTCTCCCCCCCTCCATTCTTCCTCCTACACTCCGGCCCTCTTCTCTCCTGTGCCAATTAACACCGTAGCCCGGGTCACGTCGACCTGACCCCTGACCCCCTGCGCCTGGCGGAGCGGAGAGGGCGCCTGCTGCATCAGTATTAGTTTGTCACCCGGGCCCTGTCACGCAGCTCCGTGATGTATGGGCCTCACGGCGCAGCTCTGACCTGTGAGTTGTACCGGTCATTCAGAGCGAGAGAGAGAGGGAGCATTGATTATGATGTAGTGACGGGCCGTGACACAGATGGGATCGCCGGTCGAGAGACAAAGACAAGAGTAATAGAAGGAGGGGTGGATGATAGCAAAACACCTGGAGGACCCAACCACACTCCAACCCCAATGGAGGGACTGGAAGAACGTGTGTGTGGGTGTGTGTGCGTGTGGGGGTGGGTGTGTGGGTGTGTGTGTGTGTGGGTGTGTGGGTGTGGGTGTGTGGTGTTGGTAATAGAAGTGGCCTCTCCCTTAATGAGTCTCACACTTTACCTTCAGAATGAACACGCGTGTATCGGTGTATCGGCGGTGTCATGTTGTGTGAATGTGTGTGTGAATTGGTGTTTGAATGTGTGTGTGAATGGGTGAATGAGAGGCCGTTGTAAAGCGCCTTGGAGCAGCAAAAAAGGCGCTATATAAGTGCAGTCCATGTTCCAAAGTCGTCGATGCGGTTTGGTCGATGGATACATCGTTCAAAACGAACGTTTCAACATTAACACACCTGGAACGGATTCCGTTATGTCACCACCGACACGTTGGTTAGGGCACGGTAGCGATTTTCCTTTGATTCCTTGATGTTCGCCAACTCTCCCCAAGTTTCGCTGACTCTAGTTTAAATTACAGTGTGTGTGTGTGTGTGAATCCAGGATAAAAGTGTGTGCGTGCGGATGAGGTAATTCAGTTCTCTCTCATCATCCTCCTCCACACCAACCCCCCCCCCCGCCCCCGAGCTCTGCTCAATGCGGCACAAGTTATTTGTATTTCCTCTCTAACCCCTGAAGGGAGAAGAGAAGAGAGA
>NC_137678.1:31920745-31928245 GCF_963989245.1 Nansenia antarctica | reverse complement strand
GGGGGGACCAATGAAGCAGGGCTGTCTGGGGGTCCTTAAACATCAAACACTTAATTTCTTTCATTTCTGGTGAATTTAGATGCACCAATTTGTGCCCTTTCTGCATCCATTTATGGTGGAAATGTCATTATTTATGTAAAGGAAAACACAATATTCAGGCACCAGATGATCATTCAAAATGTAATGTAATATAATGCAATATAAGGCTTTCAGGCATTCTGTACTTTCAAATATGTATTCTCCTTGAGCAGTCAACATCAACTATCAGCTGTTTCGCTAGCAAACACGAAAGCTAACTTATTTGCGAAACAGCGCCCCCGCCACCACGTCGGCTCAGTGCCGCAATTGAATGAATGAATGAATGAATGAATGAATGAATGGTCTTTATTGTCATTGCTATAGTACAGGTACCAAACAACGAAATTTAGGAGGGGTGGCTCCCCTGGTGTTAGGAAAGAAAAAAAAGAAAGAAAAAAAAACACAAGAAGGGAAGGAGCTGGTTTACATAAATAAAGGCTATGTACACTATCCACTATACTATACTGTACAGATAGACGACTAGGGTTGTCATATTGCACATAGTGTTATTGCACATTCATTTAAAGTGTCGCAGTTTGCAGGCTTGAAATGTACATATTTGTGCCTCAGCACTACACCTGATGTTTTCAGTCCAGCAGCTGCCATCAATCCGTCCAGACTGTCCAGGGCCCAGAACCTAGGTCTTTGCTGTGTTCAGGGCCTGGATGGCCCTGGGGTAGAAGCTGTTCTTCAGTCTGTTTGTCCTTGCGGCCATGGTCCTGTACCGCCTTTTCGAGGGCAGCCGGGTAAAGTGTTCGTACCCAGGGTGGGTTGGGTCCCTGGAGATCTTGGAGGCCTTCCTGAGACAGCGTGTGTTGTACAGCTCTTCCAGAGAGGGGAGGGGGGCGCCGGTGATCTTCTGGGCTGTTCTCACGACTCTCTGTAGCGCATTTCTCTCCGCGGTTGTGCAGCTGGAGAACCAGTTGCAGATGCCGTAGGTGAGGATGCTCTCCACTGCGCCGCGGTAGAAGGTCACCAGTATCTCCTGCTTGCTGTGTTCCTTCCTGAGGACTCTCAGGATGTAGAGCCGCTGTTGTGCCTTCTTGATGGTGGCTGTTGTGTTGTCCTTCCAGGACAGGTCATCCTGCATGTGCACCCCCAGGAATCGGAGGGTTGAGACTCTCTCCACGCTCTCTCCGTCGATGAGCAGGGGCTGGATCTCGGACTTTTTCCTCCTGAAGTCTACGATGATTTCCTGGGTCTTTGACTTGTTCAGCAGCAGGTTGTTAACCTTGCACAGCTTGCTCAGTTGCTCTACCTCATCCCTGTACGCCGCCTCGTCCCCCCCCGAGATGCAGCCCACCACGGTGGTGTCGTCTGCAAACTTTACGATGGAGTTGCTGGGGTGGACGGGGGTGAAGTCGTAGGTGTAGAGGTTGTAGAGGATGGGGCTTAGCACGCAGCCCTGGGGGGACCCGCGGGCCGTAGTTTGGGGACCCCTGCTCTACGCACTACGCACGACACACTACACACTACACCTTACACACTACACACTACACACTACACCTTACACACTACACACTACACCCTACACACTACACACTACACACTACACACTACACACTGCACACTACACACTACACACTACACACTACACTCTACACACTTCACACTACACACTCAGGGATTAAAGTTCTCCGTCGCTACGACGGATTTCCGTAAATTTATTCCAAGTTGCGACAGATTTATTCCAAGTTGTGACGGATTTTACCTGGTGTAATATGATTTGTAGAGGCAGACAATCTATTTTTATGTCGGTATTAGGTATATAAATGATATATAATAGCCTATATAGCCTACATATAGGCCTTTATTGTCTACAACTATGCGACAGTAACAGAACGGGGTGCACTGACGCTGAACCCCTCATAGTGATAAGTAGGTGGACATGGTGCGTGGTGCTGAAATAGCCGACATGCGGTGTGTAGTTTGAAAAAAGTAACGCCAGCTCAGTAAATCATTCAAACTTAATGTTTACTTATAGGCTATGTGACTGCACCACACATGTGAACAGTAACAAAGCAAATGCAGTTTAATTTGATGAAAAACATTGACCAAAAAAATCAAAAAAAAAGCTGAATCCGCTTGATCATGGAGGGCGAGGGGTGGTGGTGCATAGGCTGCCTATACTCCTGAAACGACAGAGCAAACACGCTACCTTACTAGGGACAATAATTACAATGAGCCATTCATTAAAAATAGAAAAAATAATATTAGGCTGAATCTCACTTAATGAGAAAACTGGCATCTCCCATCGGTCACTATTTGTTATCTGGTGATATGGACGTCTTTGAGTGTCTAGAAAAGCGCTATAAGTATGTATTATTATTTTTTATTATTATTATGGACGTCACTTTAATCCGGCAGTTCTCAAGGTTTTTATGCACCAATCGATTCCTCTAGTCCGTCTTTATCGCATTCATTGATGAAAAGGACGACTCGCATGTATAGGTGGAAGGGAACATTCATTGTGAGCACGGAAAATGTGAGTCTCACAACAGCTTTGCTTTGATGAAACCAGGTAGGATGAACGCATAGTTCACTGTCCATTCCTGTTTAAATGCCCTGTTTTCACCGTCAACTTTTCTCTTTAGACCTTTGGAGAGTGACATTATGTTTCTCTTGCTAGCTAGCAGGTTAAATGTTTAGCTAACTTCACCCGACACGCAAACAACCAATCCAATAATAATGTGACCTTGTCTGGGAGGAGGGGGGAATAAAAACTATAAAAGTATGTTAAATAATTATTAGAATAAGTTAGACTGCGCTACATCGTCAGTCCACACATTTATTATTCAAAAATATGGAAAAGGGCGAAACTACGTTTCAACGTTGTTGAGAATCACAACACAAACTCGCTATTCAAGTCCAAAACACTGCAACAAAATGGATTGGACTGCTACCTAGTTAACTATAACACTACTGTACATTGTTTAGCAGGCTCACAAAACAAGCTGTGTTAGTTGACTAGCGATGTGTCATTGATTTTCTACAACGCGGAAATGTATTTACATTTTTCGAAAGAAAAGTCAAAGCATTAGAACGTATAAACGGAAAAACGCACGCGCGCTTTGCGCACGGAAAGCCACCGCACCGGCCCCGATTTGGCCTGATTTTTTTTTTCCGTCAGGAGATTTTGTTTTTGCTTTAATCCCTGCACACTACACACTACACCCGCACCCTCTCAAGCACACTAGGGTACGTAGGGCACACTGTGTGCAGCCCTGGTCACGTGACTACCCGCCGTAGCCAGCGCTGTGTTCAGACGCTTCACCCTCCCGCTGTCCCCTTTGTTACTCTCCTCAAAAGTCAAACACTCTCAATAATAATAATAATAATAATTATAATAATAATAATAATAATACTTTTTATTTATGGGTGCCTTTCAAGGCTCTCAAGGACACCTTACAAGACAGTTTAAAACCACATATCAAAACATTAAAATCAACAAAGCAAAATTAGATAAAAACAGCAAAATCAGATATAACAACAAACAAAATACAGGAGATCAAACCAAGTAAGCCATTGTGAAAAGGTGTGTTTTAAGACTGGATTTGAAAGTGGTGAGAGTGTCAATATTGCGTAAGTTGGGTGGCAGAGAGTTCCAGAGGCGGGGAGCAGAACGGCTGAAGGCTCTAGATCCCATAGTAGTCAGGCGGGCAGAAGGGATGACAAGTTGGTTGGCAGAGGAGGATCTTTGATTGATTGATTGATTGATTGTACTTTATTGTCCCCGAGGGGAAATTTGTCTTGGGCATGGTACTTTCATGCTTCAAGTGCAACAGTGACGATACATACAACATACAGTAGACAAAGTAAACAACAGGACAGCAACAAACATTGAGTGACATTGGCAGCAGTTTTCACCTGGACATGGCATCATTTGGTATAAATATATATTGCACATAACCCTTCAGGTGGTGTTTTCGAATATTGCACATGGCCCTTCAAGTGGTGTCTAAGATAAAGTGCAGGTGCTGGTGATCATGTCCTAATCATCGTTTCTGCTTGAGAGAATTGATTAGTTTAATGGAGAATGGGACAAATGATAGTTTTAAGAGCTTATAGTTACATCTTGGCATGCGAAGCCTTCTACCTAGGGGGAGAACTTCGTATTCTGTGGAGAGCGGATGTTGGGGGTCTGCGATTATCTTGTTAGCCTTGTCCAGGACAGCTTTTTCATATAGTTTATTTAGGATCACATAGTCTCTTTCACCTACAATTTTCATAGCTGTTTTGTGAATGCTGACTAGTCTGTTCTGATCTGAGACTACGGGAGGGAGTGTGAGTAAGAAGGAGTTCAGAGAGGTATGAGGCTGCTAGGTTATGGAGAGCCTTAAAGGTGAGAAGGAGAATCTTAAAGTGAATACGGAATTTGATGGGGAGCCAATGAAGTTGTTGGAGGACTGGAGTGATATGGTGAATGGAGGGAGTTCTGGACCAGTTGGAGTTTATGGAGACATTTGTGTGGGAGACCAAAGAGGATGGTATTACAATAGTCTAAACGGGAAGTAACCAGGGCATGGACAAGAATGGCGGTGCTGGAGGTGCCCATCCCTCTCTCTCAATCTAAATCTCTTTATTTCATTCCCTCTCTCTCTCCCTCCCACCCCCACCCTCTCTCTCTCTCTGTCTCTCAATCTCTATCTCTTTATTTCATTCCTCCTCCCCCCCTCTCTCTCTCTGTCTCTATCTCTTTATTTCATTCCTCCCCCCCCCTCTCTCTCTCTGTCTCTATCTCTTTATTTCATTCCTCCTTCCCCCCCTCTCCCTCTCTCTCTCTGTCTCTCAATCTCTATCCATTTATTTCATTCCTTCTCTCTCTCTCTCTCTCTCTCTCTCTCTCTCTCTCTCTCTCTCTGTCTATATGTCTTTATGTCATTACCCCCCCCCCCCCCCCCCCCCTGCCCAGTGTGGGCTTTGTCCTAGCCAGTCGATGGCCCCCACACTGAGCGTCGTGTCCTATGGAGGGTCCTAAAGATCAAACGCCCTTCCTTTTTAGTGCACTTAAAATCACTCCCCTCACGCTGGTTTCTCCTCTGAGAAAATTAGGCGTCCTACGGAGGGTCCAGAGGGTCAAACGGCCTGTTTAGCACACTTAACACACGCTGCTCCCACGCTGGTCCCAGTGAGACGTGGCGTCCCCTGGCTGACAGGGGGAGGCTGTTCCTCGCGTGTGTGTTTGTCCTCTAAGGCCGACGCCACCTTCACACACACACACACACACACACACACACACACACACACACACACACACAGTCACACTGCTCCACCTTCTCTCTGCTCCCCGTGGGGGGAGTGTCCTCGTGAAAGGAGCCAGGGTCAAAACGCTTTGTCTTTCCTCACACACTCACACTCACACTCACACACACACACACACACACACACACACACACACACACACACACAGACACACAGTCACACTGCTTCAAGTCTTTAATTGGGGAGGACCACATGTGGGTTTATTGCACACGCACGAAAGCACACACACACACACTCACACTCACGCACACACACACACACACACACACCGACACTCATGTCCGGTCAAATCAAACCCGCGTCCTCGTGAGGCAGCAACGGTCAAACAGTTGATCTGCAAAACGTTTAGCCTTCCGACTCACGATCTCGAAGAGAGAGAGAGACGAGGGTTGGAATGGTTATTACCCTCATCCTCACACCCTGCTCCCTGAACAATCCTAGCAGGGTGGCCTAACGCTGACCCTCCCACACGGTGGCTACGCTCTGAGACGGGCCTGATGACTTTGTGAGGGTGGGAAGTACACATAACGTCTACACAACGTCTACACAACGTCTACACACGCCGTCTTGAATTTCAGTGACAAATCGGGACGTTTTTAGGAGTTTTTTTTTACCGGCACCGCAGATGAGAACGTTCCCACAGCAAACCCTCCTCTCTTAAACACACGCTGTATAACAGAGTACCAGTGTACTACAGCGGTAGAATGACAGTTCAATCGTTTTTTAGACTGGGATCTATTCATACAACAAGGGACACAGCACTTTCCCGTTTTTCCCATATTTGTCAGCGTCTTTGAGCCTCAGAAAAGCGCTATACAAATATAATTAATTATTATTATTACTGAGGCATTTCGAAGAGAGCGCCTCAGCCAACTTTGGACCCGGAAACACGTCACGACTTAACAACCTAATAGCCAATCACCAAGGAGCACGGTGTTCCGTCCCTAATTAGATTGTATTGGCTGGAGCGGGGCAGTAGCTTCTGTCTATGGTTCCCAGGCGGAAATCGAACCCGCGACCTTAGCGTTGCTCGTGCCAAGCTCCGCCCGCTGTGTGTTGCGTGGCGAGGTGTGGTCACATGACTGATCTGAGGCCAGTCCAACACTAAGTTAAGACCTTACTGACCTGACAGCTGCTCATCACTCTGACACACTGACCCCCAGAGCAATATACCCCCCCTCTGTCAACAAACCACCTGAGAGAGAGAGAGATGGGGGGAGGGAGGGAGAGAGAGACAGACACAGAGAGAGACAGACACAGAGAGAGAGAGAGAGAGAGAGAGAGAGAGAGAGAGAGATGGGGGGAGGGAGGGAGAGAGAGACAGACACAGAGAGAGAGAGAGATGGGGGAGGGAGGGAGAGAGAGACAGACATAGAGAGAAACAGACAGAGAGAGAGATGGGGGGAGGGAGGGAGCGAGAGAGAGAGAGAGAGACAGAGAGAGACAGACAGAGAGAAACAGAGGAGAGACAGAGAGAGAGAGAGACAGAAAAGAGAGAGACAGAGGAGAGAGACACATAGAGAGAGACAGAGAGAGAAAGAAGGAGAGGGAGAGACAGAGAGAGAGAAAGAAGGAGAGGGAGAGACAGAGAGAGAGAGAGAGAGAAAGAAAGAAGGAGAGGGATAGAGGGAGAGACAGAGAGAGAAAGAAAGAAGGAGAGGGATAGAGGGAGAGACAGAGGAAGGAAGGATGGAGAGAGAAAGACGGAGCGCAACAGAGAGAGGAGAAGAGAGTGAGTGCCTGAGAGAGAGAGGAATGAAAGGGAAGAGAGAAGAAGGGAATCCAAACACCAGTAAACACTCCACTCTATGGATTTATGGATCCAGATTAACCTGATAGATATGATAAATGCTGCAGCCCCCCAAACGCTGACTTCCACGTAATATCACTCTCCTCTACGACCAGGGGCTGGTTTGGTCACATGACCTCATTCATAGTCAGCTGCGGACAGCTTCATCAGGATTCCATAGTGTCTCTTATACGCAGTCAGAAGAATAAAGCCACAAGTATTGATTGAGAGAGTGCTTATGTATGTGTGTGTGTGTGTGCGCCTGTGTGTGTGTGCCTGTGTGTGTTGTTGTTGTTATGAGAGAGCTGGCTAACCGTGCTGTTATTTGACATGTAAGTCCAGATCAATAGGCGGTGTATTGCATGTTGCCT
>NC_137678.1:31908245-31915745 GCF_963989245.1 Nansenia antarctica | reverse complement strand
GCAACTCATTTTCAGGGTGTTGGCAATCTTCTTATAGCCAAGGCCATCTTTGTGAAGCGCAATAATCCTTTTTTTCAGCCGCTCAGAGAGTTCCTTGCCATGAGGTGCCATGTTGTCCAGCATTCAGAGAGAATTGTGCCCAAAACACCAAATTTAACAGCCCTGCTTATCATTTACACCTGAATCCTTGTAACGCTAACGAGTCACATGACACCAGGGCGAGAAAACAACATCATTGGGCACAATTAGGACATGTTCACTATGGGGTGTACTCACTTTTGTTGCCAGCTGTTTAGACATTAACAGCTGTGTACTGAGTAATTTTCAAAGGACAATAAATCTATACTGTTATTCAAGCAGCACACTGACTACTTTAAGTTACATAAAAGTTTCAGTAGGATAATGTTATCCCCTGAAAGGATATAACAGAATATTTGCAAAAATCTAAAGGGTGTACTCACTTTTCAGATATTACTGTATATTACTACTCTCTTAGTATTCATACACACACACACACACACACACACACACACACACACACACACACACACACACACACATACACTCACTCACACTCTCTCACACTCTCTCTCTCACACACACACACACACACACATGCCATCCACCCAGGTGTGATTACTACTCTCTTAGTATGCCAACATCAGAGCCAGCTCTGCCACGCCCTCCCACATCTCACCAGGTACAGTCAAACATCCTCATCAGGCCCGTAGTCAAGGTCCCCGCATAAATAGGGTCACATTTAAATACAGTCACACCTTTATTGGAAGGTTGGCTTATAAACCTCCGCTACCTATTATTACAGGTCGTATGTTGGCGCAGTTGATTGAATAACTTACTTACTCAAAACAGTAAAAAGGCTTTATGGTTTTAGGTCATGATTTATATGATTTTATATAGTTTAGACAGGAAAAAAGTATGTATTCGGTTGTTAAGTCGTGACGTGTTTCCGGGTCCAACGTTGGCTGAGGCGCTCTCTTCGAAATGCCGCAGTAATAATAATAATTCATTATATTTGTATAGCGCTTTTCCGTGGCTCAAAGACGCTGAAAATATGGGGAAAAGTGCTGTGTCCCTTGCTGTATGAATAGATCCCAGTCTAAAAAACGATTGAACTGTCATTCTACCGCTGTAGTACACTGGTTCTCTGGTGCGGGGAAGTTTGGTTTGGACCCGGAAATTGCAAAACGTCACGTTTGACGTCAGACTTAACAACCGGATACCACACGTGTTCATGTCAGAACAGTAGACGCATGGACGGGCAGGGCAGAAGGAGTCATGTGACATAGGGATGATTAGATGTGGGTGTTAATGGTGGATAAGGAGACCCCCTCACACAGAGCTCTGGAGCCGGCCCTGTCCTCTCACTCACCTTCACTCCTCTGTCATGACCAGTCCACCTCCCTCACTCCCTCTCACTGGAACACACCACTATCTCTCCCTCCCTCCCTCCCTCACTCCCTCTCACTGGAACACACCACTATCTCTCCCTCTCCCCTCCCTCCCTCCCTCCCTCTCACTGGAACACACAACTATCTCTCCCTCTCTCTCCTCCCTCCCTCCCTCACTCCCTCTCACTGGAACACACTACTATCTCTCCCTCTCTCCCCCCTCCCTCCCTCCCTCCCTCCCTCCCTCCCTCTCACTGGAACACACCACTATCTCTCCCTCTCTCTCCTCCCTCCCTCCCTCACTCCTCTCACTGGAACACACCACTATCTCTCCCTCTCTCCCCTCCCTCCCTCCCTCCCTCCCTCCCTCCCTCTCACTGGAACACACCACTATCTCTCCCTCTCTCCCCTCCCTCCCTCCCTCCCTCCCTCACTCCCTCTCACTGGAACACACCACTATCTCTCCCTCTCTCCCCTCCCTCCCTCCCTCCCTCCCTCCCTCTCACTGGAACACACCACTATCTCTCCCTCTCTCTCCTTCCCTCCCTCCCTCCCTCTCACTGGAACACACCACTATCTCTCCCTCTCTCTCCTCCCTCCCTCCCTCCCTCTCACTGGAACACACCACTATCTCTCCCTCCCTCCCTCCCTCCCTCCCTCCCTCCCTCACTCCCTCTCACTGGAACACACCACTATCTCTCCCTCTCTCCCCTCCCTCCCTCCCTCCCTCCCTCCTCCCACTGGAACACACCACTATCTCTCCCTCTCTCCCTCCCTCCCTCCCTCTCACTGGAACACACCACTATCTCTCCCTCTCTCCTCCCTCCCTCCCTCCCTCCCTCCCTCTCACTGGAACACACCACTATGTCTCCCTCTCTCCCCTCCCTCCCTCCCTCACTCCCTCTCACTGGAACACACCACTATCTCTCCCTCTCTCTCCTCCCTCCCTCCCTCACTCCCTCTCACTGGAACACACCGCTATCTCTCCCTCTCTCCCCTCCCTCCCTCCCTCCCTCCCTCCCTCCCTCCCTCCCTCCCTCTCACTGGAACACACCGCTATCTCTCCCTCTCTCCCCTCCCTCCCTCCCTCCCTCCCTCACTCCCTCTCACTGGAACACACCGCTATCTCTCCCTCTCTCCCCTCCCTCCCTCCCTCCCTCACTCCCTCTCACTGGAACACACCGCTATCTCTCCCTCTCTCCCCTCCCTCCCTCCCTCCCTCCCTCCCTCTCACTGGAACACACCGCTATCTCTCCCTCTCTCCCATCCCTCCCTCCCTCCCTCCCTCACTCCCTCTCACTGGAACACACCACTATCTCTCCCTCTCTCTCCTCCCTCCCTCCCTCCCTCACTCCCTCTCACTGGAACACACCGCTATCTCTCCCTCTCTCCCCTCCCTCCCTCCCTCCCTCCCTCCCTCCCTCCCTCTCACTGGAACACACCGCTATCTCTCCCTCTCTCCCCTCCCTCCCTCCCTCCCTCCCTCCCTCTCACTGGAACACACCGCTATCTCTCCCTCTCTCCCCTCCCTCCCTCCCTCCCTCCCTCCCTCTCACTGGAACACACCGCTATCTCTCCCTCTCTCCCCTCCCTCCCTCCCTCCCTCCCTCCCTCTCACTGGAACACACCGCTATCTCTCCCTCTCTCCCCTCCCTCCCTCCCTCTCACTGGAACACACCACTATCTCTCCCTCTCTCTCCTCCCTCCCTCCCTCCCTCTCACTGGAACACACCGCTATCTCTCCCTCTCTCCCCTCCCTCCCTCCCTCCCTCCCTCTCACTGGAACACACCGCTATCTCTCCCTCTCTCCCCTCCCTCCCTCCCTCCCTCCCTCACTCCCTCCCTCCCTCCCTCTCACTGGAACACACCGCTATCTCTCCCTCTCTCCCCTCCCTCCCTCCCTCCCTCCTCCCTCTCACTGGAACACACCGCTATCTCTCCCTCTCTCCCCTCCCTCCCTCCCTCACTCCCTCCCTCCCTCCCTCCCTCCCTCCCTCTCACTGGAACACACCACTATCTCTCCCTCTCTCCCCTCCCTCCCTCCCTCCCTCCCTCCCTCCCTCTCACTGGAACACACCGCTATCTCTCCCTCTCTCCCCTCCCTCCCTCCCTCCCTCACTCCCTCTCACTGGAACACACCACTATCTCTCCCTCTCTCCCTCCCTCCCTCCCTCCCTCCCTCTCACTGGAACACACCGCTATCTCTCCCTCTCTCCCCTCCCTCCCTCCCTCCCTCCCTCACTCCCTCCCTCCCTCTCACTCCTCTCACTGGAACACACCACTATCTCTCCCTCTCTCCCCTCCCTCCCTCCCTCCCTCACTCCCTCTCACTGGAACACACCGCTATCTCTCCCTCTCTCCCCTCCCTCCCTCCCTCCCTCCCTCCCTCTCACTGGAACACACCGCTATCTCTCCCTCACTCCCTCCCTCCCTCCCTCCCTCACTCCCTCTCACTGGAACACACCACTATCTCTCCCTCTCTCCCCTCCCTCCCTCCCTCCCTCCCTCCCTCCCACTGGAACACACCACTATCTCTCCCTCTCTCCCCTCCCTCCCTCCCTCTCACTGGAACACACCACTATCTCTCCCTCTCTCTCCTCCCTCCCTCCCTCCCTCCCTCTCACTGGAACACACCACTATGTCTCCCCTCTCTCTCTCCCCTCCCCTCCCTCCCTCACTCCCTCTCACTGGAACACACCACTATCTCTCCCTCTCTCTCCTCCCTCCCTCCCTCCCTCCCTCCCTCTCACTGGAACACACCGCTATCTCTCCCTCTCTCCCCCTCCCTCCCTCCCTCCCTCCCTCACTCCCTCTCACTGGAACACACCGCTATCTCTCCCTCTCTCCCCTCCCTCCCTCCCTCCCTCCCTCACTCCCTCTCACTGGAACACACCGCTATCTCTCCCTCTCTCCCTCCCTCCCTCCCTCCCTCCCTCCCTCACTCCCTCTCACTGGAACACACCGCTATCTCTCCCTCTCTCCCCTCCCTCCCTCCCTCCTCCCTCCCTCCCTCCCTCTCACTGGAACACACCGCTATCTCTCCCTCTCTCCCATCCATCCCTCCCTCCCTCCCTCCCTCACTCCCTCTCACTGGAACACACCACTATCTCTCCCTCTCTCTCCTCCCTCTCTCCCTCCCTCCCTCACTCCCTCTCACTGGAACACACCGCTATCTCTCCCTCTCTCCCCTCCCTCCCTCCCTCCCTCCCTCCCTCTCACTGGAACACACCGCTATCTCTCCCTCTCTCCCCTCCCTCCCTCCCTCCCTCCCTCCCTCCCTCTCACTGGAACACATCGCTATCTCTCCCTCTCTCCCCTCCCTTCCCTCCCTCCCTCCCTCCCTCCCTCCCTCTCACTGGAACACACCGCTATCTCTCCCTCTCTCCCTCCCTCCCTCCCTCCCTCCCTCCCTCCCTCCGTCTCACTGGAACACACCGCTATCTCTCCCTCTCTCCCCTCCCTCCCTCCCTCCCTCTCACTGGAACACACCACTATCTCTCCCTCTCTCTCCTCCCTCCCTCCCTCCCTCCCTCTCACTGGAACACACCGCTATCTCTCCCTCTCTCCCCTCCCTCCCTCCCTCCCTCCCTCTCACTGGAACACACGCTATCTCTCCCTCCTTCCCCTCCCTCCCTCCCTCCCTCTCACTGGAACACACCGCTATCTCTCCCTCTCTCCCCTCCCTCCCTCCCTCCCTCTCACTGGAACACACCGCTATCTCTCCCTCTCTCCCCTCCCTCCCTCACTCCCTCCCTCTCTCCCTCCCTCCCTCCCTCCCTCTCACTGGAACACACCACTATCTCTCCCTCTCTCCCCTCCCTCCCTCCCTCCCTCTCACTGGAACACACCGCTATCTCTCCCTCTCTCCCCTCCCTCCCTCACTCCCTCTCACTGGAACACACCACTATCTCTCCCTCTCTCCCTCCCTCCCTCCCTCCCTCCCTCCCTCTCACTGGAACACACCGCTATCTCTCCCTCTCTCCCCTCCCTCCCTCCCTCACTCCCTCCCTCCCTCACTCCCTCTCACTGGAACACACCACTATCTCTCCCTCTCTCCCCTCCCTCCCTCCCTCCCTCCCTCCCTCCCTCCCTCTCACTGGAACACACCGCTATCTCTCCCTCTCTCCCCTCCCTCCCTCCCTCCCTCCCTCTCACTGGAACACACCGCTATCTCTCCCTCTCTCCCCTCCCTCCCTCCCTCCCTCCCTCCCTCTCACTGGAACACACCGCTATCTCTCCCTCTCTCCCCTCCCTCCCTCCCTCCCTCCCTCCCTCTCACTGGAACACACCACTATCTCTCCCTCTCTCCCCTCCCTCCCTCCCTCCCTCCCTCCCTCCCTCCCTCTCACTGGAACACATCGCTATCTCTCCCTCTCTCCCCTCCCTCCCTCCCTCTCACTGGAACACACGCTATCTCTCCCTCTCTCCCTCCCTCCCTCCCTCCCTCCCTCTCACTGGAACACACCACTATCTCTCCCTCTCTCTCCTCCCTCCCTCCCTCCCTCCCTCCCTCCCTCTCCCCTCTCACTGGAACACACCGCTATCTCTTCCTCTCTCCCCTCCCTCCCTCCCTCCCTCCCTCCCTCTCACTGGAACACACCGCTATCTCTCCCTCTCTCCCCTCCCTCCCTCCCTCCCTCTCACTGGAACACACCGCTATCTCTCCCTCTCTCCCCTCCCTCCCTCCCTCCCTCACTCCCTCCCTCCCTCCCTCACTCCCTCCCTCCCTCCCTCCCTCTCACTGGAACACACCGCTATCTCTCCCTCTCTCCCCTCCCTCCCTCCCTCCCTCCCTCCCTCTCACTGGAACACACCGCTATCTCTCCCTCCCTCCCTCCCTCCCTCACTCCCTCCCTCCCTCCCTCCCTCTCACTGGAACACACCGCTATCTCTCCCTCTCTCCCCTCCCTCCCTCCCTCCCTCCCTCCCTCTCACTGGAACACACCGCTATCTCTCCCTCTCTCCCCTCCCTCCCTCCCTCCCTCCCTCCCTCTCACTGGAACACACCACTATCTCTCCCTCTCTCCCCTCCCTCCCTCCCTCCCTCTCACTGGAACACACCGCTATCTCTCCCTCTCTCCCCTCCCTCCCTCCCTCCCTCCTCTCCCTCTCACTGGAACACACCACTATCTCTCCCTCTCTCCCCTCCCTCCCTCACTCCCTCTCACTGGAACACACCACTATCTCTCCCTCTCTCCCCTCCCTCCCTCCCTCCCTCCCTCCCTCTCACTGGAACACACCGCTATCTCTCCCTCTCTCCCCTCCCTCCCTCCCTCCCCTCACTCCCTCCCTCACTCCCTCTCACTGGAACACACCACTATCTCTCCCTCTCTCCCCTCCCTCCCTCCCTCCCCTCACTCCCTCTCACTGGAACACACCGCTATCTCTCCCTCTCTCTCCTCCCTCCCTCCCTCCCTCCCTCCCTCCCTCTCACTGGAACACACCGCTATCTCTCCCTCTCTCCCCTCCCTCCCTCCCTCTCACTGGAACACACCGCTATCTCTCCCTCTCCCCCTCCCTCCTCCCTCCCTCCCTTCCTCCCTCTCACTGGAACACACAGCTATCTCTCCCTCTCTCCCCTCCCTCCCTCCCTCCCTCTCACTGGAACACACCGCTATCTCTCCCTCTCTCTCCTCCCTCCCTCCCTCCCTCCCTCTCCTCCCTCCCTCCCTCCCTCCCTCTCACTGGAACACACCACTATCTCTCCCTCTCTCTCCCTCCCTCCCTCCCTCCCTCCCTCTCACTGGAACACACCACTATCTCTCCCTCTCTCCCCTCCCTCCCTCCCTCCCTCCCTCCCTCCCTCCCTCTCACTGGAACACACCACTATCTCTCCCTCTCCTCCTCTCTCCCTCCCTCCCTCCCTCCCTCCCTCCCTCTCACTGGAAACACACCACTATCTCTCTCCCTCCCTCCCTCCCTCCCTCCCTCCCTCCCTCTCACTGGAACACACCACTATCTCTCCCTCTCTCCCCTCCCTCTCTCCCTCCCTCCCTCCCTCCTCCCTCACTCCCTCTCACTGGAACACACCACTTCTCTCCTCTCTCCCTCCCTCCCTCCCTCACTCCTCTCACTGAACACACCACTATCT
>NC_137678.1:31898110-31908045 GCF_963989245.1 Nansenia antarctica | reverse complement strand
CCACGGGGAGAGAGAGAGAGAGAGAGAGAGAGAGAGAGAGACACAGAGAGAGAGAGAGACAGAGAGAGAGAGAGAGACACAGAGAGAGAGAGAGAGACACAGAGAGAGAGAGAGAGAGAGAGAGAGAGAGAGAGAGAGAGAGAGAGAGAGACACACACAGAGAGAGAGAGAGAGAGATCTGGTAATGAACACAATCAAACACAGAAACAGAGAGAGAGAGAGAGAGAGAGAGATGTTTACGGATACTCAGGTTTCATGGGAACTGAAGGCTCCGTAGCTCTTTTCTGACTACGTTTATCATAGATCTTACTCTGTGTGGGAACGTTGTGTGGTATTTTGCGTGGTACACATACTGTCTGTCTCGACTGGCAACAAAAATCCACTACGAGGCCTCTGGCGTCCGCAGGATAGAGTTGTTGTTGTGTGTGTGTGTGTGTGTGTGTGTGTGTGTGTGTGTGTGTGTGTGTGAGGCAGGTGTGTAAGTGATGAGGGAGAACCTGATGTCATATGAAGAGGCTGGGAGACTTCCTCCTCCTCTTCCTCCTCCCCTCTATCTGTTGCTGTGGCGAAGGACTTAATGTGAATGTTAATGATGGATGATGTACGACGTAAGTGTGTGTGTGTGTGTGTGTGTGTGTGCGCGTGTTTGCGCGAGTGCGCGCGTGTGGACGGTAGGCGCTCAGAGAAGGAGGGAACGGGGGTGGTGGAGAGAGAGAGGAGAGAGAGAGAGAGGAGAGAGGGAGTATCTCATTTCTCCGTCCTCTCTTTAAAAGCCATTAGAGATGACAAACACTGGCGTTGTATCAGCTGGCTGCACCTGGCATTAAGGCACGAACGCTTAAGACAATAATTAGCGTGTGTGTGTGTGTGTGTGTGTGTGTGTGTGTGTGTGTGTTGTCTGTCCCTGGCGGCGTCCATAGGCAGGGTAATGAATGAACACGTCTGTCTATAGGAGCCGCCGCATCGATCCCGCTGCTGTGACTGTCATCCTTCAGCTGGCCAGGCTGGGAGTAATGGGGACGTAAGGCCTGCAGGCCATGACTGAGTCCTCTGTCGGTTTAAGAGTCTTCGGTTCCCTCCCCTTACATGTGTCAGATGGAATACCCACGGTGGGGGGTTTGAGCCGGCCTATAGTCAAAGATTTAATTTGAAATTCATCTACATGGGCACATGGGCACTTTTTTTCTTTCGTCCCGGAGAGATTTCATTCTTGCTTAATGGAGAGCTTTACTCTACTCTGCGTTGTCATGAACCCGCCGACCCTGCCATCTCACGTGGTCTCCCTGGATTGGCCGAGCCGCGTTGAGGGGGGGGGGGGGGGGGGGGGAGAAATATGACCGTGTGTGACTGTGTGTGGCTAGCGGACATATGTGGACTGAGGACTACTAACCCTTCCTGCTTCCTGCTGCATTGCACCCTGGGTAATGAGGCGTGAGGTGCGCTGTGTGTTTTGTTATCCAACGGGAGGGTGATTCCTCCCTGGAGGGGGTAGATCTAACACCTGACTGGGACTGGGGGCCGGGGGGGGGGTGGGGGGGCGGCTCAGCTGCACCCCATAATAACACCCCCCCTGAGGCTTCCAGAGATGCTGATGCAGGGCCACCCCCCCCCCCCCCCCTCCCTCACTCAGCTCCGTTTACTGCGACAGCACTCGCTCTGCTGAGCTCCGGTGTTGAGCACTAAAGGATGATGCTACCATTAGCATAATGGCCCTACCGTAGCGTAGCGCTTGCAGGAGGAGGTGCGGTTTTTCATGGTCGGTTTTTAATGGTGTGGTGGTTAACTCTTAAGAGACAGACCCCACCCGTAGCCGTTAGCATAAGAGCATCGGTTCGGCTAATGCTCCCCTCGCTGCTGAGGTTAGCGAAAACGATGCTAGCGCATCTAGCTTTGGCACGAGGAGGACGTTGCAGTGGGTAGCGAAAGAGCAGCAGTGCGTCGAGGTTACAAAAACACTGCAGCTAGCGTTTTAGCATATGGGTACCGTCGTGTACGGCTGTGGCGCAGGAGGTAGAGCTGCCATCTAATGATTGCAAGGTTGGGAGATCAGCGGTTCGAGCCACGGCTGGCCACATGTCGAAGTGTCGTTGGGCAAGACACTGAACCCCAAATTGCTCCCAGTGAGCGGGTCGGCCGGCGCCTTGCATGGCAGCTTGCCGCCATTGGTGTGTGAATGTGTGTGTGTGAATGGGTGAATGAGAGGCCATTGTAAAGCGCTTTGGATAAAGGCGCTACAAAAAAAAAAGTGGAGTTTTCTATAGGCCCTTACTGCGGTGTCGTCCTATGGAGACAGTTGGTCGTTTGACAGTTGGTCGGCTCAGCACTTAAGAGACAAAAGGCGGTCGGTCTCTCGGGGGCCGTGTGGCTGAAACGGCCAGTTAGCACGAGCGAGGTGACAGTTATAGGGTGTCGACGCACCCTCACATGTGTCTATAGAGGATCCACCCGCGCTCTATCAATATTGATTCTGCGCTGCCCAGTTAAATATAGTCAATACTCTAATTCCCTCAAGGCCCCCCTGGTGGGTTGGTTTTTCAAGGCCATGAAAGGACGCGAAAAACAGCAACAGACCTATCAACCTATCAACTACAGTCACTTCTGTCACAGTCACCACCACCACCACCACCACCACCACCATCATCATCATCACCATCAACATTGTTCAAAGGGTCAATAGCAGAGCCCACCACTACCCTCTTTTGTGTTTTTTTTTCCTTTATTTAGCTTTGCGGCCCCAGGGCGTCCATATCTGTCATTGACTAGCTGTGTTGTCCCTAACTGCCTGTTACTATGGGAGGAAGTGGAATGAACACAATCAACCATGGAAACAGAGAGAGAGAGAGAGAGAGAGAGAGAGAGACACAGAGAGAGAGAGAGAGAGAGAGACAGAGAGACAGAGAGAGAGAGAGAGAGAGAGAGAGAGAGAGAGAGAGAGAGAGTATCTGGTATTGAACACAATCAAACACAGAAACAGAGAGAGAGAGAGAGAATATTGGAGAGTATTGGTATACAGTGTTTCCCTAGGTTTGCTGCCTTGGGGGGGTGGCATTTTAACCAACTTTCTCTGTCAGAACACTCAGCAATTATATTTGCTAACGTTTGAACTTGCTTACTTTCTATCTGCAGACATCACAGCCGGCAAAAACTCTCGCGTGCACACTTGCGCAAAATCTTGTATTATTCTCCAGCGCTGGTACAGCGCGAAGTGTGGAGATAGGTCTGGCTATGCGAGACTACGGCAGACTAACATTACCAACGAGCCTATGGGCTTGCCACTCGCCAGATTCGGGTTGGGTGCGTTTAAAAAACGTGGATATTTTAGCCTGCTTGTCAGATGTTTGGTGTCTACGTCCGTAATAATTCCTCTTTCTAGGGGGGGCGGGGGGTTCCGTTTGGGAGGGCGGCCCGCCCCCCCAAGGCAATGGTAGGGGAAACTATATCTGGTATTGAGGGACCAGGGCAGAAGCCTCTCCCCATGACAGTATCATACAGATCGGCCACGTTGGCACGTCCCCCCGGCCCCTCCATCGACGTGTGTCAGGGGTAATGGATGCATCGGCATGCACGTCCCCGCCCTGCCTCTCTGGCCGCGGCGACCTCTGACCTCCGGGCTGCAGCGTGGGCGGGGCCTGATCCCAGTCTAAGCATAGAGGGCGGTGGGAACGTGGGGTGTTGGGATGGCTGGAAATCCACATATTGATAAGTTTGTCTCCTTTCTCTCCCTCCCTCCCTCCCTCCCTCTCTCCCTCTCTCTCTCTCTCCTATCAATTCTCTCCTCCTTTCCCTCTCTCTCCCTCTCTCTCTCTCTCTCTCTCTCCCTCTCTCTCTCTCCTATCAATTCTCTCTCTCTCCCTCCCTCTCTCTCTCTCTCCTATCAATTCTCCCTCTCTCTCTCCCTCTCCCTCTCTCTCTCCCTCCCTCCCTCTCTCTCCTATCAATTCTCTCTCTCTCGACCTCTCGCACCTCACTCGCTCTGTTCTTCTTGGCTACTTCTCTACTGTCTGTTACTTCTTTCCTTCTCCATCGATCTCTCTCCTCCTGCTTCTTCTCTCTCTTTCTCTCCCCCTCCCCTCCCCTCTCTCTCTCCCTCCCCTCCCCCCTCCTCTCTCTCTCCCCCCCCCCTCTCCTAGGAGGTATGAGATCAGTCCGGTGTGTACAGACCTGCAGGGTCAGATCCTGAGGTGCTACAGAGAGAACACAGGGAAGACTCTGCAGTGCTCCAACATCGCCGCTCTCTACCTGCAGTGTGTCAACAACGCCAAACAGGTGGGTTCCATTACACACGTGTGCGTGTGCGTGCGTGTGTTGGATCTACGTTTATTCTCTTAAGTGACAATGCAGCAAACGTCGAGCTGATCGTCTGTTTATGAACTTGTGACGTTAGAATTATAAGGTTCTATCTCCATTTTTGTCCAAATTGAGTTTCTTACATAATCTGATCCATTAGGTGTTTATTAATGTATGCGTGGTGTTATTTTTAAAATGTTGAAATTTTTGAGTTAGTAATTCATCAAATACAAAGGTTCCATCTCACAAAACATAATGGAATGTAAAAGCTTTGACGCTCAATATCTCTGAACTACCCTAAACGGAGATAGAACCTTATAATTCTAAACGGAGATAGAACCTTATAGTTCTAAGCTCACGAACTGCAAGTGTTGTTTCTCCTCCTAAACTACACTCTTTTTGTTCTCTAAAGAATGACAAATATGTGCATGCTCCGTCATGGGCCACCGACATGTAAGTCCCTTGCTTCTCTCTCATCCCTGTCTTGTCCAGCCAGCTCACTCCCTCTGTGTCAGGGGAGGCTGGCGGAGGTAGACATCGGAGGACGGAGGGCTCGTCGTAACACACGGAACGGAATCCACACACGTTAGGGTTAGGGTTAGATAATCCAACTAACCCTTCCTGATTCCGGTCCGTGCATTACAATGAGCCCAGCCTCCGATTTCAGCCTCCCCCAGCCTCCACCAGTCTCCCCCAGCCTCCCCTAGCCTCCCCCAGCCTCCCCCAGCCTCCACCAGCCTCCCCCAGCCTCCCCTGGACTGTATAGACGTGTGTGTCCATAGCTACATCAAAGATGCTGTTTTTTTGTTTGTTAGCCAAAAACACCAGATGTAGCGTTTACGTTACGTTTCCTGTACGTGTGTGGTGACTGTAGGTGTGTAGTAAGTAGTAGTCGTAGTACGCTGTCTGAGTGTCCTAACTACTGGTTGTCGTCCACCATAAGAGTGATGGTGGGATGAAGTCAAGCATACACACCTCCCTCTCTCTCTCTCTCTCTCTCTCTCTCATCCCACCCACTCAGCCGTGTGCATCCTAAAGCACTGTCATAAAACACTGGCATACAGGGGGCTCAGCTCTCCACACACACACACACTCACACACACACACACACACACCGACCGACCTCCATTTGTGTCTGTCTCGCCCCCTGCGTTAGCGAGCGTACGCACGTTTTCCGCTTGGCTAGCGCTCGGCGCTCTCTCTAAAGCCCTTCTCCTTCTCTAACACGCAGGTTCAGACTTCAGCTCTGTTTCCGTAATACCTGCCGACACTGTGACTCGTTCCCCCGCCTAAGTGTCTGTGTTAAATGTAATAAGGCCAGGTCTGGGGCTCCCTCTCTGTCACTCCCATACCAACCCTCCCCGTCCCCCCGTCCCCCCCTCTACGTCTGAGTGGCGGGGGATCGGAGACGCGGTAGGCGCCAGGGTCGCTGCATATGGTAATAGTAATGTCACAGAGGTTGATATGATAGGTCTCCCTCCCCTCACGCCCCCGCCGGGCGCACGCCACTCTCTCTCTCCCCCAAACCCGGGTCGACCGAGACAATTTACATCCAGATAGGATTTCTATTAGATTTTTTCCCGCCGATTTGACTGTTTTAAGAAAGGGAGAAAACCCCGTTTTTTTTTTCCTGTTGCACTCTCTCTCTCTCTCACTCTCTCTCTCTCTCTCTCTCTCTCTCTCTCTCTCTCTCTCTCTCTCTCTCTCTTCTCTCTGTCTCTCTCTCTCTCTCTCTGTCTCTCTCTCTCTCTCTCTCTCTCTCTCTCTGGGGTATTGGTATTAAATCTGTTTGCCGGGGGACAGCGGACAGGCTTTAAAGCTATACATCATGTAAATAAAAGATATGTTTTATTCATTTGTGTTGGTTGCGGCGTGCGAGAGCTACCTGTGGCCTCTCTGGGATTGCGTTAGTGTGCTTTCTCACGGCTAACACGCTGTTAGGATGTTGTAAATTGTGGGAGCCGGGCCTACAATATATATGCTAATCTATTTTTATCAGCTTCCCACAATCAGAGTGCAGCAGTCATAGGTGGCTTCTACAGTGAGAAGGCTTGTTTTAAATCATTAGGCGGAGGCAAAAAAATATAAACCTCCGAAAAACACTAACAGTGTATCTGATAAGGTTATCCGGAGAAGACGACAGTAAAGAGGAGGAATCACCTAGAGGGAGCTTCTTTTTTTTTTTTTTTAAGTAATAAAAATACTATAAAATGCCCTTTTATTACGTTATGATAGCAATTCAGAGTCTTCCTCTATGACGTCTCCTCACCAGAGAAGCGGCACTCCTCGCACACTCTCGACCACGTCACGTGATCTCCTGCACTACCCTTTCCTTTCTTTCTCTCAGTCATATCACCTCCCGGCTCTCTCACTCTCTCTCTCTTTCTCTCTCTCTCTTTCTCTCCCTCTCTCTGTCTCTCTCTCTCCCTCCCTCTCTCTCTCTCCCTCCCTCTCTCTCTCACTCTCTCTCTGTCTCTCTCTCTCACTCTCCCTCCCTCCCTCTCTCTCCCGCTCTCTCTCTCTCTCTCTCTTTCTCTCTCCCCCCCTCTCTCTCTCTCTCTCTCTCTCTCTCACCCGCTCTCTCTCTCTCCTCCATCCCTCTCTTCCCCCCCCTCTCTGGGAGGTGTTATTGTGTTGTATCCGATCTCCCGCCTTGACGACTGCAACACACTCCTGGCCAGGCTCCCCCATCCTCCGCCTCCGCCATCAGACCTCTGCAGCTCATCCAGAATGCTGCCGCCCGTCTGGTGTTCAACCTCCCCAAATTCTCCCATGTCACCCTTCTCCTTCACACCCTTCACTGGCTCCTGATAGCAGCTCACATCAGATTCAAGACCCTGGTGCTCGCCTACCGGTGGGCAAAGGGAACAGCCCCTTCCTACCAGCAAGCAATAGAATAGAATAGAATAGAATAGAATAGACTTTATTGTCCTTGTACAGTTGCCTATACAATGAAACTGTAGTGGTTCTTCTGAAGGTGCAAAAACAGAAAACATTCACATATTCACAAACATATACACATATAACAAATCACAAATATTACACACTAGACAATTAAAAAGCGAAAATGCTATAAAACAACGTTATAATACTATAATAATACTGTAAAAATATATAAATATTACTATTATTATTATATTATTATTGTTATATATTACAATGGTCACCCCCCCAAACACCTGCCCGTTCACTCCGCTCTTCCACCTCTGCTGGCTGACAGGCACCACCGCCTGTATGCGCATGCGACAGTCGCGCTACGCGGTCACGGCTCTTTACTGTCCTGCACCCCGCTGGTGGAACGAGCTTCCCACTGCTGTCAGGACTTCAGAATCACTCGCTCTCTTCCGCCGTAGACTGAAGACCTCCATCTCTTCAGGCTACACCTTAACTGTCCCTCCTGAGACATCTTCTTCCCCTCTACCCCCCCTGTTAATAAATAAAACAATTAAATACATTTTTAATTGGGGGTCATTGGCATGACGACTGCCAATGACCCCTGGTTCCGAGCATAGTTACCATGTCTCCTGCTATGACTGGTGGATAGACGATTCACTTACTTAGTCAAATGTATTTGTTGTAAGTCGCTTTGGTTAAAGGCGTCTGCTAAATGCAAAAAATTAAATTAAATAAAAAAATACATAAATGCAATTCCAGAAGCTCACACAACAGCAGAGCAGGAAGTAAGAGGAAGGAGGAGTCAAGGTCAAAGGTCAAACGCACCCAGGACAGTCACCCAAAAAAGGCTGCAGGTTCAGACCCCAGAACCTCAACGACCTTCACCCGTCCCCTCGGTCGTGTTTATCTAAAGACGGCCACTCTGAAACCCCCCCAACACCCCCCAACCCACTCCCTCTACCCCCACCCCCCCCAACCCCACTCCCTCTACCCCCACCCCCCCCCCAACCCCACTCCCTCTACCCACCACACACAAAAGCCCCGTCTTAACACCCTTCAAGACCTTCAAACGGCCACCAAACATCTCCATTGTAATGAGTCGGCCTGCGATAGCAGTCGTCCAGATGACCCCATCGACAGACCATAATAACACAATCTACAATCTGGCCTCGAATATTGACTCCTCCAAAAGAGAGACGTGGGGTGGGTGGGTGGGTGGGGGGGGGGGGCAGTGAGGTTGTCATCACCAGGCCTTTGTGACTGATAATTACTGCTCCTCCTTATCAACTGGGCTGCGATAACACTTAGACCTGGGCCCATCCTTTTATGTGTCGCCTGCCCCCCCCCCCCCCCGTCACTTTCTAATGCATACAGAAGCTAAACGGGTCCAGATAGCCGCGCCCGCTAGCTAGCCGGCCTGGGGAGAAAGGAGGAGGAGGAGGGCCAGAATGGAAGGACAGATAAAGTGTGAGGATAGGAGGCGCTCTCTCTTTTGAGAGGCTCATGAATAGAAGTTTATCACAGGGGGGGATCTCTCTCTCTCGCTCACTCTCTCTCTCGCTCACTCTCTCTCTCTCTTTCGCGTGCGCGTGTGCTCTCACTCTCTCTCTCTCTCGTGCGGCGTTCGCTCTCTCTCTCGCGCTCTCGCTCTCTCTCGCTCTCTCTCTCTCGCTCGCTCACTCTCTCTCTCTCTTTCGCGTGCGCGTGTGCTCTCACTCTCTCTCTCTCTCGTGCGGCGTTCGCTCTCTCTCTCGCGCTCTCGCTCTCTCTCGCTCTCTCTCTCTCGCTCGCTCTCTCTCTCTCGCACACTCCTTCATTCCACATTCTCACCGCATCACTGCTTCTTTCTCTCTCTCTCTCTCTCTCTCTCTCGTGCTCTCTCTCTCTCTCTCTCCTTCTCTCTCTCCCCTCTCTCTCTCTCTCCTTACCCCTGTTTCCTCAAACCTCTCCATCCCCCCTTTCTCTCTCTCTGAGGACCCTAGTGACAGAAGAAGCTCCCTGTTTGGATGTTTAGTCAGTGGGTGAAAACTGGAACTGAAAACTGAAAACCACAAAAAAAACTGGAACTGAAAACTGGAACCACACCATATTTCTTTCTTAAGGACCTTTGCCGTGTTAACACGATCCTGCTCTGAACAGAAGAAAAGCCTATTAGTGTTATTTTGCGAGGCTACGCTGCTGTTCAGAAGTGAATTGTCTCTTCATATCAATTCAGTTATTTGGCCCCATCCCTTGAACACAATCAGTCACACGTTTGGAGTTCGATCAGGCAAATTAGGGATGGCTTTAGTCGAGCCTTTTTTGGGAGGGTTTCAGATTAACAGAGTTAATGATGTTGTTCACATAATTACTGGGGTCTGCCTTGTTAATGGTGCTGTGTAGATCGAATTGATCCGTTTGGCGTAGAGCAGCGATAGGGAGGAGGCCCTGGTACGGATGAGTCTAATGAATTCAACTCAGAAATCAATCCGGAGAGAGCGCTACTCTTTCCTTTCTTTCTCTTCAGTCATATCACCTCTCTCCCGCTCTCTCTCTCTCTCTCTCTCTCTCTGTCTCTCTCTCTCTCTTTCTCTCTCTCTCTCTCTCTCTCTGTCTCTCTGTCTCTCTCTCTCTGCCTCTCTCTCTCTCTCTTTATCTCTCCCCCTCCCTCTCTCTCCCCCCTCTCTGGGAGGTGTTATTCAGTTGTATCCGGTGCGATAGCCCGGATCAAATGTGTATCGACAGGGAGGGGGGGGCTACGTGTTAGGGATTTG
>NC_137678.1:31890610-31893110 GCF_963989245.1 Nansenia antarctica | reverse complement strand
GTTCAGAGATTATTGAGCATCAAATGTTTACATTCCATTATGTTTTGTGAGATGGAACCTTTGTATTTTATGAATTACTAACTCAAAAATGTCACAACATTTAAAAAATAACACCACACAGGCATAATAAACACCTAATGGATCAGATTATGTAAAAAAAACTCAATTTTGACAAAAACCTTAGAATCTAACCTTATAATTCTAACGTCACGATTTGTTACTACCCACCACCACCCGCTCCAACCCCCACCCCCACCCCCACCCCCCTATCCTGGGCTGTAAGACTGCCAGGACGCCACACTTCAAGAGTTAGCCTGTGTGTCTTAATGGCGGTGGAGCCTCTTAATGAGACTTGTCACCTGTAGCTGGCTGCTGTCTCTGACACCGCAGGTTCAGTTCCAGAGCAGAGCTGCAGAGCCGCCCAGGCAGAACACCACAACAACAGCAGCAGCATTCTCCACCATGACTCACCAATCACATTTGCATTAGTGTCTATCCTGGGGTTTAAGATGCCCCCCCCCCTCCCCTCCGTTCACCCTCCTCCTCCTCCATTCCTCCCTCTGTTGTTCTCTTATCCTTTCTTCTCCTTCAAATATAATTCCTCTTATCTCTCTCTCTCTCTCTGTGTCTCTTCCTCCCTCTCTCTCTCTCTCTCTGTCTCTCTCCCTCTCTCTGTCTCTTCCTCTCTCTCTCTCTCTCACTCCCTCTCTCCCCCCCCTCCCTCTCTCTCTCTCTCTCTCTCCCTCCCTCCCTCTCTCCCTCTCTCTCATCTGAATCAGCACTCGGGGTCGTGAGTGGCAGGCTGTCTGGCAGGCTGGGGGGCGGACCTGTGGGTGGTGATTGGCGTCCCCTGTTAGCCAATGAGGTGTGAAGCGTCTGTCGCGCTGCTGTAGCTCTTCTCGGAGGGGTACCCTCCCTCCCTCCCTCTCTCTCTCTCCCCAGTACACACACACACACACACACACACACACACACACACGAGAAGCCTTTCTCTGCCTGCCATGGCTAGCTGTGCTGGTGGGGCTGTGGCGGTTGGGCGTCTGCTCCGCATGGTTCATTATAGTAATGGGGAGGCAGATGGCAGCCTGTTCTATAGGCTCTGTTAGCCTGACGCCTCTATCTATCACACCGCTACATCCTCCCAGCATCCCTTTCACATTAGTTATCAGCCTGCTCTCTCTCGCTCTCTCTGTCTCTCTCCGTCTCTCTCTTTCTATCATTCTCCTTTCTCTCCCTCTCTCCATCCTCATCCTCCCTCTCTTCCTCACTCATGCTCTTGACAGTGAAGGGTGATGTATCTTACACAGACGTTTCTCCTTCCTTAAGTGCCTTCTCTCTCTCTCTCTCTCTCTCTCATGTTCTCTCTCTGAATCTCTTTTTTCCCCTCTCCCTCTCTTTCTTTCTGTCTTTTCTATCTCACTCGTTTGGCTCGTTTACTCTTGGAGTGTATATCTCAGCCACTTGTTATGCTCTCATGCTTTTCCATTACCTTTATTTCCTCACTCACTCCCTCCTCCCTTCCACCCTTTCATATCCACCCGTAGCTACATTACGTTGCATAAGTCACATTTGGGAAGCCATTGCAGAGAGAGAGAGAGAGAGAGAGAGAGAGAGAGAGAGAGAGAGAGAGAGACATTTGGGAAGCCATTGCACAAAACAAAACCCATAAAAAAAAATCAATGTAAGAAAAGTTTTTTGGGTGTAAGAAAACAAGTGTTTTTTTGTGTGTGTTGTTCTTCTACCTTAGCCAGAGGTTAACGCCGTTGACCCTGAGACATTTCTCTTAATTAATTCTAATATGATTTGGATGAGAATGTGTGAGTGGGTAGCGTTAATTATGGGGTTTAATAACGCATTAATCACGGTCGCGTTGTCCTTGTGTGGGCGAAGGGGAGAGAGGAGTGCGTGAAAGAAGAAGAAGAAGAAGGTGGTAGAGAGAGAGAGAGCGAGAGAGAGAGAGAGAGAGAGAGAGAACGTCAGATGGTGGGGTTGAAGATCAGGACCGGAATGAATACAGTACGTCTATATTCAGCAGTGGTGGTGATATTGTGATACCTACCAAAGTTGTACTCACTGTACAGGTAGAGAGAGAGAGAGAGAGAGAGAGAGAGATCTGGTATTTAACACAACCAACAACAGAGAGAGAGAGAGAGAGAGAGAATGCGTACACACTACACACCAAGGTTGCCATCGACACACTCTCTTCCTCTTGTGATGGAGAGCGAGGTAATGAAGAGCTGTTATGGAGAGGAGGCTGACCTTGACCGCTGGAGGTACAACACAATATAATAATAATAATAATAATAATAATAATAATAATAATAATAATAATAATAATAATAATAATAATCATAATCATAACGAGGCCTAGAGAGTGTACAAGTGAGGATGCTTCACCCCTAGAAATACTAATAATAGAACAACTCTACACTCTTGACTAGTACACACCTGCACAAACGCTAGGACTACCAGCTCTATGACATGATCTCACCATCTAGAT
>NC_137678.1:31858110-31868110 GCF_963989245.1 Nansenia antarctica | reverse complement strand
GTGCCTGTTGTATCCGCAGTGTCAATGCGGCTGTGAGCTGATCTCTGCAGCGATTACTACAGGTAAGGACCGGCTCGTTACCGGGAGGGCTGGGTGGGGGGGGGTGGGGGGTGGGCATGGCACCGTTATCATTTGAGGTCTTTCCTGTGTGTTTTTGGAGGTATTCTGCGCCGGGGTGCCTCTGCGCCAGGTGAAGGCGTGTTACCTGTTCTCTGCTGGAGCCCCTCCGAGAGCACTGCACCATCCTGGCTTTGCGCGTTTGGGATTTCGTTTAAAAAATAAAAAAAAAAGCTCATGACAAATTTCCCATCATTGCTAGACAGCATCGCTGGTATTGAATAGGCTTTAAGAACTCATTCTTTTTCTTGGATGCTGGATTTCTGTGTAGTACATTGTGGTGCGTTTTTTTTTCTGACGCTTTGCGCTTGAGATCATTTATAGCCTAGTAGTCCAATCATTCTGAGCATTTACGTGCCCATGTGTGTATGTACATCTGCCCATGTGTGTATGTACATCTGCCCGTGCTGAACTCTGGTGAGGGTAACATTTATAAGGGTGGCCGGATTTCGCAGTGTCGTGACGTTAGAATTATAAGGTTCTATCTAAATTTTTGTCAACATTGAGTTTTTTTTACATAATCTGATCCATTAGGTGTTTATTAATGCCTGTGTGGTGTTGTTTTTAAAAATGTTGACATTTTTGAGTTAGTAATTCATCAAATACAAAGGTTCCTTCTCACAAAACATAATGGAATGTAAAAACTTTGACGCTCAATATCTCTGAACTGCCCTAAACGGAGATAGAACCTTATCATTCTAAACGGAGATAGAACCTTATCATTCTAAACGGAGATAGAACCTTATCATTCTAAACGGAGATAGAACCTTATCATTCTAAACGGAGATAGAACCTTATTATTCTAAGCTCACGATCTGCCCGTGTGTATGTACATCTGCCCGTGCTGAACTCTGGTGAGGGTAACATTTATAAGGGTGGCCGAATTTCGCAGTGTGTCAAGAAACATCTTCCTATAATCGGCTACCCTATGCGGTAGGCTATGTCACACATTGTAGCATATGGAATGGGCATTATTCTCATTTCTACTGTGTGGCACTATTCTCCGCTTCACATCGTGGCGTAATGACAGAACTCTCACAATTCAACTATAATTGATGTTTCTTATTCTACAACCCCTGAGAGAGACAGACAGACAGTCACAATGTAGCCTGCACCAAGTGTGTTTGTTTTCATGCATAACTCGTGGAAAGCGCACGTTGCACCATGAACAGTTCATTGTAACCTCCAATGCCATAGCTTTCCTTTCCCAGTACCTGGATGGGGTCGCCGATGGTAAGATGCGGGTAGATTGCCGCGCGTCGCGCCTCTCCACTCCAAAGTGTAGGGGACATGATCATGTTGACCGTTATGATGGTCGTGAGACTAGTTCCAAGACCTGGTTTGTCCGGTTCTGTTGCCATTCATTGTTTTGAGAAAACAACTCATACATAACATAATATTACTATTTTAGCCCATCTGTAATACACTGTAATACTAAAAATACCCCTACTCTAAATTACGCAAATGGCAATAATGACGGAATGGCTACGGAAAGGCTACAGCAAAATGATTATATCCAGAGGAGCCTATAACAATTCATTTTGGTGACTGTTGCTGAAAGGCATTTAATATGTGTATTATAACAAAGAATGTTGAATAACTAAAATCATTTCAACACCAAATACTGAATTGCTTGAGGGTAACAACTTAATTAAATATCTGTATCAAGTATACCACCATATGACCCTGGCCAACTCTCTTTGAGCGAGTGCCAATAGCCTATAGGCAGTCTTTGTGAGAGACAGCATTCATGGACATCGTTTCTCCCCAGTGGAGAGCTGCTGCTTTGAGAGGGACATGGGTGTTGGAGCACCAGGGTACTATATATAGATGTACACAGCATCCAGCCACCCAGCCAACACAGTTGAAAGGGGCTAAAGGCTTTACTATTGTATAGCCAATATCCAGTGTCAGTCACTGCAACAGCACATGCTCTTTAGAAAAGGTAGCTCTCTCCCTCTCTCTCTCTCCCTCTCTCTGCGTAGTGTGATGTAGGTCCTTGACTCGTAGTGGTGCTCTACTCTCTCTCTCTCCCTCTCTCTCTCTCTCCCTCTCTCTCTCCCTCTCCCTCTCTCTCTCTCTCTCTCTCTCTCTCTCTCCCTCTCCCTCTCTCTCTCTCTCTCTCTCTCCCTCTCTCCCTCTCCCTCTCTCTCTCTCTCTCTCTCTCTCTCCCTCTCTCTCTCTCTCTCCCTCTCTCTCCCTCTCCCTCTCTCTCTCTCTCTTCAGAGCAGCTGCTGATCTGCCTCTACAGAATGCAGAGCCGTACTACAGCAGCATCTGCGTCCTCTGCACTCTCTCTCTCTCTGTCTCTCTCTCTCTCTCTCCCCCTCTCTCCCCCCCCCTCTCTCTCTCCCTCAATGCATCAACTCAGTCTTTACGGCCCGATACCCTATGCATTTACACTGTTAGTTGTGTGTGCTATCACACTATAGCCCTGTGTATTCCCACATCCCGCTATTTTTCCAACAGTATATGTGCTGTGAGTTGTCTTTAGAGATGGCACAAGGCTGCTGCTATGTGTGTGTATCAGTAGTCGTAGTGGAGAGGAGAGTGAGCCTCCATCCAATAGGAGGTAATGGCTAGGAGGGAGGGAGCTTGTCTCTTGTCTGGCTTGAGGAGACCTAGAGGGGCAGTAGTGTGGGTTTATAGTCTCATATTCTCCATGTAGCCTACTGGGCTTTGTTGAAAGGGCACATCTGTTGGGTGTGTGTGGCTTTATGCAGTGTCGTGCTGGATTAGTTTTTTTTACAATGACTCACTGGATGAACTAACACCCTTGTCGGCAGAGATTAAAAAGTAACATATATTGAAACAATTACGTTTTTATATTAGAAGGAGAATGGATTTTTTTGAAACATCTAAATCCAAGTTTAGATTTGTTTCCTATTAACAGCTTGTAAGTAATTAAGGCTCATCTAGCTGTTGCATGTCTGTTGGTCCAGGCCTCAGTGTTGTTCACCTGTGTGTGTGTGTGTGTGTGTGTGTGTGTGTGTGTGTGTGTGTGTGTGTGAGGCAGGGTAATTGGAACAGCTGGCGGAGGGTGGTCTGGCGGAGGGTGGTGTGGTCGGTACCTGCGGGCCGCTGAACCGCTGTGTGCCAGTCTGTCCGCGGATAGTAGCTAGGATATATGGAGCACTGCTGCTGCCGTTAGTTAGGAGTCTCTGTGTGTGTGTGTGTGTGTGTGTGTGACCCTGTGCCGCCACAGCCTTCGCCCCCGCTCTCAAGGGGAAACGTTTAGTCCCCGGCCACACTGTGATAATCCCCCTGCCCTCAGCAGAGCCTCCCAGCCACAACCTCCCTCCCCCTCCCTCCACCTCCCTCCCCCAGCCTCCCTCCCCCTCCCTCCCTCCCTCCACCTCCCTCCCTGCACCTCCCTCCCTCCACCTCCCTCCCCCTCCCTCCCTCCATCCACCTCCCTCCCTGCACCTCCCTCCCTCCACCTCCCTCCCTCCACCTCCCTCCCCCAGCCTCCCTCCACCTCCCTCCCCCAGCCTCCCTCCCTCCACCTCCCTCCACCTCCTTCCCTCCCTCCACCTCCCTCCGTCCAGCCTTGGCCCTGCTGGCGGCAGCCTCAGCCTGGCTCTACACCCCCCCTCCCCCCCCTCCACCCCCCTCTCCACCCCCCCGTCCATCAGTCTGCCTATAGGAATTAAACTGCTGCTTTATCGGCCTGTAAGCACTTCATGTTGACATACTATTCCCTGTTTGTTGGCCCGTGTTGCGGCTGGAGTTTGGACCGGGAGAGCGTGGCCTTGTCAATATTATGGCTCTCTAATGGATGTACTCTCACACTCTGTCCTGGCCTCGGCCCTGTGTTTTGGGGGGGGGGGAAATATCGCGGCCGTGTCGACGGTGAGATTGAGATACAGACGATTGAGACGTTGAGGGAATCGGAGAACTATGAATGAAATGTTCCGCGGTGATATGAATGCCGAGAGACACTGCGGAAGTTTGGACACACAGTCAGATAGACAGACACACACACACACACACACACACACACACACACAGACAGACACAGAGACACACACACACTATCATGTAGGATCGTGTGTCTGACCCAGTAAGCTAGCGGCGGTATGAATGGAGCTCTAGCAGGAGACGGGTCGTGTCAGCCCTGAATGATGCGTCTGTGGATAGGATCTGAATGGCTCTCTCTGTTTGCTGTGTGCGTGTGTGTGTGTGTGTGTGTGTGTGTGTGTGTGTGTGTGTGTGAGAGAGAGAGAGAGAGAGAGGGTGAGAGTGAGAGAGTGAGAGAGGGAGAGGTGCCATCCTCACCCCCCTACTGGGCAGTGAGAAGGCTACCAGACACAGACTCCCGGCCAATAGAAACCCTCCACTCCCCCTGCCACCCCCCCCCCCCCCCCCCCTCCCTCCACCTTCCCAACCAGACGCCACATTGAAGACGGCCAATCATATTTCCTTCCTGCACCACCAACTGTTCTGTTTAGCACGTTGTTTCTCATATCATACTGAGGCCAAGCAGTTTAGGGATGGGCTGTAATGAGGATGATATTACAGTTTTTATTATTATATTATATTATTATATATTAGAGGTTGTTAAAGGTTTTTTGGTTGGTTTGGTTTTGCTAGATATGCTGGGTTTCTACTATTACTGCATTGCATATAATCATTTAATTGAGAAATTCCATTAGAATAGCAGTTTGGAGATCTGATTTTGTTGTTTTTTCAGTTCTTTTGGTTTGTGATTTTTTTGGAGTTAGGGGTTACTGACCACAATATGGAGGTTGTAGTTAATTAACCCCTCGTATGCATCAATGAAATGGAAGCATTGAATGCTGGGAAAGAATGTTGACGCCGGCGACACTCTCCATCTTGGAGGAGCATCTATACAAAACAATGGCAACGTAAATTCCATCAGGGGGAAAATCAATATGTGTCACTGCGTTGAACTTAATGCGAAGCTTTGTTCTTCTGAATTGGTTTACTCAGCGGAGTGTGTGTGCGCACGTGCATGCATGTGTGTGTGTGTGCATACATGTGTATGTGTGTGTGTGTGTGTGCATATGTGTGTACGTGTGTTTGTGTGTGTGTGTGTGTGTGTATATATATGTGTGTGCATGCGTTTGTGTGTATATGTGTGTTTGTGTGTGTGTGTGTGTGTGTGTGTTTGTGTGTGTGTGTGCATACGTGTGTATGTGTGTATGTAAATGTGTGTGTGTGTGTTTGTGTTTGTGTGTGTGTTTGTGTGTGTGTGTGTGTCTTTCCTTCAGTTTGAAACGTCTTGTGACCTTGGTAGCAGAGCTTTAGCATGTGTGAGCCCTTTAAGCCTACCTCTCTCTCTCTCTCTCTCTCTCTCTCTCTCTCTCTCTCTCTCTCTCTCACTTTCTCTCTCCTCATCTCCCTCAAGCTCTCATTCCCTCTCCCCTCATCTCTCTCACCCCCCCCCTCTATTTTTGTTTCTCCCTCCACCTCTCTCTACTTCTGTTGTCTATGGGTGGTGATATTTCATAGTATGAGAACATAATTATCTTGTTGCTTGTTTTCCTGAGGCTCTATAGGAATCATATCAGGCTGGCTTGAATAAACATATTCTCCCTGCGATACGGCAGCAGATGATAGGCTGTCACTTCTGGCTTTATCTGTGTTTGCGGCGAGGAGATACATTAGTTTTGTTTGAGACGCATGAAATGATGAGGAAATTGCAAAACATTCTCTAACACCATTTGCCGCTCCCCCATTGGCTCTCATCTGTGATTCTGTTTTCATCAGCCTGACGAGATCAAACACGCAGACACATACACACACACACACACACACACACACAAACACACACACACACACATATTACACACGCAAACACTTGACACCGATCTATATCATGCGTGGCCTCAAAGCTCTCAATCTATACAATAAAAGCTCCACTCCATGCATCATAACGAACGGCTGCGCCATAAAACCCTTAATCCACTCAATACAAGGCAGCTCATTTTCACAACAACACCTCACACACACCTAGTCTCTCAAACACTTTTAACCCCTTGCAATTTTCTCATCATCATATATATGATATTCAACCAAGGAGCCTTCCTCCATACTCTCATACTAGGACTGAAGATGGCAAAGCCACCCTCCGTCAACCCCACCACCACTGCAGAGGTTAGGACAGTATGCTACCAAGCTAAAGACACACACACACACACACACACACACACACACACACACACACACACACACACAAACACAGAGAAAGACAGGAAGACATGTGTGTGGGTGTGGGTGTGTGTGTGTGTGTGTGTGTGTGTGTGTGTGGTGTGTGTGTGTGTGTGTGTGTGTGTGTGTGTGTGTGCTTTGGCGCAATATCAGGTGTCTTACCATGCCAATAAAACATATTGAATTGAAAGAGAGATTAGGGGGTGGGGGGGGGGGGTGGGCTGTGTAATGACACTATCTTCCATCGCCCTCCTCCCCAGTCTACCCAGAGTGCTAGAGGTGTCAGGAGGGCATTTGTATGCCGCCTTCCTTCACTGTAGTGGTAATTCAGCCACGCCACCACTTGCGCCTGGCGCCCCCCTGCCAGGCCAGTCTGGTGTAATACCCACGCCCGCAAGGCATCGCGCCGCACCAGCAGAATATGTTTTTGCGACCGTGGGATTGGTCATGTTCCAGAGAAGACTTACCAAGCTGACAGGGTGTAGCCCCACCCCACCCCAACTCGTGACGTTAGAATTATAAGGTTCTATCTCAATTTTTGTCAAAATTGAGTTTTTTTTACATAATGGAATGGAATGGAATGGAATGGACTTTATTTGTCATTGCTACAGTACAGGTACCAAACAACGAAATTTAGGAGGGGTGGCTCCCCTGGTGTTAGGAAAGGAAAAAGAAAACACATTTTAGAAAAAGCATAGATGCATAAAATCACAAGAAGGTAAGGAGCTGGTTTACATCAATAAAGGCTATGTACACAATCCACTGCACTATACTGCACAGATAGTCAACTAGGGTTGTCATATTGCACAAAAAGTATTCTTTCACATTATTTTAAAGTGTCACAGTTTGCAGGCTTGAAAAAGTACATGTTTGTGCCTCAGCACTAACTGCCATACAATCCGTCCGGACTGTCCTGGGCCCAGAACTTAGGCCTTTTCTGTGTTCAGGGCCTTGACGGCCCTGTGGTAGAAGCAGTCCTTCAGTCTGTTTGTCTTAGCGGCCGGGGTCCTGTACCTCCTGTTCGAGGGCAGCTTGACAAAGTGTACGTGCCCAGGGTGGGTCGGGTCCTTGGAGATCTTGGAGGCCCTCCTGAGACAGCGTGTGTTGTACAGCTCCTCCAGAGAGGGGAGGGGGGCGCGGGTGATCTTCTGTGCTGTTCTCACGACTCTCTGTAGCTCGTTTCTCTCCGCTGTTGTGCAGCTGTGGAACCAGTTGGAGATGCCGAAGGTGAGGATGCTCTCCACTGCGCCGTGGTAGAAGGCCACCAGTATCTCCTGCTTGTTGTGTTGTTTCCTGAGGCATCTCAGGGTGTATAGCCGCTGTTGTGCCCTCTTGATGGTGCCTTTAGTGTTGTCCTTCCAGGCCAGGTCATCCCGCATGTTGTGTCCCAGGAATCGGAGGGTTGAGACTATCTCCACGCTCTCTCCGTCGATGAGCAGGGGCTGGATCTCGGACTTTTTCCTCCTGAAGTCTACGATGAATTCCTGGGTCTTTGACTTGTTTAGCAGCAGGTTGTTAACCTTGCACAGCTTGCTCAGTTGCTCTACCTCATCCCTGTACGCCGCCTCGTCCCCCCCCGAGATACATCCCACCACGGTGGTGTCGTCTGCAAACTTTACGATGTAGTTGCTGGGGTGGACGGGGGTGAAGTCGTGGGTGTAGAGGTTGTAGAGGATGGGGCTTAGCACGCAGCCCTGGGGTGACCCAGTGCTGAGGCTGAGGGCTGTGGAGGTGTGGGGGCCCACCCGCACCCTCTGGGGGCGGTCGGTCAGGAAGTCCTTGATCCACGCACATATAGAGTGTGATAGACCCAGGTCTAGTAGTTTGGTCACTAGCCTGTCTGGAAGGATGGTGTTGAAGGCGGAGCTGAAGTCCACGAAGAGCAGTCTCGCGTAGCTGTTTCCCCTCTCCAGGTGGGATAGAGTGGCGTGGAGAGTCGTCGCTATGGCGTCCTCTGTGGACCTGTGGGCTCTGTAGGCGAACTGGTATGGATCCAGGTTGGGCGGGAGGCGTGTGAGTATGTGGGCCCGGACTAGTTTCTCGAAGCACTTCATGATGATTGGTGTGAGTGCCACCGGGCGGTAGTCGTTTAGGCAGCTCACCGTGCTTTTCTTCGGGACTGGGATGATAGTTGAGGTTTTCAGGCAGGGTGGGACGGTGGCCTGGGACAGGGACTGGTTAAAGATGTTGGTGAAAACCCCGGCCAGCTGGTCGGCGCAGTCTCTCAGCACCCGTCCCAGGACGCCATCCGGCCCCGAGGCTTTCCTGGGGTCCACCGCCTTCAGTACGCGTCTCACCTCGTGCTCTGTGAGGGTGAGGCTGCTGAGAGCTGGAGAGAGTGGTGTTTGTGTTGTGGTTACCTCCGTTCGCCCCTCGTCGAACCGGGCGTAGAAGGTGTTCAGCTTTCCCGCCAGCAGGGGGTCGTCCTCTGCGGCTGTGAGCCTGTTGGCTCTGAAGTTTGTCATCTGCTGAACCCCCTGCCACATCCGCCTGGAGTCGTTGCTCAGGAGGCATTCCTCAATCTTCTCTCTGTGCTCTGCCTTGGCCGCTTTGATGCCGCGCTTTAGGTTGGCCCTGGTGGAGCTGTACAGCGGTGTGCGCTTCCCTGCGAAGAAGGCGTTGTCCCTCTCATTTATCAGTTTTTGGACCTTCCCAGTCATCCATGGCTTCGTGTTGGGGTAGACCCGGACCCGTTTGTCCACGGTGACTGAGTTGGTGCAGTTCACTATGTGGTTCAGAACCGACGACGTGTACTGTTCCAGGTCCTCATGCTCATATTCCTGCCATAGGGTGTCATTTAGGCAGATCTGCAGTGGAGCGGACCCTTCTGGCCAGGTTCTGACAGTCTTAGTAATGGTGGGAGCACTTTTCCCCATTGTAGTGTATGCAGGAATCAGGAGGATTGACACATGGTCAGACATGCCAATCTGATCCATTAGGTGTTTATTAATGCCTGTGTGGTGTTATTTAAAAAAATGTTGTCATTTTTTAGTTAGTAATTCATCAAATACAAAGGTTCCATCTCACAGAACATAATGGAATGTAAAAACTTTGACGCTCAATATCTCTGAACTGCCCTAAACGGAGATAGAACCTTATCATAACGATGAATTGAGAATCAAGGACCCCAATTGAAATAAGCCAGTGGCTTTCTTGGGTTTTTATCCTGTTAGTTGACCTTGTATGTAATATGTACTTTCATGTACCTACTCCTGCAAATCTTCTAATAAAGTTTTCAATCAATCAATCAATCATTCTAAACTCACGAACTGTAAGCTCCGCCCTCTCTCTCTCTCTCTCTCTCTCTCTCTCTCTCTCTCTCTCTCTCTCTCTCTCTCTCTCTCTCTCTCTCTCTCTCTCTCTCTCTCCCCGAGTCTGTGTTGTTGTTGTCTTGTTGTCACTTCCAGTCGGTTGTCGGCGGGAACGGTCGACCGTAGCGGCGGTGGTTCGGAGATACGAGTCACGAGTCAGATTCAGATCCAGGTGACAGTTTAATCGCAACTGGTACAGAGTACAAGTACAAAGACAACAAAATAACATTGGGCATCTAGCCAGGTAGCGCCGTAGTGCAAAAGCCATGAAAGGCGACCTGAGGTAAACTGCCGTGGATCGAGTTAAAGACGACCAGGCGTCGGCTGTACGCGCGGGGGGGGGGGGGGGGGTTAAAAAGATCTGTGTTTCCGGGGGTGAAACCGGGGTTCGAACCCCC
>NC_137678.1:31850610-31853110 GCF_963989245.1 Nansenia antarctica | reverse complement strand
GTGTTGGGCTACAGTGTTGGGCTACAGTGTTGGGCTACAGTGTTGGGCTGCAGTGTTGGGCTACATTGTTGGACTCCTACAGTGTTGGGCTGCAGTGTTGGGCTACAGTGTTGGGCTACATTGTTGGACTCCTACAGTGTTGGGCTACAGTGTTGGGCTGCAGTGTTGGGCTACAGTGTTGGGCTACATTGTTGGGCTCCTACAGTGTTGGGCTGCAGTGTTGGGCTACAGTGTTGGGCTGCAGTGTTGGGCTACAGTGTTGGGCTACATTGTTGGACTCCTACAGTGTTGGGCTACAGTGTTGGGCTACAGTGTTGGGCTACATTGTTGGACTCCTACAGTGTTGGGCTACAGTGTTGGGCTGCAGTGTTGGGCTACAGTGTTGGGCTACATTGTTGGGCTCCTACAGTGTTGGGCTGCAGTGTTGGGCTACAGTGTTGGGCTACATTGTTGGGCTGCAGTGTTGGACTCCTACAGTGTTGGGCTGCAGTGTTGGGCTACATTGTTGGGCTGCAGTGTTGGGCTCCTACAGTGTTGGGCTGCAGTGTTGGGCTACAGTGTTGGGCTACATTGTTGGGCTGCTGTGTTGGACTCCTACAGTGTTGGGCTACAGTGTTGGGCTACAGTGTTGGACTGGCTCCCAATGAGCTTTACAACCACACATCAGTCAGAACTGTGGAAGTGTGAACGTTCCAGAACTGTGGAGGTTGTGAACGTTCCAGAATTTCCCAATGTTGTTTCCCAGTGTTCCGCTAGCCACAGGCTGTCATGCTATTCCCTTCTGTTTCCTTCTTTCCTTCTGCCTCTCTCTCTCTCTCTCTCTCTCTCTCTCTCTCTCTCTCTCATCTTTCTTTCTTTCTTCCTTCCTCCCTCCCTCCCTCCTTCCCTCTCTCCCTCCTTCCCTCTCTCCCTCCCTCCCCTCTCTGTCTATCTCTCCATCTTTCCCCTCCCACCCTCCCTCTCTCCCTCCCTTCTCTGTCTATCTCTCCATCTTTCCCCTCCCACCCTCCCTCTCTCCCTCCCTTCTCTGTCTATCTCTCCATCTTTCCCCTCCCACCCTCCCTCTCTCCCTCCCTTCTCTGTCTATCTCTCCATCTTTCCCCTCCCACCCTCCCTCTCTCCCTCCCTTCTCTGTCTATCTCTCCATCTTTCCCCTCCCACCCTCCCTCTCTCCCTCCCTTCTCTGTCTATCTCTCCATCTTTCCCCTCCCACCCTCCCTCTCTCTCTCTCTCTCTCTCTCTCTCTCTCTCTCTCTCTCTCTCTCTCTTCCTCTGTCCATCCATTCCAATCCATTTTCTGTCCATTTCTCCGTCCGTTCTAGACTAGCATAGTAGTACGTCCAAGGAAAGGAAATCAAACGTTATATATTTAGCAATCGCCGCAACGGAATAGCTTCAATTATTGATAATTGGTCAAACGCACTAATAACTCCCCCCACACCTGTTTAGCTAAACACATATTTTACTCTGTCAACACATGGGGAAAAAAATGGCAATTTGCTGAATTCTATTTTTACGACACACCGCGGTATGTATGTCGCGCGACGACTCTGCGAGGTGGCGACCCCTGTCAGGTGACTGGTGTAATGAGCGGCGGCGTGTTATTAGTTCCGCCGCTTGTCAAACGCCACGGTAACGCAAGCGGCGGCGTTTCGTCTTTTTTCCTCCCCACGCCAGCTGCCACCGCTATTTCACTCTCTCTCTCTCTCCTCTGACCTTTGGAAAAATCGTATTTCCATCTCTCCTGCTCTCGTTCATGCCTCGTTCCCTCTTTTTGGGGGGGGGGGGGGAGATTTCATCTTTTTCTAAAGGCAGTGGTTGTAATTTGTCACCTTTTCTTGACCGAGAATGTTAGAAGATGGCTCTGCCTCAGCGGTGGAGAAGAGACGTTTTGACAAATTCTCTCCAGGCTATTATTTCTTTTTTCTCCGTCTGGGTATGACTATTACATCGGCCTGCAAATCTCTCTCTCTCTGCATGTCTGTCTTTCACTAGGCTAAGGTAGCTTATCTCTATGCTCTGTCTATCCAACCTGACCTTTTCTTTAATAACACACTCTTTAAGGTGGAACTGTTCTTTCTGTGTTTCGAACAAAGGGAAGGATGAATGGGGGGGGGGAGAGACATGTGGTTGAGTTAAATTTATCTTGGAAGTGTGCCATGATACGCTATTCATGGATGATTCATGTTCTCATGATAGCATTGGTCTCTTAGTACTGTGTTAGTACCACGTGTAGGAGTGAAACACTGGGCTGGCTGGATCAGGTAGTATTTGGAGGGCCTATGGGTTTCAGACAGTGTTGTGACTAGGGGTGTAACGGATCACCTAACTCACGGATCGGATCGTGTCACGGATTTTGAGTCACGGATCGGATCATTTTTCGGATCAACACAAAACATTTTTTTTTTAAATAAAAACAACATTTTCCTTGAATTCTGTAAAAAGAGGATGCATTTGCTAATTCGCCGACAATTAGGATCCTCTCCTTTTCATAGAGGTC
>NC_137678.1:31832827-31847910 GCF_963989245.1 Nansenia antarctica | reverse complement strand
GCTGAGATGGCATGTCTCAGAGAGATGACATCACTGTCAGACATGGCGCACATCGTGTGTGCGTGTGTGTGTGTGTGTGTGCTTGTGTGTGTGTGCCTGCCTGCGTATTTCCCTCTTCAGCACTAATCATTGTGACTGGTTTTTGGAACGGTCCCCAGGGCTCTGTAGAAAGGCAGCTAAATCTACCAAGGTGACAGCTCTTCTCTCTCTGCTGTGCCGTCACACACACACACACACACACACACACACACACACACACACACACACACACACACACACACACACTACTGACATTTGAGCATGACTGAAATGGCGCAGAAATACTCTTCTTGATATGTCGCCCCTCAGATGGGAATATTTTTTTTTAACCGAGAATACATAATACTTGACTTGTGAGATAATGGCTCATCAGACAACCAACATGACGTGTCAGAGATGTGAGCGGGGAGGCTGGCCGGGTCTGAATCTGTACCACTGGTGGACTCAGGGGGGGGGCAGGGGGAGCGACCGCCCCTCCTGGTGCCCCCACGGTTGAAAAACATCTGTCTTAAGTGCCCTTTTGAATGGCAAAAATGCCATTTTGAATGGCAAAAGTGCCCTTTTGAGTGGCGAAAATGAGAGGACGTGCCCTATTGGTGCCCCTCCAATGGTCTAAACTTGACCATGTGCCCCCACAGTTGAAAAACGTCGCACTAAAGTGCCCTTGTGAGTGGCGCTTCCAATGGTCTAAACTTGACCATGTGCAGTGATGGGGTCCCATGTTGTGCAGTAGGTGCCCTCTTTTCGCCCCCCCTGCCCTTCAAACAGCCTGAGTCCGCCACTGGTCTGTCCAGGTCCATGAAGGGCTGTCTGAGTCTGTCCAGGTCCATGAAGGGTCTGAGTCTGTCCAGAACCATGAAGGGCTGTCTGAGTCTGTCTGTCCAGAACCATGAAGGGTCTGAGTCTGTCCAGAACCATGAAGGGTCTGAGTCTGTCCAGAACCATGAAGGGTCTGAGTCTGTCCAGAACCATGAAGGGCTGTCTGAGTCTGTCCAGAACCATGAAGGGCTGTCTGAGTCTGTCCAGAACCATGAAGACCCTGAGTCTGTCCAGAACCATGAAGGTCCTGAGTCTGTCCAGAACCATGAAGACCCGGAGTCTGTCCAGGTCCATGAAGGGCCCGAGTCTGTCCAGACCCATGAAGGGTCTGAGTCTGTCCAGACCCATGAAGGGCTGTCTGTCTGTCTGGCTGTCTGTCCTTCACCACCGCCCTTCTACCTGTCTGTCCTTCAGAGAGAGAGAGAGTCACACAGAGAGAGAAAGAGAGACAGTCACACAGAGAGAGAGAGAGGGAGGGAGAGAGAGAGAGTCATATATGGGAATGGATTGAACACAATGCAGAAACAATTCACTTAACTTAGACAGATGTATTTATTTTGCGTAAGTCGCTTTGGATAAAGGCGTCTGCTAAACGTCGAAAAACATCAAGGTAAACCAGGACGTGGTGTGAACGTAAACGTAGCCGCATAGACGAAGACCAAAAAAACGGGGGAAAAGCGAGGGATCAGGCGGTGTGTGTTTGCTGGGGAGTGGTAGCAGAGAGAGGGGACGTCAGGGACGCGGTTGGGGGGGTGGGGGGGTGGGGGGGTGTAGCCAGTAGCTGCTGTGTGATCCTGCAGTCTGTCACGCATGGCCGGCGTGATGGAGGGCGTGATGGTTCAGCGCGCAGGCAGACTGCAGCACGCACCACCCTCTATACCATAGAGGAGAGGAGAGGAGAGGAGAGGAGAGGAGAGGGGAGGGGAGGGGAGGGGAGGGGAGGGGAGGAGAGGAGAGGAGGAGAGGAGAGGAGAGGAGAGGAGAGGAGAGGAGAGGAGGGGAAGGGAGGGGAGGGGAGGGGAGGGGAGGGTAGAGTAGAGGAGGAGAGGAGAGGAGAGGAGAGGAGGGGAGAGGAGGGGAGGGGAGAGGAGGGGAGGGGAGGGGAGGGGAGGGGAGGGGAGGAGATGGGATGGGGGAGAGGAGAGGGGAGGGGGGAGAGGAGAGGAGAAGAGAGGAGGGAAGGGAAGGGGAGGGGAGAGGAGGGGAGCAGAGGGAGAGGAGGGGAGAAGAGAGGAGAGGACAGGAGAGGGGAGGAGAGGAAAAGAGAGGTGAGGAGGGGAGAGGAGGAAGGGGAGAGGTGAGAAAACACCAGCCCTGCTCTAATGGATGGACCTGGGGGGGGGGGGGGGTAGGGTTAGGGCGGGGGGGATATTGGTAGACAGTTCAAGCCGAGTCCACCCCCCCGGTTATCAAGTTAATTGTGTTATGTTTTCCTAGGTGTCATATGGACTTGGCTGGAGAGGAAGAGAGGGAGGGAGGGAGGGAGGGAGGGAGAGAGAGAGGGAGGGGAGAGGGAGAGGGGAAGAGAGGGAGAGAGGGAGGGAGGGAGAGGAGAGGAGAGGAGAGGAGAGGAGAGGAGAGGTGAGGAGGGAGGGTGGGAGGGAGGGAGGGAGTGAGGGAGGGAGGGAGGGTGTGTGGGGGGGGGTAGGGTTAGGGGGGGGGGGGGGATATTGGTAGACAGTTCAAGCCGAGTCCACCCCCCCGGTTATCAAGTTAATTGTGCTATGTTTTCCTAGGTGTCATATGGACTTGGCTGGAGAGGGAGAGAGGGAGGGAGGGAGGGAGGGAGGGAGGTGAGAGAGGGAGGGGAGAGGAGAGGGAGAGGGGAGAGAGGGAGGGAGAGAGGGAGAGGAGAGGAGAGGGAGGAGAGGGAGTGAGGGAGGGAGGGTGAGAGGGAGGGAGGAGGGAGGAGAGGGAGGGAGGGAGGAGGAGGAGAGAGAGGGAGTCCATTGTGGTGTCCCAGTTCACAGGGCTGTGTTTGATAGCAGCCGTGTATTCATATGATTTTTGTTAGGGAAATTACAGCCCCGGCTGGCGGGTAGTAATTGAATGGCTCCTGAGCCTGTCACTCTGAGTGACTGACGAGCCGTTTTCTCTCAGTCAGAGAAAGGAAGGAAATTAATGTGTGCGTAAGTATACAGTCATTATCTGTTGTAGGGGTTTGTGTAAATGCCCAACGGCGGGTTCCATTGACTTATTATTGTACCACTCCGAAATGCTATGAATGACGAATCACCGGGGCGCTCTAATAATAAACAAACAGTGACAAACAGTGACGATAGAAGGTTCTATTTCCATTTTTGTCAAAATGTTGTTTTTTACATAATCTGATCCATTAGGTGTTTATTAATGCCTGTCTGGTGTTATTTTTTAAATGTTGACATTTTTGAGTTAGTAATTCATAAAATACAAAGGTTCCATCTCACAAAACTTTGACGCTCAATATCTCTGGACTGCCCTAAACGGAGATAAATCAAATCAAATCAAATTTTATTTGTATAGCGCATTTCTTACAAGATGCAACTCAATGCGCTTCACACAATGAAAATGTTCAGTCAATCAGTCAATCAATCAATCAATACTGACAGAGCTGCGAGCAGGCAAAAGTAAAAAACCTGTATACTATGTAGCCAGGAAAAATTCCCTTGCAGCCCTCTACCAATAGAGCGACTACTAGCCAGTTTGCTTACCAGTACCCAGCGGTCCCCCAGGGGAGGCCAGGACCACCGGCACAAAGCAAGCAAGCAAGGGCAAAAACCTGTACACCATGTATCCAGGAAAAATATTATCGGCGTACACACTGTCCATAAATTTTGTGTTGTATTTGCATCGTTCTGCATCCAGTATGGTCACAGGTCCTGCCAAAAGAGAAACTTAAGCACAGTTATGATGCAACAACACAATAGAGACAATAAAGATGACAGCAATACAACCTGATAGTGGTCCTGGTACACCCTTGTACCGGTTCCAGTACTGCTCTAGGTGCTATTTGGAGCTGACAGTGCCTCATCAGCACCCGGGTCCATTTTCCTGTCAACACAAATCTCAAAACACGAGTATGGTGTAATGGCCTAGTGATCCTAGTTCTATAATGTCCAATGTCTCCCTTAGTATCAAAAGGCGACATTGAATAAGTAGGTTTTGAGGTCACGCTTAAAAATGTCCTGAGTTTTAGACAACCTCAGGCCCTCAGGTAGGGTGTTCCACAATCTAGGAGCATATATGCTAAAAGCTGATCCTCCAAATCTCTTTGTCCTAGCCTCTGGCACTATTAAAAGTTCCGTGCCACTAGACCGTAGGGGTCTAGCTGGTGTGTATCTTATGAGCATGTCCACCATGTAATTGGGTGCATCACAGTGAAGTGATTTATAAACTAGTAACAGGATCTTAAAGTCTATTCTATGACTGACAGGGAGCCAGTGTAGTGATCTCAAGACAGGTGTGATGTGCGCTCTCCGTTTGGTCCTAGTAAGGACACGAGCAGCAGCATTTTGAACCATTTGTAGTCTATTTATCATTTTTTTGGGGAGACCTGTCAGGAGAGCATTACAGTAATCTAGCCTACTAGTAACAAACGCATGCATTAATTTTTCAGTGTCTGCCTGGGAGAGAAATGATTGTACCTTAGTGATGTTTCTTAGATGGTAGAAGGATGTTTTAATAGTGTTATTAATATGAGTTTCAAAATTTAGATCTGGGTCAATTATGACACCAAGATTCCTGGCCTGACACTTAGTGTTAAGAGCTAGTGTTTTCAAGTGTGCAGATAATTTCTCTCTCCCAGTTTTCTCGCCAATGATCAATACCTCAGTTTTTTCTTGATTGAGTTGGAGAAAGTTTTGTGTCATCCAAATATTAATATCGGCAATACAGTCTATCAGGTGGTCGATCATCTTGTAGTCGTTGGGAGTTACTGAGATATAAAGCTGAGTGTCGTCAGCATAGCTGTGGTAGTTAACGCTATGCTTCTTGATAACAGAACTGAGGGGTAGCATGTATAGGCTAAAAAGCAACGGTCCTAAAATGGACCCCTGGGGAACTCCACAGGTTGTGCTATAATTTTTTGACTTATGGTCACCAAGGACTACAAAGTAGTCTCGGTCAGCCAGGTAAGTCCTGAACCAGTTTAAGACCGGACCTGAGAGGCCAACCCAGTTTTCAAGTCTCTCAATAAGTATGGAGTGGTCTACCGTATCAAAGGCTGCACTTAAGTCTAAGAGTACAAGAATCGAGAGTTTTTTCGAGTCTGCATTTATCCTAAGGTCATTAGTTACCTTAAGCAAAGCGGTTTCTGTGCTGTGGTATGATCGGAAACCTGACTGAAGTGGGTCATACCTATTATTTAGGACTAAGAATTCATGAAGCTGTCTATACGCTGCCTTTTCTAAAATTTTGCTTAGAAAAGTGAGATTGGATATTGGTCTACAGTTTTTTGGATCAGAAGGATCTAGGTTACTTTTCTTCAGGGTGGGTCTAACCAGGGCAGTTTTAAGCGCCGCTGGAAATATCCCTTTAAGTAGGGAGTGATTTACAATGCCTAGTATGTCATCAGACACAGATTCAAAAATGTCCTTAAAAAAGGTGGTAGGAATAGGGTCAAGAGGACACGTAGACGGTTTTAGCTGTGACACAATTTTACCTAATGTTTCCGTACTAATCATGGTGAACATGCTCATAGTCATGTTCTGTAGTGGCGGATCTGTGGTGCTACACAAACCTAGTCTTTCCTGAGTAATACACATTCTAATATTTGTTATCTTATCCCTGAAGTGGGCTGCAAATTCCTCGCATTTGGTGACAGAGGCTGCGCCGTCTAGAGTCCTAGGAGCAGGGTTTACAAGGCAATCAATTGTCGAGAACAAGACCCTGGGGTTATTCTTGTTTGTAGATATTATCTTTGAGAAGTGATTTTTTCTAGCATTTCGCATTGCCAAGTTAAAGGCAGATAGATGTTCTTTAAAAATATTCTGATCAATCTGTAGTTTGCTCTTTCTCCATCTGCGCTCAGCTTTCCTACATGTTCTCTTTAGGAGATTTATTTCACTGTTTCGCCATGGTGCTCTCCTCTTGGCTCCAACCTTTTTTAGTTTGGTAGGTGCCAGGGAGTCTAGGGCCATTTTTACTTTATTGTTAAAGGTAATTACTAAGTCGTTTTCACATAACGTGGGAGTTGTGTGATTACTGTTCATTAAAGCTTTGAAATGTTCAGCCACTGCAGGGGTAAGATAACGTTTTTTAACAACACGTTCAGCATTGCTTTCAGCTTTACGTGTTACAATGGTAAAGAAAATACAGAAATGGTCAGAGAGGGCCAGGTCGCTGATACCTGATATTGAGACCTCAAGACCCTTTGTAATCACAAGATCAAGGGTATGGCCATGATTGTGAGTGGGTTCATTGACATGTTGGACAAAATCCATAGATTCCAAGAGGTCAATAAATTCCCTAGCCCTCAAGTCAGCCTCATTATCAACATGAAAGTTAAAATCACCAGTGATAATAATCCTATCATAGTTGGGATGGATAATGGATAGGAACTCAGAGAAGTCAGGTAGGAAGGTAGGGGCTGGTTTCGGCGGCCTGTATACAGTTACCGTAAGAATAGGTGGTTGGCATGCCATAACTGTGGCATGATATTCAAAGGAGGAGAATATATCAAAGGATATGCTCCTGCAGTTTAGGTTATTTGAAGCTATGGTAGCTGTTCCTCCCCCCTTTTTTCCATTTCTGATTGATTGGAAAAAACTGTAGTTGGGGGGAGATGCCTCAATAAGGGCTGCTGCTCCATTTGTATCTAGCCAGGTTTCTGTGAGTAGCATACAGTCGAGTTTTCTATCACAAATGAGCTCATTTATGATAAATGTTTTTTTGTTCGATAGGGACCTGATATTCAAAATTGCCATGGAGATGTCATTTTGACACTGGGACTGACTCGAGGGCATACTTAATGAAATGGGTAATACATTTCTCAAATTTGCGCCATGTATTGCCTTATTTGTGGTGGAGGGAGTCCGATGGGAGACAATAGTCTGGATGGCATGTTTGGTGTTAGAGGAATGGATCGGACTCATCCCACATCAGCGATGACAGGGCGCCGGCCAGGTCCAGGGCTGGACAGCGAGGTCCATGGACATCGACAGCAGGCGGGCACCATACCAGATAGAACCTTATCATTCTAAGCTCACGATTTCCTCTTCGTATCGGTGAGACACACTTAGCTCCTGGCTGAGAGGTGCTGTGGTCCTGCCCGTCCGTCCGGTGTCCAGGGTAATGTGTGTTGTTAACATCCCGGACCAATTGACTTGCCTTTGTGACACTGCAGGCCCAGATTAGACCAAACATCACAGAGTGCTAAAGAGTGGATCTCTTTCAGTCTCTTCTAATCTCATTGAGCAACTATTTCTCTCCCTCCCTCTCTCACTCTCTCTCTCTCTCTATCTCTCTCTCTCTCTCTCTCTCTCTCTCTCTCTCTCTCTCTCTCTCTCTCTCTCTCTCTCTCTCCCTATCTGCTCTACCGAGCCTTCTGTCCAGCCCCAGAAGAGAGCTTCCTTTGTGCTCTCGCTGGCAGAGAGAGAGAGAGAGAGAGAGAGAGAGAGAGAGAGAGAAAGAGAAAGAGAGATTCTCTGATTCCTCTGTCTTCTCTTGTCTCTGGCCTGTGTTCAATGGCAGCAGCGCGGCAGCTCCTCTCCAGAGGCTGTTAGGAGGAGGACCCTGGTTCTCTTTAAGGAGGAGGAGGTCCTGGTTCTCTTTAAGGAGGAGGAGACCCTGGTTCTCTTTAAGGAGGAGGAGACCCTGGTTCTCTTTAAGGAGGAGGAGGTCCTGGTTCTCTTTAAGGAGGAGGAGACCCTGGTTCTCTTTAAGGAAGAGGAGGACCCTGGTTCTCTTTAAGGAGGAGGAGGACCCTGGTTCTCTTTAAGGAGGAGGAGACCCTGGTTCTCTTTAAGGAGGAGGAGACCCTGTTTCTCTTTAAGGAGGAGGAGACCCTGGTTCTCTTTAAGGAGGAGGACCCTGGTTCTCTTTAAGGAGGAGGACCCTGGTTCTCTTTAAGGAAGAGGAGGACCCTGGTTCTCTTTAAGGAGGAGGAGACCCTGGTTCTCTTTAAGGAGGAGGACCCTGGTTCTCTTTAAGGAGGAGGAGACCCTGGTTCTCTTTAAGGAGGAGGAGGACCCTGGTTCTCTTTAAGGAGGAGGAGACCCTGGTTCTCTTTAAGGAGGAGGAGACCCTGGTTCTCTTTAAGGAGGAGGAGACCCTGGTTCTCTTTAAGGAGGAGGACCCTGGTTCTCTTTAAGGAGGAGGAGGACCCTGGTTCTCTTTAAGGAGGAGGAGACCCTGGTTCTCTTTAAGGAGGAGGAGACCCTGGTTCTCTTTAAGGAGGAGGAGACCCTGGTTCTCTTTAAGGAGGAGGAGACCCTGGTTCTCTTTAAGGAGGAGGAGACCCTGGTTCTCTTTAAGGAGGAGGAGACCCTGGTTCTCTTTAAGGAGGAGGGGACCCTGGTTCTCTTTAAGGAGGAGGAGGACCCTGGTTCTCTTTAAGGAGGAGGAGACCCTGGTTCTCTTTAAGGAGGAGGAGACCCTGGTTCTCTTTAAGGAGGAGGAGGTCCTGGTTCTCTTTAAGGAGGAGGAGGACCCTGGTTCTCTTTAAGGAAGAGGAGGACCCTGGTTCTCTTTAAGGAGGAGGAGGACCCTGGTTCTCTTTAAGGAGGAGGAGACCCTGGTTCTCTTTAAGGAGGAGGAGACCCTGGTTCTCTTTAAGGAGGAGGAGACCCTGGTTCTCTTTAAGGAGGAGGAGGACCCTGGTTCTCTTTAAGGAGGAGGAGGTCCTGGTTCTCTTTAAGGAGGAGGAGGACCCTGGTTCTCTTTAAGGAGGAGGGGACCCTGGTTCTCTTTAAGGAGGAGGAGACCCTGGTTCTCTTTAAGGAGGAGGAGACCCTGGTTCTCTTTAAGGAGGAGGAGGACCCTGGTTCTCTTTAAGGAGGAGGAGGACCCTGGTTCTCTTTAAGGAGGAGGAGGACCCTGGTTCTCTTTAAGGAGGAGGAGGACCCTGGTTCTCTTTAAGGAGGAGGAGACCCTGTTTCTCTTTAAGGAGGAGGAGACCCTGGTTCTCTTTAAGGAGGAGGAGGACCCTGGTTCTCTTTAAGGAGGAGGAGACCCTGTTTCTCTTTAAGGAGGAGGAGGACCCTGGTTCTCTTTAAGGAGGAGGAGACCCTGGTTCTCTTTAAGGAGGAGGAGGACCCTGGTTCTCTTTAAGGAGGAGGAGGTCCTGGTTCTCTTTAAGGAGGAGGAGACCCTGGTTCTCTTTAAGGAGGAGGAGGACCCTGGTTCTCTTTAAGGAGGAGGAGGACCCTGGTTCTCTTTAAGGAGGAGGAGGACCCTGGTTCTCTTTAAGGAGGAGGAGGACCCTGGTTCTCTTTAAGGAGGAGGAGACCCTGTTTCTCTTTAAGGAGGAGGAGACCCTGGTTCTCTTTAAGGAGGAGGAGGACCCTGGTTCTCTTTAAGGAGGAGGAGACCCTGTTTCTCTTTAAGGAGGAGGAGGACCCTGGTTCTCTTTAAGGAGGAGGAGGACCCTGGTTCTCTTTAAGGAGGAGGAGACCCTGGTTCTCTTTAAGGAGGAGGAGACCCTGGTTCTCTTTAAGGAGGAGACCCTGGTTCTCTTTAAGGAGGAGGAGACCCTGGTTCTCTTTAAGGAGGAGGAGACCCTGGTTCTCTTTAAGGAGGAGGAGACCCTGTTTCTCTTTAAGGAGGAGGAGACCCTGGTTCTCTTTAAGGAGGAGGAGACCCTGGTTCTCTTTAAGGAGGAGGAGGACCCTGGTTCTCTTTAAGGAGGAGGAGACCCTGGTTCTCTTTAAGGAGGAGGAGACCCTGGTTCTCTTTAAGGAGGAGGAGACCCTGGTTCTCTTTAAGGAGGAGGAGACCCTGGTTCTCTTTAAGGAGGAGACCCTGGTTCTCTTTAAGGAGGAGGAGGACCCTGGTTCTCTTTAAGGAAGAGGAGACCCTGGTTCTCTTTAAGGAGGAGGAGACCCTGGTTCTCTTTAAGGAGGAGGAGACCCTGGTTCTCTTTAAGGAGGAGGAGACCCTGGTTCTCTTTAAGGAGGAGGAGACCCTGGTTCTCTTTAAGGAGGAGGAGACCCTGGTTCTCTTTAAGGAGGAGGAGGACCCTGGTTCTCTTTAAGGAGGAGGAGGACCCTGGTTCTCTTTAAGGAGGAGGAGGACCCTGGTTCTCTTTAAGGAGGAGGAGACCCTGGTTCTCTTTAAGGAGGAGGAGGACCCTGGTTCTCTTTAAGGAGGAGGAGACCCTGGTTCTCTTTAAGGAGGAGGACCCTGGTTCTCTTTAAGGAGGAGGAGACCCTGGTTCTCTTTAAGGAGGAGGAGACCCTGGTTCTCTTTAAGGAGGAGGAGACCCTGGTTCTCTTTAAGGAGGAGGAGGTCCTGGTTCTCTTTAAGGAGGAGGAGGACCCTGGTTCTCTTTAAGGAGGAGGAGGACCCTGGTTCTCTTTAAGGAGGAGGAGGACCCTGGTTCTCTTTAAGGAGGAGGAGACCCTGTTTCTCTTTAAGGAGGAGGAGACCCTGGTTCTCTTTAAGGAGGAGGAGGACCCTGGTTCTCTTTAAGGAGGAGGAGACCCTGTTTCTCTTTAAGGAGGAGGAGGACCCTGGTTCTCTTTAAGGAGGAGGAGGACCCTGGTTCTCTTTAAGGAGGAGGAGACCCTGGTTCTCTTTAAGGAGGAGGAGACCCTGGTTCTCTTTAAGGAGGAGACCCTGGTTCTCTTTAAGGAGGAGGAGACCCTGGTTCTCTTTAAGGAGGAGGAGACCCTGGTTCTCTTTAAGGAGGAGGAGACCCTGTTTCTCTTTAAGGAGGAGGAGACCCTGGTTCTCTTTAAGGAGGAGGAGACCCTGGTTCTCTTTAAGGAGGAGGAGGACCCTGGTTCTCTTTAAGGAGGAGGAGACCCTGGTTCTCTTTAAGGAGGAGGAGACCCTGGTTCTCTTTAAGGAGGAGGAGACCCTGGTTCTCTTTAAGGAGGAGGAGACCCTGGTTCTCTTTAAGGAGGAGACCCTGGTTCTCTTTAAGGAGGAGGAGGACCCTGGTTCTCTTTAAGGAAGAGGAGACCCTGGTTCTCTTTAAGGAGGAGGAGACCCTGGTTCTCTTTAAGGAGGAGGAGACCCTGGTTCTCTTTAAGGAGGAGGAGACCCTGGTTCTCTTTAAGGAGGAGGAGACCCTGGTTCTCTTTAAGGAGGAGGAGACCCTGGTTCTCTTTAAGGAGGAGGAGGACCCTGGTTCTCTTTAAGGAGGAGGAGGACCCTGGTTCTCTTTAAGGAGGAGGAGGACCCTGGTTCTCTTTAAGGAGGAGGAGACCCTGGTTCTCTTTAAGGAGGAGGAGGACCCTGGTTCTCTTTAAGGAGGAGGAGACCCTGGTTCTCTTTAAGGAGGAGGACCCTGGTTCTCTTTAAGGAGGAGGAGACCCTGGTTCTCTTTAAGGAGGAGGAGACCCTGGTTCTCTTTAAGGAGGAGGAGACCCTGGTTCTCTTTAAGGAGGAGGAGACCCTGGTTCTCTTTAAGGAGGAGGAGACCCTGTTTCTCTTTAAGGAGGAGGAGACCCTGGTTCTCTTTAAGGAGGAGGAGACCCTGGTTCTCTTTAAGGAGGAGGAGGACCCTGGTTCTCTTTAAGGAGGAGGAGACCCTGGTTCTCTTTAAGGAGGAGGAGACCCTGGTTCTCTTTAAGGAGGAGGAGACCCTGGTTCTCTTTAAGGAGGAGGAGACCCTGGTTCTCTTTAAGGAGGAGACCCTGGTTCTCTTTAAGGAGGAGGAGGACCCTGGTTCTCTTTAAGGAAGAGGAGACCCTGGTTCTCTTTAAGGAGGAGGAGACCCTGGTTCTCTTTAAGGAGGAGGAGACCCTGGTTCTCTTTAAGGAGGAGGAGACCCTGGTTCTCTTTAAGGAGGAGGAGACCCTGGTTCTCTTTAAGGAGGAGGAGACCCTGGTTCTCTTTAAGGAGGAGGAGGACCCTGGTTCTCTTTAAGGAGGAGGAGGACCCTGGTTCTCTTTAAGGAGGAGGAGGACCCTGGTTCTCTTTAAGGAGGAGGAGACCCTGGTTCTCTTTAAGGAGGAGGAGGACCCTGGTTCTCTTTAAGGAGGAGGAGACCCTGGTTCTCTTTAAGGAGGAGGACCCTGGTTCTCTTTAAGGAGGAGGAGACCCTGGTTCTCTTTAAGGAGGAGGAGACCCTGGTTCTCTTTAAGGAGGAGGAGACCCTGGTTCTCTTTAAGGAGGAGGAGGTCCTGGTTCTCTTTAAGGAGGAGGAGGACCCTGGTTCTCTTTAAGGAGGAGGAGACCCTGGTTCTCTTTAAGGAGGAGGAGGACCCTGGTTCTCTTTAAGGAGGAGGAGACCCTGGTTCTCTTTAAGGAGGAGGAGACCCTGGTTCTCTTTAAGGAGGAGGAGACCCTGGTTCTCTTTAAGGAGGAGGAGGACCCTGGTTCTCTTTAAGGAGGAGGAGGACCCTGGTTCTCTTTAAGGAGGAGGAGGACCCTGGTTCTCTTTAAGGAGGAGGAGGACCCTGGTTCTCTTTAAGGAGGAGGAGGACCCTGGTTCTCTTTAAGGAGGAGGAGACCCTGGTTCTCTTTAAGGAGGAGGAGGACCCTGGTTCTCTTTAAGGAGGAGGAGACACTGGTTCTCTTTAAGGAGGAGGGGACCCTGGTTCTCTTTAAGGAGGAGGAGACCCTGGTTCTCTTTAAGGAGGAGGAGACCCTGGTTCTCTTTAAGGAGGAGGAGGACCCTGGTTCTCTTTAAGGAGGAGGAGGACCCTGGTTCTCTTTAAGGAGGAGGAGACCCTGGTTCTCTTTAAGGAGGAGGAGGACCCTGGTTCTTCCCTTCCCTGCTACACCCCGACACACTCAGCATGAAATTGGCTCTAATGCGAAAGCTTGCTGCAGTGGCCAGAGGGAGGGAAGGGAGGGAGGGAGGGAGGGAGAGGGGAGGGGAGGGAGAGTTACCACATGGAATGGGAGATATAGATGGGTGGGGGGGAGTGAGGAAAAAGGAGGGTGAGTGTTTTGTGAAGGTGAGAAGGTGAGACAACTGGAGAGAGAGAGAGAGAGAGAGAGAGCAAAAGAGATGGAGAGAGAGAGGGTTGTGTAGTCAGAATGACAGAGGAGTCTGTCTGTCTGTCTGTGGAGGGTAGGGTATGATGGGTATGACGGGCGTGTGGAGGGCTGAGATGGGGGTTGTTGTTCTGTCACCACAGATGTCATGTTTGGTGGTGGCGTAATGAAAACGTGTCCACTTCCTGTTCAGGATGACAGACAGGAAGTCTATTTCATTAAATTGCAGCACGTTCCTGCGTGATTGGCATGTTATGTTGCTGTGCCAGATACATCCCGGCAGGTGTCAGTGACTGGAGACAAGAACACACACACACACACACACACACACACACACATACACAAACACATACACACACACACACACACACACACACACACATATATGTGACAGTCTTTTGGTCCGCATGTCGGCAACCAATCAAAATGTTCCGACTTTTCTTTTGAAACACGGAACTACGTTTCAATGTTGTTGAGAATCACAACACAAACTCGCTAGTCGAGCCAAAATACTGCAACAACGCAATGGATTGGGTGAGTAATCCCCACTGCTACCTAGTTAACTATAACACTACTTTACATTGTTAGCAGGCTCACACAACAAGCTGTGTTAGTCGACTAGCGACGTGTCATTGATTTTCAGCAACGCAGAAATGTATTCAAATTTTTCGAAAGACAAGTCAAATCATTACATCAGATCCCGAGATGCGGACCAAAGCATTAGAATGTGTCACATATATTGTACTTTCTATACACACACACACACAAACACACACATCAGTTACACAAGCACAGACACATGCACACTCACACTCACGTGCGCATCGTGTGAGGCGGGTCTTTGTTTAACAAAAACACATCTATCCTACCCTCAGAAGGCATTCATCTTTATTTTTCAAATAAGAAAAATGGCCAATGGCTTGTTGTCTTTGGTCAAACGAAGCATTCCCTTTCCAACCCCCCCCCCCTCCCCCACCACTCCACCTTCCTTCTCCTCCTGTCACTTCTTCTTTTTCATTTCCTCTCTGATAGCCAAGTTAACCTCTGACCCTCGGGGGTGATGAGGCCTCCTTTATAACCGCTGGTAACAATGATGAAAATCAACTCGGGGTGGGGGGGAGGTGGTAGGGGAGGCTGGGGGGGGCAGGGGGATGGTAGGGGAGGGTGGGGTGGGGTGGGGTAGCGGGGGGATTTTAGCTCCAACTATCGCCACGACAACATCACAGCGGCGTGATATGTCTCCGGTGATGTGTCGTCGCCCGGGGGAGAGGATGGGTGGCGGGCGGCAGGAAGACTAACACCGCAGCCGGGCCATACGTCATGTGGCGGCTGCCTTGCCTCGCTCTAACAAGGCCCCTCCGCCCTAAATGAACACCATTAGTCTGCGGCTGCAGCTAGCGCACAGACGTTAGTGCTGACGCTCTCTAGCGCGCTAGCCCCGGCCCGGCACAGAGACACGGGCTGCAGCGGCGGTTCTGACAATGCTGCGTAATTAAAGGTCAGACTTAGACAGCGTCGGCTGGAGAGGGGAGGGAAATGTTTCTAGATCTTTCTACCCCCTGTGAAAGATCCCCTCCCTCGTCTCTCTTTCTTCTCTCTCTTTCTCTCTCCTGTTTGCACCGATCTTCTTCACCCTCTTTTTTTGTTACTGTCTGCCTATCCATTTTCCTTCTCTCCCTTCCATCTTATATTCTCTGTTCCCACATCTCCCCTGCGTGTCCTCCCCCTCCTGTCTCCCTCTCCCTTTATTATCTCTCTCCACATCGTATCCTCTCTGCCCCCTCTCTCCCTCTCCTTCTCCCTCTCTCTCTCTCTCCTCTACTCCTCTCTCCCTCCTTTATTATCTCTCTCCACATCGTATCCTCTCTGCCCCCTCTCTCCCTCTCCTTCTCCCTCTCTCTCTCTCTCCTCTACTCCTCTCTCCCTCCTTTATTATCTCTCTCCACATCGTATCCTCTCTGCCCCCTCTCTCCCTCTCCTTCTCTCTCTCTCTCTCCCATCTACTCCTCTCTCCCTCCTTTATTATCTCTCTCCACATCTATCCCTGGATATCCTCTCTGCCTCCTCCCTGCATCCTCTCTGTCCCCACACTCTCTCTCTCTCTCTCTCCCCCATCTACTCCTCTCTCCCTCCTTTAT
>NC_137678.1:31815327-31820327 GCF_963989245.1 Nansenia antarctica | reverse complement strand
AGTGTACATAGCCTTTATTTATGTAAACCAGCTCTTTTCCCTTCTTGTTTTTAGTTTTTTTCCCTAGCACCAGGGGAGCCCCCCCTCCCAAATTTCGTTGTATGGTACCTGTACTATATCAATGACAATAAAGACCATAAAGACCATTCATTCATTCATTCATTCCTACGCCCATGTACACACACACACACACACACACACACACACACACAAACACACCCACACACACAGACACACACACAGACACACACACACACACACACCACACACACACACACACACACACACACACGCCTACACAGTGTCTGCCTGTATGTGTTTGTGGTACCACACATATTCCTATGCATCTGTGTGTCTCCCAAACATGGAAGCCCTGTCTAGGAACCAGAGAGCTGAGATAGAAGACAGACAGCTAAACAGACAGACAGCCAATCAGAGCAGAGAGGAGGGTGTGTGTCAGAGGGTAACAGAGGGGCTCTCTGTATCTGAGACACTGTCGGCATGATAACAACATCACACAACACAACACACACACATACACACACACACACACACACAACTCACACACACACACACACACACACACAGTCACACTGTCACACACACACACACACGCACACTGTCACACTGTCACACACACACACACACACACACACACACACACACTCACAGACACACCACTCACTCACTCACACACACACACACACGCACACACACACACACACACACACACACACACACACACATACATACACACACATACACAACTGTTCACATATCTGGTCTCTCTCTGCCGCCTGCCTGTTCTCTCTTCTCCCTCGGCGTTGTAATTAGCATGTCTGCGTCTGCCTTGTGAGAGAGCTGGCAAAGCCCGTGTTTACAAGGAGCTCATTGAGGGAGGTTATGAGGCAGCCTTTCTCTTTATGAAGCAGCTGTAAATACACCAGCAAGACTGTATGGCTGTAATGCTACAGAGCTACAGAGCTGCTACCCACTCCTGATGCAGACAGAAGGCAGAGCATACAGGGCAGGCTTGGTATGGGTCTGGGTCTGGGTCTGGGTCTGGGTCTGGGTCTGGGTCTGGGTCTGGGTCTGGCTATGGGTCTGGCTATGGGTCTGGCTATGGGTCTGGCTATGGGTCTGGGTATTAGCCTGGGTCTGGGACAAATAGTTAAGATAATTGGGATGTGGAGTTTGTAGTTTTTTAGTGGATTAGATCTCTAAGGCCAATGCACACGGCGTGCGATTTTTGTTGCACGACAACATTCGATTTTGAAGTTTGAATGGAAGTCTATGAGAAAATCTCATCCCAATGCACACGGTCCCGATTTTAATCGCACCGCGAAAATTCGATTCCATTCGTTTTGAATGGGACAAAGCACACGGCGTGCAAGTTTTGTCGCACTGTCAAATTTAGCAAATTTTGTAAAAGTTTGTGGTGCGACGGATTATTGCATCACAATGGGACAATTGGGAAAACTTCAACTGGTCTATCTAAATTAATTGAGTCACTCATAACGGGGAGAGAGACTGGAGCATACCTTTTTATATAGTTATAGTTTAGCAAAAAAAGCTTGCTATCATTACATAAAAGCATATCAACGTTAACGTTGCTACTCACCCATTTTCGTTTGTCTCCTTTCGTTGATGACGGTCTCCGTCCTCCGAATCTATGTATGCCTGATCATCGCCCATAATAATAAAGTTGCTTTTATAATACACCTTTCTGGCTGTGTGTTTTGTGCGCTCCCGCTCCCTCTCCTGACATTTTACCAATACCCCTAAATCAGGGGACCCACATATTTTATCACAATATGTCCAGTTGTATCTTGTAGAAATTGTGGAAGCAAGGCAAGCAATATTGGTAGAGCCTATTGTAATCAGCCTGCCTGGTCCGACTACGTAACAATAAAGTAACAATTGAGAATGGAATGTTGTGGTGCAACAAAATCTCGCACGCCGTGTGCATTGGGATGAGATTTTTTATGATTTTCTCATAGACTTCAATGGTGTGAGTTGAAAATGGAATTTTGCGGTGCAACAAAATTGCATCGCACGCCGTGTGCATTGCAATCAAATGTTGTCGTGCAACAAAAATCGCACGCCGTGGCCTTTAGACTTAAAGCTGGTGTGTGTGGTGGAGGTATGTTAGCAGAGAGTAAAGCTGGTGTGTGTGTGTGTGGAGATATGTTAGCAGCCATTGTTGGTGGATGTGGAGCATTCTACACCTGGCAGCCCTGCAGAGCTCCGCAGCACCCTAACAACCACCCTAACAACCACACCCTCATTAATCACCCCCCGACAGAGACACAGCACACAGAGGATCGGGCGACACACACACACACACACACACACACACACACACACACACAAACACACACACACACACGCACACACACACACACACACACACGCGCACACACACACACACACACACTCACATGCTTTTGCGTACGAAATCACACGCAGGTTCACACCACCATCGTCGTCTCCCAACAAAATATATCCCCCAAGCTGAATACCGTCATCAACTCCCAACCATAACAGCAGTTAGCGCGCCAGTCTTCACACACCTCCCCTCGTGCACTCACCTGTCAAATCGCACCATGAGTCTAAATCACCCACCCAATTACACAAGCTATTAGTATTCTACAGAACCGTTTTCAAAGCACTCGTTGGCTTAGCCAAATGGGAATGTAATTACAAAGTGGTCAGAGTCGTGGTGGTTCGCCAGGTGATGTATCGTTGAAGAGCCAACGAACGCTAGAGAGATTCTCCAGAACCTTCCCCGTCACACACACATACACACATACACACATACACACACACACACACACACACACACACACACACACACACACACACACACACACACACACACACACACACGCACGCACGAAACCGCACGCGTCATACGTTAGCGAAACAGTCAGATAAGGGATCGGCCGCGTCGTCGGAACGCAGTGCGTTTTTTTTTCCCGACACGGGAAGAAGAACTGCTTGACTCTCCGTTAATTACTCTGTGCAGCCGACCGCGAACGCTTCTCTCTCAAACATTTAATTAAAACCCCCACAAAGTTGATCTGCTTTAATTACACAGAGCCGCGAAAAGGTTACTCAAATCCGTGTTCGTTCTGCAAGTCCATAACTGAATATTGAACGTGTGCTGGATGGCCAGGGGGGGCGGGGGGGGGGGGGGGGGGAATGTGTATTTTTATGACAGAAGAAGACGCTCACTCTCCCGTTGGTTTGTTTGATGTACGACGGTTGTCTCTCTGTTTAACTCTCTCCTAAATGTTGAATGTCTGAGTGAAATATCACTCCCGGTTCCACTCTTTTATCTTTATGTGGTAATGTATGACATCGTCTCCCACCCACTCATGATGAGAGGTGTCCTAGTAGTAGTATTCCATGAGGTCAGATCTACGGATGCGACGGCACTCTGTTGTATTACTACTGCATACCTGTGGTATCTATCCACCTTCTCTCTCTCTCTCTTTCCCCCTCCCACCTCTCTCTCTCTCTTTCCCCCTCCCACCTCTCTCTCTCTCCCCCTCCCACCTCTCTCTCTCTCTCTCGCGCTCACTCGCGCTCTCTCTCGCTCTCTCTCTCTCCATCCCCTCTCCCTCCACTCTCTCCCTCCCCTATATCCCCCCCTCTCCCTCCCCCTATCCTCCCTCTCTCTCTCTCTCCCTCTATCCCCTCTCCCTCCCCCTATCCTGCCCCTCTCCCTCCCCCTATCCTCCCTCTCTCTCTCTCTCCATCCCCTCTCCCTCCACTCTCTCTCTCCCCTCTACCGCCCCCCCCTCATCTCTCTCCTCTCTCTCCTCTCTCTGTCTCTGTGATTTATGAGGCACAGTCCGTAGGTGTCACTGTAACTGTAGAGGACATACTGCAGGTGAGCGCCCCCCCCTCCCTCCCTCCCTCCCCCCCTCCCTCCCCCAGCCAATCAGGGCCCAGCGTGTGTCTCCAGGGGTGTCCAGTGTTCCTCTCTCCTCTCTGCAGCAGAACAGGAGAATGGGCTTGTTCACAACTGGGTCAGCCACTCTCCCTAAGACAATACTACTATCACACACACACACACACACACACACACACACACACACACACACACAGCTACACAGGCATAACCGCCAGGAAAGGTGTGTATGTGTGTGTGTGTGTGTGTGTGTACACGGAGAGAGATTGTGTGTATATGTGTGTTTGAGAGAGAGAGAGAGAGAGAGAGAGAGAGAGAGAGAGAGTGAGAGTATGTGTATTACGAGCGCAAACATCCGCAGCTATACCCACCTGTGTGTGTTTGTGTTTGTACGCTTCATCATCCTCATTCTCTCCCCGAGCCTCCAGACTGCTGTTGTGGAGGAGCTGACTACCAGGCGTGGTGCAGATTAGTCAATCTGAAGCCTTATTAAGTCCAGGGAGGGAAAACATCTTAAAAGGACCGGGCGTATCTGACAGGCCGCTTTGAAGTCTGCCTCAGGTACACACACACACACACACGCACACACACACACAAGAGAGAGAGAGAGAGAGAGAGAGAGAGAGAGAGAGAGGGAGAGATGCAGAAACGATGGAGAAATTAGCTCTTCCATTCTCCCAGGCCTCTGCCCTCACGTCCCACCACACAGACCTTAATAAGTGGATTTTTATCTCAGCTACACCGTCACCCCCAAAGGATTGTGGGCTTTTTTTTCTCACCACGCACACAGAATGGTAATTGCTGATCTCGGAGAGAAAGGCGGCTCCCTGTTTTCATCTGCGCCTGAGAAATAAGAGAAGGTCGACTCATTACTACCAAAAAGACAGCTTTTTTTGTGTGTGGGTGTGTGTGTGTAGGCGTGTGTGTGTGGCTGTGTGTGTGTGTGTGTGTGTGTGTGTGCACAGCGTGTTTGTGTGGTTGTCTGCTTGTCCCCCAAGGAGTGTCTGTGCTGACCCTAGTCCTGTTTCCATGTCCCTCTGCAGTGCTGCATAACCTCATGACATCTCATCCCCACCTCCCC
>NC_137678.1:31809138-31815127 GCF_963989245.1 Nansenia antarctica | reverse complement strand
GTACGCTAAGATACAAGAACACGATGACGCACAAACCTTCCTGTACTGATTCTTGTACACACACACACACACACACACACACACAGCACACACACACACACACACACACACACACACACACACACACACACACACACGCACACACACACACAGACACACACACACACACACACACACACACACACACACTGTGGGTACACATTGCACAAAGAGTCTCTCTCACCCAACTTCATCCTCCACCCAGAGACCTGCGTCACGCAAGAGGCTATCACTAGCCTCCCCCCTCCCCCCCTCCTCTCTCCCCCCTCTCCTTTGAGCCTCAGCCCCTCTGTTTGATATTCAGCCCTGGCTCTGGAACTGGAACTCATGTCTCTGTTCAAAATGGCAGAAAAACGTTGGTAAACAAAACAGGCCTTTGAGAGAGAGAGAGACAGACTGGGAGGCGGGGCGGGGGAGAGGGAGAGGGGGGAGGCGGGGAGAAAGAGAGAGAAAGAGACACTCTTCCTTTTTCCTGGCAGCCTATACTGCCATGAGGACCTCAGAGAAAGAAAAGCAACGATACGCCGTTGTCCTTTTTAAAGCAAAACAACAAGACAAATAAAGTGATGGGGGGGGGGGGGGGGGGGGGGGGGGTGGAAGGGACATGTGTCAGAGGAGGAGGTAGGGTTCCAGGCCTTGGCAGGCCCCACCAAGCACACCTTTTTATTACCTCTCTATTGTCCCTCTTAAGCACAAACGACTGAAAGTGATCCAGGGAGGGAGAGAGAGAAGTCCCCGGGAACACTGTCGTTTTGCGCGCCGGCGGGATGAAACGAGGGCCGAGCCCCTTCTCGCCAAAACTGTCTCCCGGCATGTCGTCATGACCAGGAACCCCCCCGGCCCCTTCACACTGCTCCCAGACGTAATAGCCCAAGATGGAACTGGGTTAGCCTCCGCTACGCTAAAGCTCAGCTAACAAGGCAGTCGCTATGTATGCATGGGATGTCTCCCTTTTCCTCTTTTGTATACCTGGTGTGTATGTGGTGTGTGTTTCTGTGTGTGTGTGTGTGTGTGTGTGTGGATGTGCTTAAGGGTGTCTGTCTGTCTGCTTGAATAGTTTCCTCTCCTCCCCTCTCTCGGGTTGAGAGCCGTGGATTTTTCACTTCACACCCTTGAGTTGTGACAGTTTGGGCTCCCTGGGAACGTGAGTTCCAAGGACATTGTCGATGTGATGTGCATCGTCTTCTCTCCCTTGTCTAGTCTGACTCCCGCCTACTACGCTCCTCCCAGGAGGCGCAGCCCGGCTTTGTGCTCTCCAATACGCAATCAAGTGCACGGTTTCATTAAAGCTAAGCCTTGAGAGGAGAGAGAGGGAGATGGAGGAGAGAGAGAGGGAGATGGAGGAGAGAGAGAGGGAGATGGAGGAGAGAGAGAGGGAGATGGAGGAGAGAGAGAGGGAGATGGAGGAGAGAGAGAGGGAGATGGAGGAGAGAAGAAAAAGCTTAGTCACGAAAGGTGCAGAATAGCAATGAGGGAAGAGGGGAAGGGGCGGGCGGGGGGTTAAAGGGAGGAGAGGAGAAGAGTGTGGAAGGATGGAGGGTGGTGGGAGGCGATGGAGAATGCTGAGAGAGGGGGTGAGGAGAAGAGAGGAGGGGGATGAGGGTTAGGGAATGAGGGTTAGGGGACTGCCCTCTTATTTGTTAAAGAGAATCAGTGAGATATATATATATACATATATACACTGTACTATACTGTTTGGCAGCCATATATGTTTATAAGTAAAAACATATTTTCTATAAGTTAATGTTTCGCTAACAAAGCCTTATCAGAGGAAAAGTGCGGCGGTTCCGTGTGATTTAGCCCTCAGATCGGTGCTTGTTATGCTTGTTATGTCATTACGGACGTTTAGTCTCAGCTGGCTGCTTTTAGAACTGGCGAATCAAGCCGTTTGTGAACGGTGGTGCCGGCCGCCTCGGTTTAACGGGCAGGTCTGAGTCTGAGGAGAAATGACTAAAACTAAACACCACTTATGCATTCAGACTAACATCATGAGATGAAGAGCGATGGAGATCTGAACAAATGTGTCTCTCGGTACTCTGTGGTACTGAGGCCTACTCTTGGTATTGTGGTACTGAGGCCTACTCTGTGGTACTGAAGCCTACTCTTGCACACTCGGTCGTGTTCAGGGCTGGCTCTAGCGCCGTTTATAACGTTGACGCTCTCGTGTGCAGTAGTGGGTGATTGTATGTTACTGGCTGGCGCTGTTTCACACTGCGTGGGCCGGAGATTTGGCTGAGGGTACCACCAAGGGAGACACGCTCGGAAATAGAAATATCAGCCATGCGTCTCCTCCAGACGGAGAGAGAGAGGGAGAGAGAGAGATGGAGAGAGAGAGAGAGATGAAGATGTGTAGAGAGAGGCTCCAGAGAGACAGATAAAGGACAGATTTCTGGCTGCTAGAGAAGCGTTAGTCCCTCCGTCGCCCCGCTCGGCTGTGCCGTCACGTGATTCGCTCCTCCGTGTGTCCGTCACTTTGACGGACAGAGGACCAGATGGAGGACGACACTCTCAGCTCTTGTCCTCCTGCGTTTGCCTCTCCCCTTCTCACAGCGTTCACACACTACACCTCAGAGGTCATACTGTAACATTCGGCAGCCATGTCTGTTTCCACACACGCACACACACACACATTTTAGTATCTTTATTTGCGTTCACATTTTACAATAAAATTCTTGAACACAAACATTAGTAGTTGCATCAGCATAGGACACTCAATACGATGAGCAGCTAACCTTGAACTGGTCACACACACACACACACACACACACACACACACACACACAACCCCTTCCCTTGCCTCAGGACTAGCTAGCTGCAGTGAATGCTACAGGGTATACACTGTAGACGGTTCCGCACACGAAGCAGAACCATCATCCCTTAGTTTGGTAATGAGATTCTGATCCGAAGATGTGAAACAGGCGTGTGGGAGGTGGGGGGGTGAGGAGGGGGGGGGGGTGGACTGCAGCCAGAGGGAGTGAAATGAGCAAATGTGAGATTGGGGGGAAGCGGCGCTCGCCCCCAAGGACAATCATTTTGGCTTTGTTTGTCCCAGTAGAAAGTCAGCAAAAGTGCCAGAGAACCTCTGAGTCATAAAAGTAGTTTTCCCCTCATAAATATGCTAAATGATATTGAAGATACATCCCCTCCCTTCCTCCCTCCCTCCCTCCCTCCCTCCCTCCCTCTCTCCCTCCCTCCCTCCCTCTCTCCCTCCCTCCCCCCCTCTCCTGCTCCCTCTCGTTTCTATCTAACTGTTCTTCTTCTCTTCAGAACCGAAAAACCCCCCCAAACATGGCTACCCACTCTTGCAGAACTCTGGGATGCTCTAAGAATGGTGGGAAGTGTAGTCTCACTCAACGCTTCTGCTCCCTGTAGGGAACCTAGCGAGCTCCAGGGCACCTGTCTTAAAACACCACTTCCTCCTTCCCTCATTAATTAAGCGGCAACCTTGCTGCCACAACGCCCCGGGGCTAGCCACGTCACGCCTGCTCTTATTGTTTTAGCAAAGCGCTCCTCACACACACACATACACACACACACACAAACACACACACGCACACACAAGCACACAGCACTTTAACGGCCTTTGCTCTCCATCATGCTAAATACACGCTAATTCACTGTATCAAGGGAAGACATGCATAATTGATTTTGCGGATGAGGAGTGAAATGGCGCTGATCATCTGGCGTGTGGAGTTTGGTCCTGGGAGGGGGGCGACATGGGTTCTGTTTTCCTGCTAGCGAGTCAGCGGACGCTAGAATGGGTTTCCATGGCCAAAGGGCCGGAAAACAAGGACCTGATTCAGTATGACGTGGCCCAGTGCCCCGAGCTGTGGGCCGAGAGGCCTAGCATGCTGCAGTGGAGCTTAAGGCTAACCGTTTAGTCCTGTGTAAAGGCTAGCTGTTTAGTCCTGTGTAAAGGCTAGCTGTTTAGTCCTGTGTAAAGGCTAACCCTTTAGTCCTGTGTAAAGGCTAACCCTTTAGTCCTGTGTAAAGGCTAACCGCTAAGTCCTGTGTAAAGGCTAACTGTTTAGTCCTGTGTAAAGGCTAACCCTTTAGTCCTGTGTAAAGGCTAACTGTTTAGTCCTGTGTAAAGGCTAACCCTTTAGTCCTGTGTAAAGGCTAACCGCTAAGTCCTGTGTAAAGGCTAACCGTCTAGTCCTGTGTAAAGGCTAACTGTTTAGTCCTGTGTAAAGGCTAACTGTTTAGTCCTGTGTAAAGGCTAACCCTTTAGTCCTGTGTAAAGGCTAACCGTTTAGTCCTGTGTAAAGGCTAACCTTTTAGTCCTGTGTAAAGGCTAACCGTTTAGTCCTGTGTAAAGGCTAACTGTTTAGTCCTGTGTAAAGGCTAACCGCTAAGTCCTGTGTAAAGGCTAACCCTTTAGTCCTGTGTAAAGGCTAACCGTTTAGTCCTGTGTAAAGGCTAACCCTTTAGTCCTGTGTAAAGGCTAACCCTTTAGTCCTGTGTAAAGGCTAACCCTTTAGTCCTGTGTAAAGGCTAACCGCTAAGTCCTGTGTAAAGGCTAACCGTCTAGTCCTGTGTAAAGGCTAACTGTTTAGTCATGTGTAAAGGCTAACTGTTTAGTCCTGTGTAAAGGCTAACCCTTTAGTCCTGTGTAAAGGCTAACTGTTTAGTCCTGTGTAAAGGCTAACCGTCTAGTCCTGTGTAAAGGCTAACCCTTTAGTCCTGTGTAAAGGCTAACTGTTTAGTCCTGTGTAAAGGCTAACCGTCTAGTCCTGTGTAAAGGCTAACCCTTTAGTCCTGTGTAAAGGCTAACCGTCTAGTCCTGTGTAAAGGCTAACCCTTTAGTCCTGTGTAAAGGCTAACTGTTTAGTCCTGTGTAAAGGCTAACCGTCTAGTCCTGTGTAAAGGCTAACCCTTTAGTCCTGTGTAAAGGCTAACCCTTTAGTCCTGTGTAAAGGCTAACTGTTTAGTCCTGTGTAAAGGCTAACCCTTTAGTCATGTGTAAAGGCTAACTATTTAGTCCTGTGTAAAGGCTAACCCTTTAGTCCTGTGTAAAGGCTAACCCTTTAGTCCTGTGTAAAGGCTAACTGTTTAGTCCTGTGTAAAGGCTAACCGTCTAGTCCTGTGTAAAGGCTAACCCTTTAGTCCTGTGTAAAGGCTAACCCTTTAGTCCTGTGTAAAGGCTAACTGTTTAGTCCTGTGTAAAGGCTAACCCTTTAGTCCTGTGTAAAGTCTAACCGTTTAGTCCTGTGTAAAGGCTAACCGTTTAGTCCTGTGTAAAGGCTAACTTTTTAGTCCTGTGTAAAGGCTAACCTTTTAGCCCTGTGTAAAGGCTAACCGTTTAGTCCTGTGTAAAGGCTAACCTTTTAGTCCTGTGTAAAGGCTAACTGTTTAGTCCTGTGTAAAGGCTAACCCTTTAGTCCTGTGTAAAGGCTAACCCTTTAGTCCTGTCTAAAGGCTAACCCTTTAGTCCTGTGTAAAGGCTAACCCTTTAGTCCTGTGTAAAGGCTAACCGTCTAGTCCTGTGTAAAGGCTAACCCTTTAGTCCTGTGTAAAGGCTAACCCTTTAGTCCTGTGTAAAGGCTAACCTTTTAGCCCTGTGTAAAGGCTAACTGTTTAGCCCTGTGTAAAGGCACTAACACATTAAACGCAGCTCACAACCCAACAGTGGACCAACTGCTAAAAGACAGCGCCATACCCTAATGCTAATGCTAAAAGGGCCTATGAACAAGCAAACCTTAGCGATAGCATTATAGCACTTTAGCATTAGGCTAGTGCTCATAATATAAGCTAATGCTACTATTTGGTTTTCAGGGCTGTAGGCCAACAAGCTTTGATACACAACAAACTCTAAATGGATTGGGTTTCCCTCCGCCTGTGTCTGGTCCTATCCCCCTCACCAGTGTGTGTGTGTGTGTGTGTGTGTGTGTGTGTGTGTGTGTGTGTGTGTGTGTGTGTGTGTGTGTGTGTGTGTGTGTGTGTGTACAGG
>NC_137678.1:31801638-31804138 GCF_963989245.1 Nansenia antarctica | reverse complement strand
GGAAGAGGGAGGACAGGAACAGAGAGAGCGGCACACAGAGAGAGGCAGGCAGCAGGGGTCATCCATCTCTCTGCCTCTCAGTGGTGGATAGGGAAACAGTTGACTTACCCCTTTCTCTTTCTTCTGTTCTCTCCCTCCCTCCCAACCTGCCTCCCTCCCTCTCTCTCTCTGTCTCTGTCTGTCTCTCTGTCTCTGTCTGTCTCTCTCTCCCCCTTCCTCCCTCCACCCCAACCTCTCTCTCTCCCTCCCACCCTCTCTCTCTCTCTCTCTCTCTCCCCCTTCCTCCCTCCACCCCCCCCCCGTCTCTCTCCCTCCCTCCCTCCCAACCTGCCTCCCTCCCTCCCTCCCTCTCTCTCTTCCTCCCTCCACCACCCCCCCCGTCTCTCCACCCCCCCGTCTCTCTCTCTCCCTCCCACCCTCCCTCCACCCCTTCTCTCTGCCTCCCTCCCTTCTCTCTCTCTCTCTCTCTCTCTCTCTCTCTCCCTCCCTCCCTTCTCTCTCCCCCCCTCCCTCCCTTCTCTCCCTCTCTCCCTCATAGCTTGGTGTGATGGTACAGTTGCCAGTGCCAGTCGATCTGTCTCCATCAGTGTCAGGACAGTGTAGTGGTCAGAGCTATCTGGGGCAGCGCTCGCTCCCATACAAAAGACTCCTTCTGGGACAGGGAATCATCAAAGTTGTTGACGATGTTGTTGACAATGTTGTTGACAAAGTTTCCTGAGAAACCACACAATTTTTACAATGTGGAAAAAGGGTTCCTAGGATTGGAAAACCACTTTATTGATTTGAGTGTTTGGTATAGATATATAAATGATATAGTGGTGTATTTGAGAAGAGGGGAAGGGTAGAATGGAAAGTAAGTGATGAAGGGAGAGTGTGAAGGATGAAGAGTATGAAGGATGAGGGGTGGAGGGAGAGGAAAGAGTCAAGGAAGGAGGGGGTGAGAGGGAATAAAGGAGGGTGGGGTGTGTGTGTGTGTGTGTGTGTGTGTGTGTGTGTGTGTGTGTGTGCGTGTGTGCGTGTGTGTGTGTGTGGACTGTCCTCTCGACTCCCCGCTGTGAGTCAGCCAGCTATCACCTGATGGGTCACCATGAACACGGCCAGTGTTCACTGAATCACTTTGATCTCATTAAACCTCTCCCTCTCTCTCTCTCTCTCTCTCTCTCTCTCTCTCTCTCTCTCTTTCTTTCTTCCTCTCCTATATCTTTCTCTCTCTCTCTCTCTCTCTCTCTCTCTCTCTCTCTCATGCTGCCCCCCTCTCTCTCTGTCTGTCTCTCTCTCTCTCTCTCTCTCTCTCTCTCTCTCTCTCTCTCTCTCTCTCTCTCTCTCTCTCTCTTTCTCTCTTTCATACACCCACATATCTACCCCCCCCCCCTCCCCCCTCACCCCCCCTTTCTGTCTATCGTCTGTCTGTCAGATGTCACGGTTGAAATATTAGTCTGTATCACTCAGATAATTGGGCATCCTTCCCAGAACATTTGGAGCATAGGTAAAGGCCATATGTGTGTGTGTGTGTGTGTGTGTGTGTGTGTGTGTGTGTGTGTGTGTGTGTGTGTGTGTGTGTGGGTAGGTGTGAGTTCTTGTTTGTCTCAGCATTGGAAGTGCTGTTCGATTACTCACCAATGAGATCACCCGCAATTAGACCCCTTTTGTGTAGTAATGAAAGGTTATCAGCCGAGAGTGACACGCACATGTACACACACACACACACACACACACACACAGCCCCACGCACACACTCACACACACACACACACACACACACAGCCCCACACACACACACACACACACACACAGCCCCACACACACACACACACACACACACACACACACACACACATTCACACACACACACACACACAGTCCAAATGTCCTTGATTAGAGCTATTAAAGTTTGTTCTCTCCGAAGGGTCCTCAAAACACCAGCGACTTGATGAGAGTTGATTTAATGCTTTCCACACAACGGCCCTGTGTTTCCGTCCAATTAACATGATGGATGGGGCCACAGACTATAATAAACACCCCCTCCCCTCTCTCCTAGATCGGCTGCTTTTCCTGGTTCGTATTGACTCAGCCACACCTTGCCAGGGAGCCAGGTTCCCCTGGTAACCCAGTTCTGTTGCGTCACACCTCTCTCTGTCAACAAGTCGGAATCAACCAATCAAAATGTTCAGACTTCTTTTATTTAGAAACACAGAAGTACGTTTCTACGTTGTCGAGAATCACAACACATTGTTCGCTAATCAAGCCAAACGTTGCAACGCAATCTCTCCTAACTCCAGCAGACTGATGGAGCTCAGATTAGAGCCGTCCCTATCAGATAACACTCTATTTCACACGCGCACGCACACACACAACACACACACACACACACACACACACACACACACACACACCCCAAGACAATACACACAGCCCCACAGTTTTCTCTTCTAATCTTCACAGTTGTGTTAATTTGGGGATAATTTGTTATTCGTTATTTTGTCAAACGGTGAAACAGCCG
>NC_137678.1:31789138-31791638 GCF_963989245.1 Nansenia antarctica | reverse complement strand
GGAGGGAGGGACTCTAATTCTGAGGATGAGAGAGAAACTTTGATGATGATGATGATGATGAAGATGATGATTCCATCACCTGTCGTGTGTGTGTGTGTGTGCGTGTCTGTGCTTGTGTGTGAGAGACAGAGAGGAAGGTGGAGGGAGGGACTAATTCCTAATTCTGAGGATGAGAGATACACTTTGATGATGATGATGAAGATGATGATTCCATCACCTGTCATGTTGATGAAGTTTCTATAGTAACACATGAGTAAACAGTTTCTACAATAAAGCGTGGTGAACACGGAGGTGTGTTGGCTGTGCTGTGGTTTAGTAGCGTAGCGTAGCGCTGTGCTGTGGTTTAGTAGCGTAGCATAGCGCTGTGCTGTGGTTTAGTAGCGTAGCATAGCGCTGTGCTGTGGCATAGTAGCGTAGCGCTGTGCTGTGGTTTAGTAGCGTAGCATAGCGCTGTGCTGTGGTTTAGTAGCGTAGCGCTCCTCTGGTGAGAGAGCGGTCCGGTTCTCCACCGGGCCCGTTGTCCTGATATGACACGACCGGGATTAGCATGCTGCGTCCGCCCGCGGAGCGTGACTGCATGTGTGAGACGACCCCTCGTACCGGTGCCTCCGTTAATAATGCATGACCCACACACACTGTGAGAGACCCAGTAGCACTCTCACTCACCCCGACCTCACCGCCTCCATTTGCAGAGAGAGAGAGAGAGAGAGAGAGAGAGAGAGAGAGAGAGAGAGAGAGAGAGAGAGAGAGAGAGAGAGAGAGAGAGAGAGAGAGAGAGAGAGATGGTTTTTTTGAGGTAGTGTTTTTTGGTTAGCTCCGCCAGTGCAATTCCAAAGTTGTGTCTTTTTTGGGTTTCTTTTCGTGAGATTTTTTTGGGGCTTTTTCCGTGAGCACGACGACGTCAGCTATCCCCGAGTGGTAACCTTCTCCGGAGGTCACGTGATCTCGTGTAGCCAATCACCTGAACGACTGTAGTGGCAGTAAACAACCATGTGTGTAGGAAATGAACATCTTGGGAGCAGAAAGGGCTCTAATTCCCTGGCTGGTCGGATGCTTCGTTTCCCACAACTAGCCACATTTCATGTCCCCTCGACATTTTTACTACTTATCTGTCAGTTTCACAAACTTTAAGGTGATTTAAGTCCCCTGGACCGGGGGGGGGGGGGGGGGGGGGGGTGCAGCCACTGCAGCTTCAGAAGGTGGTCAAACTTGTTTGTGATTGTTTTGTTTTTTTTCTGTCTATTTTCTTTCTCTTTCGCTGGAGGTTGAGACGTTTTTTTTCTATATTTATGAATGTTTAAACAGTGGGGGTCTCAGGAGATCAATTAAGAGTTTTGAAAGAGAAGCCTGTGCGCTGGCGTTTATTGAACCTTGGAGAAATTGCCTGTCTTAGTGGTTCGCGCTCTAACGCGCCACTGGCTCTCACTTAAGTTTGCGAGAAATATCCATAAACAATTTCATCCAAAAAGTTATTTGTGTGTGTGTTGTTTACTCATCTCTCCCCTCACGTCTCAGCAAGCAAAGTAATAAATCGATTGTGGAATGGATCTTGACACCTTTTACAGTGAACCGAGACAACAATAACAACAACAACAGCAACATCAAACAGGAACAAAAATTACTAGCGGGGGGTTGTTTGAGGTAAATGTGATGTGACGTCAGGACCCTGCTGAAGCAGAGATATGTTCCTGCTGTGCCACAAATTTAGTTTTTTACATAATCTGATCCATTAGGTGTTTATTAATGCCTGTGTGGTGTTATTTTTAAAATGTAGATTTTTTTTTGTTAGTAATTAATAAAATACAAAGATTCCATCTCACAAAACATAATGGAATGTAACTCTTTGACTGCCAGCCATGTTCAGAGCGGAGAGCTCCACACTGCCAGACTTTTGGGGCATTTTCGCTGAACTTTGAAGACCCACCAAATATTGACTTTTCGGACTACATAAACATTGAACATATCTACCAAAACTTTAGACTCTCTTCTTTCATCAGAAAAAGAAAGTTTGTTTCTAGCCTCTTTGAGTGTTTAGAAATCGGCCGTAGAACATAGGGTGGTTTCAGCAAAAACACCTGATTTTGACCAATAAACAGAGAAAACGAGCTTTTTCTGCAGATTTTTTATTTATTTTTTTCTGCACTTTTTCTGTATCATCCGACTCTGAACTGTTTGAAGAGTCGCGCGATGGCCGCGCTGCTCCGCGCCGCAATGCTCCGCGCCGCGTTTGGCACATACCCTGATCCGTTTCGCCATTACTACAACCCACAGCAAGCCACTTCCTTCTCCAGGCTTTTATCGAACTACTGCCCCCATCTGGGACCGATTGATTGATTGATTGAAAACTTTATTAGAATGTTTGCAGAAGTAGGTACATGAAAGTACATATTACATACAAGGTCAAACTAAAAGGATAAAAACCCAAGAAAGCCACTGGCTTATTTCAATTGGGGTCCCCGAAATACATTACACCCAAGTCTGAAATTCACTCGCTAGGTGT
>NC_137678.1:31775969-31778938 GCF_963989245.1 Nansenia antarctica | reverse complement strand
TCCGGTTAACACGTTAATAATGAACTTTGTTTTGAGGCAGAGTAATCGCTGTTTCAGCGGAGGAAGCCGAACTAAGCTCTTTTTAGATTTATTGGACGACAAATCCATTTCCCGCATGTCCACCCGTTCAGTAACAGCTATTGTAGTCGGAGTGGATTTGTTTTTCATAAGTGTGTAGGTTTCTCTCGCTTATTATTTCCCTTATAAAGATAATAAGATAAGGTAATGTTTTAGTTCTCTTCACATCTGTCTGGACTGTCTGTTTCCTGTCCTGTGCGGTTGGTGGTGCGGTCGGCTCTCCTGTCTCGTTTAGCCGCACTCCTCCCCACTAAAGCCTGCCTGACTCTCTGCAGCTGGGCCACTGAAGAGGCCATTTGGGTTCATCAAAGATTCATCGGCCCAAAACTCCCCTTGCTCAAGAAAAACGACTTCCTCTCTCCCAATGTTTTAAAACATTGTCTTAACCTTCCTTCTTAACTTTTTGTTTTGGGGGGAAGGGGGTGGGGGGGGGGGGGGATTTAGATCTTGTGAAGAACTAGACAGATGGGTTGAGGTGAACCCTTGTTGAGCAGGTGTTTGGAGACGTATCGTATTTCACATCTAGGAGAATCTCGGAGCTTTCCCTAGAGTACACACTGTACACTGTACGTACTGCAGGGGAGGCTGGTGGAGGCAGAAAGCGCGGGCTCGTTGGAAATGAACGGAACGGTATACGTTACAGTGAGCGTACGTCCTCTGATTTCTGAGCCCGTTCTGCAAATCCTGCCTCCTCCCCCGGCCTCCCCGGCTGTACAGTACAGTCCTCTGGAAACGCTCCCAGATTCTCCTAGTGTGAAATACGATTCGAGTCTCCAAAACAACCTGCTCAACAAGGGTTCACCCTCAACCCATCTCTCTGCTTCTTCACAGTCTTCTAACTCGTCTTGTAGAAAATCGGGGCTTTGGATTCACCACCACTACAGTAGAGAGTTGTATACTAGTATACTAGTGTTTGTGTCCTGGAGGGAAAAGGATGTTCTGTATGAAAATGATCTGTAGAAAAAAAAAAAAGCGTACTGTATGTCTGTCTGGGAAGGTGATGGAAAGGTGAGAGTGAGTGAGTGAGTGAGTGAAAAGGAGGGGGGGGGGATGAGAGGGAGGGGTGATAGAGAGGGATGGTGGGAGTATTAGTCAGGTATATGAAAGCCGTTAGCCTTAATCCTGGGGAACTCTCCTCACTTACTGGGGGACCCTCCCTCCAGGCCTCCAGGCCTCCAGTGGCATCTCCAGACTCATACACTCATGCATGTTTTAGTGGGGCCTCACGCCTTGGGGATGTGACGGGGATGGGGTGGGGGGGGGGGGGGGGGGGTGTATTGACCCGATACACAACATCCACAAGGGAGGGGGGTGGGTGGGGTGTGGTTGGGGGTTGGGCGGGGGGGTGTTTGTGTTAAGAGCCAAAGTGCCTCCCTTAGGCAAACCAGCTCACCCCCTCCTCACCCCCTCCCCTCCCCTTCAACTAACCCACTCACCCCACTCCCATCTTGAGAGATTTGGGGGGAGGGGGGGTTCATAGAGCCAGAGTGCCCCTCCCTAGATAGGGCCAGACTGCTCGAGGGTGTGTGTGTGTGTGGGGTGTGGCCCCACCATCGTAAGTGGTCGTTAATGGTCCCTCCTCCCCTCCTTCTATAAGTACACTTCCCCCACCCCCCTGAGGGAGGCTCAATCAAAACACCAAAGGCCTTTCCTTCCCTCCCTCCCTTCCTCCCTCCCTCCCCTCCCCCCCGCCCATAGGTCCAACATTAGCCCTCCCTGACACCGGGGGGCCTCTGTGGCAGCCCCGGAGGTCTCTCTGAGACTCTGGGAGCGTGTGTGTTGTGATTGATGAGCTCAGCTAATAGCTAGCCTAGCGCACGTCTGGCACGGGGGCTATCGATCTGAGGCCCATGCATGGATTATACCCTCTCTGTCTAAGTGTTGACACTATAGATGGCCTAAACATATGAGGGGATTAACAGGAGTCATATAGCAAAAGCAATTTGGCAGATGTCAGCTTTTATTGTATTATGCAGAGCATACAGAGTCCATTACGGTAGCCACTCCATCATAGAACCAGAACTCTATATACGCTCTAGATTTGGCGTTTTTTAATTTGAAGATAAGAGATTGATATTTCGATCATATTCTAATTGCAGATTTTTAAAGTTTTTTAATGAATGCATATCCAGTGTACTATGGTTTCTTTGTTTGAACACAAACGTTAATTCACTCTCTTGGTTAAAACACCCTTTTCTTTCTTAATTCTTAATACCTTTGCGTCGACTAATCCTATCCACCGCCGTCGTCACGCTTATTACAATACCCTTTCCGTCTGAGACAGATCTGAAGCTGTTCTAACCCGATTAAACTTGACCATTGATTTAGCTTTATTCGATAATGGATTTGAGGGACACACACGCACACACACACACACACACACACACACACACACACACACACACACACACTACACCCCTCTCCACGTCTGACCTCATTAATTCCAGGTGGTTGTTTATTAGATTACAGAATGCCTCTACTAATCAGAGGGCTCAGGAAAGCAGCGGGGACTCCTCGCCCTCCTCTCCCCTCCTCTCCCCTCCTCTCCCCTCCTCTCCCCCTCCCTCTCCCCCCATCTCCCCTCCTCTCCCCTCACTCCCCCCATCTCCCCTCCTCTCCCCTCCTCTCCCCCCCATCTCCCCTCCTCTCTCCCTCCTCTCCCCTCCTCTCCCCCCATCTCCCCTCCTCTCCCCTCCTCTCCCCTCCTCTCCCCTCCTCTCCCCCCCCTCTCCCCTCCCCTCCTCTCCCCTCCTCCTCGCCTCCTCTCCCCCCATCTCCCCTCCTCTCCCCTCCTCTCCCCTCCTCTCCCCCCATCTCCCCTCCTCTCCCTCCTCTCCCCTCCTCTCCCCCTCCTCTCCCCCCCCTCTCCCCTCCCCTCCTCTCCCCTCCTC
>NC_137678.1:31763469-31770969 GCF_963989245.1 Nansenia antarctica | reverse complement strand
CAGCATGTCTTTCTAGGGAACGCCGATGACAACCGGTTGGGATAAATGTGTGTTTAAATGCCTTAAATGTCCTTTAGTGTTGGTTGGCCGTGTCCCAACACACACACCTCCCCTCCCTCGACCAAGCAATACATAATGGGTCTGGTGGATGTGAGTGTGTGTGCAGCCGGCAGATTGTGAAATTGGGGAGGGGTTCACCAGCACTGCACTGTGAGGATGAGAGAGAGAGAGAGAGAGAGAGAGAGAGAGAGAGAGAGAGAGAGAGAGAGAGAGAGAGAGAGAGAGAGAGAGAGAGAGAGAGAGAGAGAGAAAAAAGATTAATACCACAATTAAAGTGCAGGGAGGAACTAGCAGGTTCCTGTTGTGCTACAGAGACAGATGTTGAAACCCTGATAGAGGACGACGGGAATCACAGCGAGAGAGAGAGAGAGAGAGAGAGAGAGAGAAAGAGAGAGAGAGAGAGAGAGCGGGAGACACATTTTTAATCTCCTTCGGCTGCATGTCGACCTAAACCATCCTGGAACTCATGACACGGCCACTGCCCCCCACCCCCACCACACACACACACACACCCCCCCCCCCCCTCACCACACAGCCAAGACCACTGTTGTTATTGTCAATTATATCCAATCGGCAGGTAATTACCGCCATTTCAGGAGCAATCATAAGCGGCGGTGAAGTAATGATGTAAAAAATGCCTCAGGTAATTAGGCTGCTGTGTTCCCCCCCCCACCGTCGGAGGGGAACGAGTGGAACAAAGATAAACAGGAGAATCTCTTCAATCCCCCCCGCTTCCCTAAAGATATCCAAAGAAATACCCCCGCCCCCCCCCCCTGTCTCCCTCTATTGTTTATTTATTACCTCCTTAGGCTGGCAGTTACCGTCTTCTTGCCCCTCCCCCCGGCACAGACGTGTCAGCCGCGCAGGCCGTCTAAATGACACAGATCTGTTAAACCATAATCGAAATTTCCATAATTTTCTTTATCCACCCCCCCCCTTCCCCTCCCCAGCCCCTCCACAGCCCCCCCCCCCCCTTTCCCGACGTGGTTGCCCCTCCTCTCTCACGCAGAGTAGAAATGTTAATAAGGAGCCAGAACGTCGTCCCAAGGTCCCAGGGTTTACACACTGTTACTGAACTCCACACATGGCTCATTTGAAATATGCTAAGGTGATAAGGTGTGTCCCCTGTCGAGCAGACTGTGTTAGAAGGGTCCTGACCCGGTGTAGTGGCGTCATGATGGATGGTGATGGTGATGGGGGTGTTGAGGCCCGCCACAGTCCTCCTTTGCCAGGGTGCAGGGACATAGGACGGGCCCTGGCTCCTACAAGGCCCCAGCATGGGTTTTAAATGGTAAATGGACTGACTTATATAGCGCCTTATTCCAAAGCGCTTTACAACGGCCTCTCATTCACCCATTCACACACACATTCACACACACATTCACACACCAATGGCGACAAGCTGCCATGCAAGGTGCCGGCCCGCTCATTGGGAGCAATTTGGGGTTCAGTGTCTTGCCCAAGGACACTTCGACGTGTGGCCAGCCGGGGCTCGAACCACCGATCTGCCAACCTTGTGATCATTAGACGGCAGCTCTACCTCCTGCGCCACAGCCACTGCAGGTTTTCCCCTCCCTTCAATGCAGAGCCTAATCCAGGATGAGTGTCTGATCCAGGAACACCCCCTGGTCCAGCAGAATCATCGGAGTCTGTTCTGGTCCAGCAGTCCAGAATCTGAGGCTCTTTGATTTCGGTCACGCGTCGATATATCCTCCGTTCTTTTGATTACCGCTACTACGCTCCAGCGCCCAATGGCAATCAAGTGCGACCAGATAGTTTATAGTTTAATAATAATTAACTCTTGTAGTTTTATTTCATTTAAATGGAATAGTAAAGGTTTTTAATTGGCATCCAAAGTGTCGAGATTCCAGCTTGCTGATCTCACGTCAGGAAGGCAATCGTTTTGAAAGACGTGACCTCCGGTGAGAAACAAGACAGAACTTTTCTTGGACGAACCCCAGAGGCTTGTCGAGCTTACGGATTCCCTTTGCACCCGACCCCCTGCCACGAATCGTATCGCATGTTCACGGCACAGCCAAGCGGGACTCCCCCTTGCTGCCATGGACCTGGATCACTGACGACATCCGTCACCACACACCCCATTAGAACCAGGGCCAAGAAAAGACCCGTAGCACCGGCGGTTTACACTCACGCCACGACTCTGCTCTAAACAAGTTGGAAGAAATACTACTTCCTGTCGAGACCCACAGACAAAAGAGTGTTTGGACTACTCTGGCTAGTGTTTACCCTTCCCGCTGAAGGCCAGTTAAACTCCCTCCGTCCTTTCAAGAGGATGCCAACGAGGCTGCTAGCCAGCAGCTGTCAGATAATCTTCAAAAGGTTCCAGAGAGGGGTTTTACTTCAGCGATGTTGAGCTAACTCTTTTAGCATAGCGCGCGACTGTATAGCCTACAGGGCTGACTGTACAGTGAACTCCTCCTTGACCTGAAGGGAAAGGCTTGCACTGAAACCTTTTAGTAGCCCTAGCTTCCCACTCCCCCCCCCCTCCCCTACCCTCCCTCCCCTCATCTATTAAGGATGTGAACCCGGGGTTGACGGAGAGCTACAGCAACATTACACTGTGTTTTCACTCCACCGCCGTTGGCCTTTTATCCTCAACCCTTACGGGCTGCTGCTTAAGATGTCTGCCGGGGGCAGAGGACGCTACGGTCGAGCGCGGCGATACGCTAGTACTCTCTACTTAGCGCCGGTGAACCCGACACAGACGGCGGTGCTTGAGTAGGACCTTCCACTGCTCCGTGTCTGCGAGGAGAACATCTGTGTCACAGAGGGCTGTGTCTGACTCACCCTGTTGGTTTGTCTGGGTTGTAGTTTAATGGAAACAAAGTCTGGTAAGCAGAAGTACGAGGATGTGCATCATCACTACCGGTGAAGGAGCGTTTAGGAGCTCAGTGCTTTTGGGGTCAACGGGGTTTCTCTTTCTTTTATTTATTTATTTCTGAGTGGGGCAGTCCCACTCATATTTTACCTTTTTATTGACAGATACAGTAGAGATATAGACAGGAAGGATGGGTGAGAGAGAGAGAGAGAAGGGATGACATGCAGGACATGTCCGCAGCCGGAAACGAACCGGGAACCCTGCGGTTACATGGTCGACGCTTAACCCGCTACGCCAGCTAAGCGCCCCAGCTCCGTGCTTTTGGGGTGAACGGGGGTTTCAATAGGGAAGCCGAACGGTTCTCTTCCAGCGCAAAAAATAGACGAAAGAAAGAAAGAAATGTTCTAACCCATAACGGTAACCCCAAAAGACTTAGCTGCTTCACGTCGCACTAGGGGGACCAGTAAAAGTATCACACGAAACACTGCAACACAGCAAACTGCAATTACCGGTCACAGTGGGCCCTATTACAGCGGACATCGATGAATAAAAAAGGGGGGGGGGGGGGGGGTATGTAAATGACAGACACAGACACGCGGGGGCGGGGGTCGGGAAAGCTGCGGAAATCTGGAGCTTTCAGATAAATGCCGCACTCCGCTTTCAACTAATTATCCACAGAGCTCGTCAGTCCTGAGACCGAGCCGGTCGGGCTGGAGAGACGCCCCCAGAGAGAAGACCCAGCAAACAAGCACACGCCTCTCGCCAGCAGCATGCATACATTATTTATGAGTTTCATAGGTGTGTGTGTGTGTGTGTGTGTGTGTGTGTGTGCGTGTGTTTGTGTGTTTATGTGTGTGTGTGTGTGTGTTTATGTGTGTGTGTGTGTGTGTGTGTGTGTGTGTGTGTGTGTGTGTGTGTGTGTGTGCGTGTGTGCGTGTGTGTGTGTGTGTGTGTGTGTTTATGTGTGTGTGTGTGTGTGTGCGCGCTTGGCCATTGTCGAGTGGGGAAACAAGGGAAGAGAAGGAGGGGAGGCTGGGAGTGGGAGGCTAGGAGCCCCCCCCCCCCCAGGGGGAGCGTTGATTAATGAATCACATCTTTTTAACCTGAGGCGCTGCGCATCTTTTTCACAGCACTACAGAGAGCCAGCCCAGCCACATGCCTGCCAGCCAGCCAGTTAGCCCAGGGTGGGGGGGGGGGGGCGCACACGGTCATGGCTACAGAGCAAGAAAAAGGGCTGGGAAATAATGGGTTTTGAGAGTGCATTAGAAAACAATGAGGAAGCATTGATCATGTGTGATTTGGGCCTACGGTTGTTGTTTTTTCTTTCCCCACCCACCCAAACAAATCCATTCACCAACGTTGTTAATGTTTTTTTTAAATTATGTGAATGTGATTTGTACCTGTGTGAATAGTTCCTTTCCCCCCCCCCCCCCCCCATCTATGGTGTGACTGCTCAGTCAACCTCAATGACTGTTGTGTGTTCCCACTGTGTTGACCGTGCTAATGATTCTCTCATCTCTCTCTCTCTCCCTCTCCTCCATGTCGACTGATGGATGGATGTCCTCTGGGTGCTCCTTGGAAATGTCTCCCCCCTTCCAATCAGGTATGTGATGAAAGTCTCCTACTCTCTCTCTTCTGCATTTGTCATGGCACACACACTTCACAATTGATCAGAGCGGGTTTGAGTTTGAGGTACACATCAGTGCGTTGCAGATCCCCACAGACTGTTTGACTGTTGGGTAAACACCACAGCTCACAGCTCAGAAGTACGGCAGTCTTGCTGTGTCGGTCGGTAAATAACAGCTCATGTCACCGCTAAACTATTTTGTGAGTCACACTTTTTGATTGCCAGGGGTTTTTGTTTAATGGAAAAATCTGGTTGCCAGAAGTACAAGGATGTATATCACTGGTGCTATTGTTTTTTACCTCAGCGCATTGATGACATCAGTTGCGTTGCTGACAATTGCACAGTCCAATAGGTTTAGCATGGACCTCGAGTTGAGTGCGTGCCAGGTGCAAAGAGCCAAAGGTCAAAGGTGAAAACCATTTGTTGGTTGTAACAATCCTTCCTTCTTCTAGCGTTGTGACTGCCAATGGCCCCCTGGCCCAAGCGTACGGTACATTTCTGTCTCTCATGATGACTGATGGACAGATGATTCACTTACTTAAGTGGCTTGGATTGGATAAAAGGCTTCTGCTAAACGTCTAGAATGTAAATGTAACGTAAACGGCCTGTCATGAGTCACGCCTCTAGCCAGCGGTGAGTCAGCGATGACGACAACAGCAGAGTGACAGGAGGCGGAGGTGAGAGGAGGTGAGAGGAGGTGAGCAGAGGTGGCAGCCATCTTGTTGTGACACGTGTCAGTGGTCACAGGGTGCACAGGCTGTTGGTCCTCTGCCCCCTGGCCCAGGGCGCTGTTGGTCAGCCAGCAGCTGTTAGCCTGTTAGCTGTTAGCCAGCTGTTAGCCTGTTAGCCTGTTAGCCAGCTGTTAGCCTGGCATCTGGTCCTTGTTCCGTCTGCCCCTCCCTTCCTCTGCCACTTGGCCACTCTGCCACGGGTCATAGACGCAGCCGTGTCGGATGTTTGTGGGCCGGGAAATTGTTGTTCCAAGATTGTTGGGGATTGTTTTTTTTTTCTTTTCTCTCTTCCTCTTTCTATTGCCTTTCTCTGTTCCCTCTCTCCCTTTTCGATCAGTCCCCCAGTCCCCCAGTCCTCTAGTCTCTCTCTCTCTCTCTCTCTCTCTCTCTCTCTCTATTAGTGATAGGTCAGGTCCAGATGGGGGTTAGAACTACTGCGGTGTGACTAATGAACTACCTCTCGTACCCCACTGCCTCAGCCTTTTAGACCACCCTGCCCCTGGCCCTGCCTTTCCCCTGGTAATGATGTCTGCTGCTGCCCAGGCCTACCCAGGAGCCTCACCTCTCACCCCCCCTACCTACCCAGGAGCCTCACCTCTCACCCCCCCTACCTACCCAGGAGCCTCACCTCTCACCCCCCCTGCCAATACTGCTACTCATGTCATAACACGCCAGAGGAGCTGCTGAAACACTCCGCTTGACTGGCGGAAGTTATGACTCACAGTCATTAGAATAGCCCCATCACCTCTCTCTGTGAAAGATGAAAGTGCAAGACAGATGTTTTCTGCTTCTGTTCTGAGAGAGAGAGAGAGAGAGAGAGAGAGAGAGAGAGAGAGAGAGAGAGAGAGAGAGAGAGACAGAGAGACAGAGAGACAGAGAGAGAGTGTGTGTGTCTGTGTCTGTGTGGGGGGAGGATATGAAGTGTTCTCGTCCATCAAAGTTGCCCCAATGTTTGATGCGTATATTGATCTAAACGGCGATCTTGTCATCCTATACTACCCCTCCTCACAGTAAGGGTCATCCTATACTACCCCTCCTCGCAGCAACAGATACCCAAATGCATTGGCAGCGGTGTTTACCATCAAACAATGGCTCCCCTGAGGGCTCTGTAAGACACGCAGGCCTCTCTCTCTGTCAACTCTCTGCTCTGTGTGCTGTTGTTACACGTGTGTTTACTTGTATGTGTGAGATATGCTTGTTTATGTTTATGTATGTGTACGCGGCTTACGACGAATACATTTTTAAGTATGATTACTAATCACATTTGCATGTTTATGTGTGTGCCTTTGTGCATATGTGCGCACGTGCCCTTGTGTGTGTGCTTAGGTGCGTGTGTGCGTGTGCTTAGGTGCGTGCGCGTGTGTGTGTGTGTGTATGTGCTTCGGTGCGAGCGCACACTGGGTTCAACGTCACAAAGGGACCAAGTCATTTGATCGGACACGAGGCACTCCTTGAGTGCTGATCAGATTTCTAGTGTATTTACGAACGCACCCCAAGTCTGTTGCACATCTGCGCCCCGTCCTCATCATCCCCAGCCAATAAAAAAACCCGTAAGACTTAACGAACACCTCACTCCGCCCCCCCCTCCTGTGACAGACCCACCGCTATCCCTCCTGTTAGCTTTTTGCACGTCACGTCATCGTCATACGCTAACATCTTTGTGATTACGAACGTGATCTCGTATGTTTGAAATATTCATAATCTCCCGTACACTCGTGCGCACGCACACATAAACACACACACACACACACACACACACACACATTTTAAAGATGTGCCCGCACAGCGATGAAGACCCTTCATATCCCCTCGTGAGGAGATGTCGCCGTGGTGTCGCCCTTGGTTACGCTGCGCGGGCGTAGAGAGGGAGGCTTAGTAACTTAATAAGCGTTCCTCCTCTGCCGTCTATCCAGGGCCATTTAGATCAGGCTAACGTCTCCGCGGCATAACCACATCTGTCACACAGCGACTACAATTAGCATAAATTGCACTCCGATATACAGACCGGCGGCGTGGGCCGCTGAGAGCAGGAGAAGAATAGGTGTTCCACGTCTAGCTGCCGCGCTGGCTGCAAGGCTTTCATGATAATAGGGGGTAGATCAGTGGATGCTTGTGGATACGGCTAGGACAGGCTAGCTGGAATAGACAGTAGGGAGTCAGGAACGGCATCAAAGGCAGACGGTATCAAACACACGCTCCCTCTCCTCCTCCAGTCCTGTTCCATCACTTCCAACCAGCCTGTC
>NC_137678.1:31753469-31758469 GCF_963989245.1 Nansenia antarctica | reverse complement strand
GTCCCCCACGGTTGAAAAACGTCACACTAAAGTGCCCTTTTGAGTGGCGAAATTAGAGGATGTGCCTTATTGGCTGCCTTTCCAATGGTCTAAACTTGACCATGTGCCCCCACAGTTGAAAAACGTTGCACTAAAGTGCCCTTTTGACTGGCGAAATTAGAGGATGTGCCCTATTGGTGCCCCTCCAATGGTCTAAACTTGACCATGTGCACTGATGGGGTCCCATGTTGTTTATGATGTTGTTCAACATGTTCAACATGATGTTGTTCCCTTTTTTCCTTTTCGCCCCCCCTGCCCTTCAAACAGCCTGAGTCCGCCCACTGCCAAGAGCCATACTGTAACGTAAACACTGCGCTAACCTAAGCGAGACGGTACGCTAATGCTTTTAGCATTATTTTAGCTTCTTCTTCTCTTTTTCCTCTCAGTTAAAAGGCAGAATAGACTGAAGTTCTTCTGTGTCCGCTGTGCTCTGTATGTAGTTTACTGTATCACGTGTGTGAATACAGAAGCGTTCTTTAACAGGGAGCTGGAGTCACCGTAGCGTGATTAGGGGACGCTGTGCGGTCGTGTGACAAAGCGGGGGTCAGCAGAGGCGGAGGCCGAGGTGTGTTACTGCCTAATAACTCTGCCATTATGCAAACAAAGCTGTTCCCACCGCCGTTGGGCTCTAATGAGCTGCATGTGTAATGTGCCGCTGTGATAATGTGCCTTTTTTTTTTTTCTTTCTTTCCCTGAAAACCTGTGATGTCACTAAAAGGAGACTGTAGTGGTTGTGGTGGTGGTGGTGGTGGTGGTGGGGGGGGGGGCTGTAGGTTATGCTCAGGTGGAGTGTTTGGTGAGGTATTTTAGGGGTCCATGCTTCAGTGTGTGTATGGTTCAGTGTGTGTGTGTGTGGTTCAGTGTGTGTGTGGTTCAGTGTGTGTGTGTGTGGTTCAATGTGTGTGTGGTACAGTGTGTGTGTGGTGTTTTGTGCAACCGTCAACAGCTCTATAAGGAGGCATTTGACAGGGGTGAAATTTTGCTAGTCATAGTCGCTCTCTTTCTCTCTGTTTTCTCCCCCTCGCTGTCTCTCTTTCCCTCCTCCTCATTTTCACACACACTCTTCTTCCATCTCTCTCTCTCTCTCTCTCTCTCTCTCTCTCTCTCTGAAAGTGAAGCATATTGGAGGCGGTGTGGAAAGGGAACGTGGAGAACAGGAGACCAGGACATGCTCATTAAAGAGAGAGTTATTGGATGAGCCCAGTCACACAGAGAGAGAGAAGAAAGAACAACTTCTCTCAAATGACTGTCAGGACTATTGGGAAGAGACTGAGAGAGAGGGAGGGAGGGCGGGAGGGAGGGGGAGGAAGGGGGGGGGGTGAGAATGAGAGAGAATGAGAGAGAGGGAGAGAGAGAGGGAGAGAGAGAGAGAGAGGGAGAGAGAGAGGGAGAGAGAGAGAGAGAGAGAGAGAGAGAGAGAGAGAGAGAGAGAGAGAGAGAGAGAGAGAGAGAGAGAGAGAGAGAGAGAGAGAGAGAGAGAGAGAGAGAGAGAGAGAGAGAGAGAGGGAGTTTATTTTGGTGCTTTTTAGATGCCAGTATCTGTGAGATAGATCTGAGCCAACTGTTTACCCCTGTGTTAGTGCGGACGGGCGTGCGTGTACGGCGCGTGCGTGTTTGTGTGTGCGTGTTTGTGTGTGCGTGTGTGTGTGTGTGTGCATGTGTGTGTGTTGAGCTGAACAGAAGAGATGGAGAAGAAAGAGAGAGAGAGAGAGAGAGAGAGAGAGAGAGAGAGAGAGAGAGAGAGAGAGAGAGAGAGACCCAAATAGCTTGGTGTCTCCCTGTGCCACAAAGGGAGTCCTGTGCACATGGAGGCCTGGGCCAGCCACCACTTAACATTCCCACAACACTCCCACAACACTCCCACAACATTCCCTCAACATTCCCTCAACATTCCCTCAACATTCCCTCAACATTCCCTCAACATTCCCACAACATTTCCACAATATTCCCACAACATTCCGACAACATTCCCACAACATTCCGCGACATCCGAGCACCGGGACAGATAGACACACGACAGGTTCTCTCACCTGTCCACCTGATCCCTATGAAGCACAGGTATGACTGGCCTCTTAATTGAAGCAGGAAGCAAAGTGGAATGGATAATGCTACGTGTAGACATATTAGCACGCTCTCTATAGCTATAATCTAATTCACCTAATTGAATGTAAAAATCCATCCCTGCGGTTCCCAAAGTTTTAAATCCCCTAATTATTTAGTAATTACACATAATGACTGTCTGTGACATTACGATGATGTGTCTAAAGTGTCATTTTATCATTAATAATCGGTCCAGTGGCTGTCCTATGGCCTTACAGAATCATGTTTGGTGATATCCAGTTTTGGTGATGGCATCATGGCACTGTCTGCTTAATGAAACCACTGAACGCTTTCAACAGGCAGCGAGGGAACAATGGTGAGATACAGTCATTACCAAGGTCCGTTAGGCTAAACCTGCACTCTAAAAACAAATAATCATCCTTAGTCTAGTGTGTGTGTGTGTGTGTGTGTGTGTGTGTGTGTGTGTGTCTGTGTGTCTGTGTGTCTATGTGTGTGTGTGTGTGTGTGTGTGTGTGTGTGTGTGTCTGTGTCTGTGTCTGTGTGTGTGTGTGTGTGTGTGTGTGTGTGTGTGTGTGTGTGTGTGTGTGTGTGTCTGTCTGTCTGTGTGCATGCATGCATGCGTATATCTTCTTGGAAGACATTTTTCTTCTCTACATTCGTCTTTACTGTTGGCACAGACAATACCCCACTGGGGTATGAGCTGAGCTTTCCAAGGCTACAGCATGTGTTGTGTACCTCCCTCTCTTTGTCTGGCCTGATTTCTTACTGTCAAGGGTGGAGACAGGAGGAGGAATGGAGAGAAACAGACAGAGGGAGAGAGAAGCAGTGGTATTTATTGTCTGGTGATTTGGCCTGCGATGAGGCAGGTTAAATGACGGCATTGAGAACGAACTCCCTGCGTTTTGGCAGCTGCCCTCGCGTGTGCTTTTGTCCGCGTGTGTGTGTGTACACAAGTGTGTGTGTTTCTCTCCTTACTTTTCAACACTTACAGTAGTTACTGCAGATCCTTGTCTCCTCTGTCCTCAATCCCCTGCATGTAGTTGTATAGTCAAGAATATAAACTACAAACAGCTGCTCCACCACCCTGTACTAGAACCTGACTGTAGTCTCACACCTTCTGTAGAACATGACTGTAGTCTCACACCTTCTGTACTAGAACATGACTGTAGTCTCTCACCTTCTGTACTAGAACATGACTGTAGTCTCACACCTTCTGTACTAGAACATGACTGTAGTCTCACACCTTCTGTAGAACATGACTGTAGTCTCACACCTTCTGTACTAGAACATGACTGTAGTCTCACACCTTCTGTAGAACATGACTGTAGTCTCACACCTTCTGTAGAACATGACTGTAGTCTCACACCTTCTGTACTAGAACATGACTGTAGTCTCTCACCTTCTGTACTAGAACATGACTGTAGTCTCACACCTTCTGTACTAGAACATGACTGTAGTCTCACACCTGTACTAGAACATGACTGTAGTCTCACACCTTCTGTAGAACATGACTGTAGTCTCACACCTTCTGTAGAACATGACTGTAGTCTCACACCTTCTGTAGAACATGACTGTAGTCTCACACCTTCTGTACTAGAACATGACTGTAGTCTCTCACCTTCTGTACTAGAACATGACTGTAGTCTCACACCTTCTGTACTAGAACATGACTGTAGTCTCACACCTTCTGTAGAACATGACTGTAGTCTCACACCTTCTGTACTAGAACATGACTGTAGTCTCACACCTTCTGTAGAACATGACTGTAGTCTCACACCTTCTGTAGAACATGACTGTAGTCTCACACCTTCTGTACTAGAACATGACAGTAGTCTCCTACCTTCTGTACTAGAACATGACTGTAGTCTCACACCTTCTGTACTAGAACATGACTGTAGTCTCACACCTGTACTAGAACATGACTGTAGTCTCACACCTTCTGTAGAACATGACTGTAGTCTCACACCTTCTGTAGAACATGACTGTAGTCTCACACCTTCTGTAGAACATGACTGTAGTCTCACACCTTCTGTACTAGAACATGACTGTAGTCTCACACCTTCTGTAGAACATGAATGTAGTCTCACACCTTCTGTACTAGAACATGACTGTAGTCTCACACCTTCTGTAGAACATGACTGTAGTCTCTCACCTTCTGTAGAACATGACTGTAGTCTCTCACCTTCTGTAGAACATGACTGTAGTCTCTCACCTTCTGTAGAACATGACTGTAGTCTCACACCTTCTGTAGAACATGACTGTAGTCTCACACCTTCTGTAGAACATGACTGTAGTCTCACACCTTCTGTAGAAAATGACTGTAGTCTCACACCTTCTGTAGAACATGACTGTAGTCTCACACCTTATGTAGAACATGACTGTAGTCTCACACCTTCTGTAGAACATGACTGTAGTCTCACACCTTCTGTAGAACATGACTGTAGTCTCTCACCTTCTGTACTAGAACATGACTGTAGTCTCTCACCTTCTGTACTAGAACATGACTGTAGTCTCACACCTTCTGTAGAACATGACTGTAGTCTCACACCTTCTGTAGAACATGACTGTAGTCTCACACCTTCTGTAGAACATGACTGTAGTCTCACACCTTCTGTAGAACATGACTGTAGTCTCACACCTTCTGTAGAACATGACTGTAGTCTCTCACCTTCTGTACTAGAACATGACTGTAGTCTCACACCTTCTGTAATACATGACTGTAGTCTCACACCTTCTGTAGAACATGACTGTAGTCTCACACCTTCTGTAGAACATGACTGTAGTCTCTCACCTTCTGTACTAGAACATGACTGTAGTCTCACACCTTCTGTAGAACATGACTGTAGTCTCACACCTTCTGTAGAACATGACTGTAGTCTCTCACCTTCTGTAGAACATGA
>NC_137678.1:31743469-31748469 GCF_963989245.1 Nansenia antarctica | reverse complement strand
ATTCCTCGTCTCCGTCTGATGTTGTGATTAGCGGTGGAGGATGTGAAGGGCCGACCTGAGTTATCCTGACGCTGCTTTTGTTTTTGGTTGGTTTGCTTTAGGATTATTGTGTCATACTGTAGAATTAACACTGTGCTGCTTGGACGACTGCTGATGTGTGTGTGTACGCTGTACTGCACTGGACAAGGTCTGTGTGTGCGTGTGTGTGTGTGTGTGTGTGTGTGTGTGTGTATGTGTGTGCTGGAGACAGAGATAGCTGGATAGAGAGATAGACGTTATTACACCAACATCCCCCCTATAGGAGGTCGTGACCGCGTATCCTGGTACACTGCAATGCATTGTGGGCCAGTTCTGTAGTATACTGTACATCTAACCCAGATAAAGTACACATAGCGTGTGTGTGTGTGTGTGTGTGTGTGTGTGTGGCTTCATGTAGTCCTGCTGCTTGTCATCTTTCGTTGGCCTTGTTCCACTGATATTAGCTCTGTCGGTCGCACTGGCCCACAATGCATTGCAGTGTACCAGGATACGCGGATCACGACCTCCTATAAGGGGGATGTCGGTGTAATAACGTCTATCTCTCTATCTCTCTATCCAGCTATCTCTGTCTCTAGCACACACACACACACACACACACACACACACACACACACACACACACACACACGCAGACCTTGTCCAATACAGGATCCCTCTTAATTGGGTTACACTGTCATTGAGAGGGAATTGGAGCTATAATTATAGCTATCCGATGGACGCGTGCCTAAATGTGATATTGTTCTATTTCGGAGGAGGAGGAAAGGACATCAGAGGACACCGCTGCACCCGTCCAGATCCTCCTCCTTGATAGCGGCACGTTCTCACGTCATGTGACACCTCCTCCTCCCATCTGAACTAGGATCAGCGCATAAGCCAGGAAATCACTGCAGCTTCGGTGTCATACGCATAGACGATGAACAGATGTGTAAGTGAGTGAGTGTGTGTGGGTGTGTGAGTGTGTGTGTGTATGTGTGTGTGTGTGTGTGTGTGTGTGTGTGCGCGTGCATGCCTGCCACGTGTGTGTGTGTGTGTCTGCGATATGGATCGTGGTTTTGACAGATAATATACCCCCCCCGCCCCCCCTCCCCCATATGAACAGCTTTATCACTTGATTACAGTAGAGGAGGTGGAGGGGTAGAGGAGGTGTAGAGGAGGTGTAGAGGAGGGGTGGAGGAGGGGTAGAGGAGGGGTGTAGAGGAGGGGTAGAGGAGGGGTAGAGGAGGGGTGGAGGCCTGGGGACGTACAGTCACACACCACTCGTCTCTCGCGGTAATGAAATGAACTAGACGCCCTCTCTCTCACGTCCAACACGGATCCCCAAGTCCTCCTGACTCCCAGAAACAATGGCCCCCGCGCTTCATAAGCAAGAGTGACATTTTTATAATTACCATTCAACTTCAACGTTCCCTGTTCGGGAAAATGGCGGCATTACTTATTCATGCGTTTTCAGACGGAGGGAGGGAGGGAGGGAGGGAGGGAGGGAAGGAGGGAGAATCCCATATCTGTGTTGATGCTGAAGGACATTCTTGTCTTATGGTGTTTCTGAGGAGAGTATAATACTTTAATATTTAGCAGAGAGAGAGAGGGGGATGTATCTAGAGAGAGAGAGAGAGAGAGAGAGAGAGAGAGAGAGAGAGTGGGGGGATGTATCTAGAGAGAGAGAGAGAGAGGAGAGAGAGAGGAGGGTGTATCAGGAGAGAGAAGAGAGAGAGAGAGAGAGGAGGGTGTATCAGGAGAGAGAAGAGAGAGAGAGAGAGAAGAGAGAGGGAACAAATGTACAAAGAGAGGGACTAGAGAAAGAGAGAGAGAGAGAGAGAGAGAGAGAGAGAGAGAGAGAGAGAGAGAGAGTTGAACTCTCGTCACATCTCTGGTGGCGTCCCTGAGGGTCTGGGGTGGACGGCAGGTAGGCTGGGCCTCCCCCCTCTGCCTCTCCCTCGCCACCGCCGCACAGGCCCCTGTTGCCATGGAAACGGCGGGCGAGCCGAGCCGGCGCAGGAGAGAGAGAGAGAGAGAGAGAGAGAGAGAGAGAGAGAGAGAGAGAGAGAGAGAGAGAGAGAGAGAGAGAGACTGACAGAGAGAGAGAGAGACTGAGAGAGAGAGAGAGAGAGAGAGACTGAGAGAGAGAGAGAGAGACTGAGAGAGAGAGACAGAGAGAGACAGAGAGAGAGAGAGAGAGAGACAGAGAGAGAGAGAGACAGAGAGAGAGAGAGACTGAGAGAGAGAGAGAGAGACTGTGATAGAGAGAGAGAGAGAGAGAGAGACTGAGAGAGAGAGGGCAAGGGAGAGAGAGAGAGCGAGAGCAAGGGAGAGAGCGAGGGGGAGAGAGAGACACACACACACATACAGGGAGACCCAGAGGCGGGGGGGGGGGGGGGGATGGGGGGTCTTTCCCTTCTTTGGAATGTTCAGATCTCACACAGGAAGAGCAGTTGTCTCAGGTTGGCCTCAGTGAAGACCCTGGCTGTGTCCCTTTACTCTCTCTCTCTCCTTCCTCCTCTCTCTCTCTCCTTCCTCCTGTCCATGTCTCCTTTCCTCCTCTCCATGTCTCCTTTCCTTCCTTTTCCTTTCCTTGAAGACACGTGAAGGTTCTACACATGACGTTTCTACACGTGAAGGTTCTACACACACATGACGTTTTTACATTAGAATACGAGGGGAAAGAAACTAGTTCTAGACTGTTCAGACGAAGCTTCTGTTTCTCTAAGAATAGATGCAGATATCCACCCTCAGCCTATAGCGTGACAGATACCGTGCCATCATGAGCTCTAATAGGCTTGTGTGTGAAATGTGTGAAATGCTCCAAATGATGATATATGCAACTGATGAGATGCAATGAAAGTGTTATTCTCCCTACAGAGATATACTACACATGTCAATTATTCTATATTATACAACAGTTAGTTCCGACCAAGTAATTTGATTGGACAAGAGGCATTCCATGAGTTACGATATATAGTATAACAGCACTGGGACTTTTAACTATATGTATCACTCCGCCGCACAGGTGTTCTACTAAATGACCGTTAATTAGACTACATTAACGGTCATATAGCCTACAACAGAAACAGAAGATGGATATATTTCCAAATATAACATTTGACTTAAATTATGAATCAGAAGGAGAGGACGAAGGTACTTCAGTGCAAACCCCCAGGTGTGCTGATATGACACCGGCCGACCTGGACAAATTGGAAAAGAGTAAAAATGAAATCAACACCGTAAGGCAAACGACATGGGCCTTGAACTGCCTCCAGACTTGGCTAAGCCTTAAACAGTCCCGTTGCGGAACTATTTTTTCTTGACAGAGCCAAAATAAATGATTAAATAAACAAACAAATAATAATCTGTTGTCACTTATTACTGTTAATTAATAAATTGCGCTGTAGAACTGTTGTATAAAAGCAATATCACACTCGAGGTCGTGTGTTATACTGAATATCAGCACGGCTGTGATTGTCTTCGGTACTCGGCCTGCGGCCTCGTACCTATGACCGAATCACAGCCGTGCTGATATTCAGTATAACACACTCCCTCTCGTGTGATATTGCTTAATTATTCAGGCACATAACTAGCATAAATCTCTCACACGTTCGTTTAACACCCACGGGCCAACCAGACACCTTCCATGAGTTCTTCATACTCCCTTTTAAGCAGGTCTCGAGTTCTGCTTGATTGTGTGTGTGTGTGTGTATGTGTGTGTCCGTGTCTGTGTTTGTGTGTAGTTGCATGTTTACATTTACATTTACATGTACGGTATGTAAAGGTGTGTGTGTGTGTGTGTTTGTGGGGGGGGCGGGCTTCTAGACAGCCTGGGGAAAAGCTTATTAGCACTACCGAGCAAAAAATACACCACTAATCAGATGACATTTTAGTCACAGTTTGGAAGGATATGGTGTGTGAGGGTGTGTGTGTGTTCGTTTCTCCAAACCTACTCATTAACACGCATGCTTGCTTAGCTGAAGAAAAGATTATGGCCCCCAAGAAAACAACAACAACAACAGCATGTTTAATCTTTTTACTGCGGCTTGGCTGGTCGACTTACAGTTTTTTAAAGACCCAGTGATTATGAAACGGTTGTATTTCGCTAAGGCTATAAAACTATATGACAAAAAGAAGCTATGTTTCCCTTGTGTGTGAATGCACAGTGGCATTCTGGCTGGCTCAGTACTACTGGATGTGTCGATGTGTTTCATTTGCTAGTTATGAGGAGAGAGAGAGAAAGCCAAGGTCAGACGACACTAGTTCCTCCTGCCTTCCTTCCTGGCCAATCACAGCAGAGAGGCGTCGGTCAGGTGACCTGCCAGTCAGGTCGAGGTCAGGTGCTCGGTACTGGACAGCACATGATGCCTTCAAGCAGGTTCACTTGCTTGTGACTGAACTATGAACTATGAACTATGAACTATGACCCCATCGTCTGAGGCGCATCAACGCACCTGTCGCGTCAGCGCTAACACGGTGTGACACGACCACCACTGTGAAAGATCACTTTGTCTATTTCGTCTATGCGAATACTTCTACATGCTTTATGAAGGCTTCTTCTACCCCACTGGCGACCATTTCACTAAACGGAAGGTAATATTTGCTTTGGGGTCAAACCTCATTTTGAATGGCCGTACCTTCAGTTAGACCGGTGATGGTTTATCACTGTTGTAAGGTGGTAGTAAACATGTCACACAAATCGTGAGCTTAGAATGATAAGGTTCTATCTCCGTTTAGGGTAGTTCAGAGATATTGAGCGCCAAAGTTTTTACATTCCATTATGTTCTGTGAGATGGAACCTTTGTATTTTATGAATTACTAACTAAAAAATGTCAACATTTTAAAAATAACACCACACAGGCATTAATAAACACCTAATGAAAATTTAGATAGAACCTTATAATTCTAATGTCACGAAATGTTCCAGGTATGTAATTTAATGTGACGGAGAAATCCCCTCAAACTGTTTGTTGCTGTTATTA
>NC_137678.1:31728469-31733469 GCF_963989245.1 Nansenia antarctica | reverse complement strand
AACAGCTGCAGGGCTTTCTCTAATTAAACCTGGGCTGCTGTTTCGAAGCTGTCAGTACACACACACACAGAGACACACACACCTCTCCTGTTAGTCTGCGTTTAGATGTTTGCCAAACACACACAGACTCACACACACACACACACACACACAACCACACACAACCACACACACATATGCACAAACACCTGCGTGCTCAGACACTCAGGCTCTTGTTGTTTAGTATTCCCTCCCGTACGACAGCACACCAGACTGCCTCTCAGAAGCTTCTGGAATACATTGTACCCCCCCCGATGCCTGTTCCTACTGTCACCACACACACACACACACACACACACATACACACACACACACACACACACACCTTACAGGATTCATCTTCACGTTAATCAATGACAACATCAGAAGGGTGTGAATTATTAATGAAAACCGGATGTCAAAATCTCCTCTGAATGATAAAACCCTGACGGAAGCCAACAGGTGTCTGTGTTGTTTTGGTCTGCCTGCGTCTAAAGCACGTTAAATAAAGCTAATGCTAAATAAAATGCTTTTTTTTAGGATTTATTCAAACTTTTCAAATGTTTTCCTGGTTATTCATATGAGATGAATGTTAGTCTGAGGGGATAGTCAGTCAGCCATCCTATGCTCTTTGTCTTCTGGGTTGTGGAAATCCAGCAGGATAGCGCTCTCTTTATGATAGCTAGCCATAGCTCTCTTTATGGTAGCTAGCCATAGGTGCCAAGCCCCTCCTATCCACCCCATGGTGGGACTGCTAGCCTAGTACTGTGTGAGTAGTGTGGGTTGTTGCTAGTGAGTATTCCAGTCCAGTGCGCACTATGATGTGGTTTTCTGGGAGAGAGAACCCATCCCTTTCCCCCTCTCCCCCTCTCTCTCTCCCCCCTCTCTCTCCCCCTCTCCCTCTCCCCCTCGCTCTCCCTCCCCTGTGGTTCCTCCTCCCAGCCCAGCTCTGTAGTCAGATGTGAGTGGGTGTTTGGAGACAGACAGCAAAGCAAACCAGGGAAATTTCCCACCAGCCCACGGTGTGGAGCAGTGCAGGTTAACCACCAAACGCTCTGAAATCAATGGCCACAACACTGAGACTACACACACACACACACACACACACACACACTCACACACACACACACACACACACACACACTACACAACACTGCGACTACACAACACTGAGACTACACAATACTGAGACTACACAACACTGTCTTGCTCCCCCACTCATATCTCTTGCTCTCTCTCTCTCTCTCACTCTCTCTTTCTCCCTCTCACTCTTTCTCGCTTTCACTCTCTCTCACACTGGCTCTCTCTCTCTCTCTCTCTCTCTCTCTCTCCTCTCTCTCTCTCTCTCTCCCTTTCTAGCTCTCTATTTCTCTCTTACCCTCTCTAGCTCTTGCACTCTCTCTCTCTCTCTCTCTCTCTCTCTTTCTGCAGCTATATCTCTCCCTCGTCCTCCCCCCTTTTCTCTAGACAAACGGAGCAGAGATAAAAGCTTCCAGGAATGCTGGCAGACAGGCAGCGCTTTACCGTAATCTAACCTGGGAAAGATGAAAGCCTGAAGGGGGAGAGGGAAGTGAAGCAGGGAGGGAGGGTGAGAGAGAGAGAGACAGAGAAGGGAGGGAGGGGTATGACATGAGTGGGAAAGAGAAAAATAGATTGAATCCTCTTTTCTCACTATTTTAAGGTAAACACTTTCCACCTGCAACAACATAAACCAGCCACTTATCTGCAGATTACAGTAGTCCTGGAAAAAAAACAGAAAATGTAATCCTCTTCAGAAGAACACACTGAAGTGTTTATTGAACTGTCTTCTTCTCAGAATCACCACACCGCACGCTACCTCAGAACACTGGTCTCCCCCACCACACGCTACCTCAGAACACTGGTCTCCCCCACCACACGCTACCTCAGAACACTGGTCTCCCCCACCACACGCTACCTCAGAACACTGGTCTCCCCCCACCACACGCTACCTCAGAAACACTGTCTCCCCCACCACACGCTACCTCAGAACACTGGTCTCCCCCACCACACGCTACCTCAGAACACTGGTCTCCCCTCACCACACGCTACCTCAGAACACTGGTCTCCCCCACCACACGCTACCTCAGAACACTGGTCTCCCCCCACCACACGCTACCTCAGAACACTGGTCTCCCCCACCACACGCTACCTCAGAACACTGGTCTCACCCCCCTACACGCTACCCTAGAACACTGGTCTCTCTGCCCCACACGCTACCTCAGAGCACTGGTCTCTCTGCCCCACACGCTACCTCAGAGCACTGGTCTCTCTGCCCCACACGCTACCTCAGAACACTGGTCTCCCCCACCACACGCTACCTCAGAACACTGGTCTCCCCCCTCAGAGCACTGGTCTCTCTGCCCCACACGCTACCTCAGAACACTGGTCTCCCCCACCACACGCTACCTCAGAACACTGGTCTCCCCCTCAGAACACTGGTCTCCCCACACACGCTACCTCAGAACACTGGTCTCCCCACCACACGCTACCTCAGAACACTGGTCTCCCCCTCAGAACACTGGTCTCTCTGCCCCACACGCTACCTCAGAGCACTGGTCTCTCTGCCCCACACGCTACCTCAGAGCACTGGTCTCTCTGCCCCACACGCTACCTCAGAGCACTGGTCTCTCTGCCCCACACGCTACCTCAGAGCACTGGTCTCTCTGCCCCACACGGTACCTCAGAACCACCTGCCCCGCACGCTACCTCAGAACACTGGTCTGCCTGCCTGCCTGCCTGCCTGCCTCCTCTTCCTACACTTGACTTCTAGCTTTGTCAGTTTTCTATAGTGTAACTTCACCAACGTTACACTTCAGTAAAAAAACAAAACAAAAACAACACACAACCCCCACACTCTACAGAAACTAGGTGGAGGACACACACCTGCCACGGCTGTGACACATCCAGCTCATCTCCCTGTGTTTCCTGCAGCGAGCCAGAGTGGCGCCACATTGAAATGCGTCCCCTTAATTGAAATTTAGAGACGCACATAAGAGGATTTTCACAGGGCTGGTTGACAGCCCCAATCAGCACTTGTCCTCCTGTAGGATTCTCTCTCTTTCTATCCCTCTCTCTCTCTTTCTATCTCTCTGTCTCTCTCTCTTTCTATCTCTCTCTCTCTCTCTCTTCCTCTCTTCTCTCTGTGAAAGAACACATTTCTACCTTTCTTCCTGTGATTAAAATCCTCCCTTTTACAGCTTTGTCCCTCTCTCTCTCTCTCTCTCTCTCTCTCTCTCTCTCTCTCTCTCTCTCTCTCTCTCTCTCTCTCTCTCTCCCTCTCTCTCTCTCTCTCTCTCTCTCTCTCTCTCTCTCTCTCTCTCTCCCTCTCTCTCTCTCTCTCCATATTGTCTCTGTCATTCAGGATTACTGTAGAGGCTGCCTACCTGCTCCACGCCATGAATTCATAAGCCATGCGGTGACAGGGAGATGACACACACACACACACACACACACACACACACACAAACTCAGACATCAAAAGGGGGATATATTACCAGAACAACAGCGTCAGCAGTGACAGCACCTGGCTGATGGTTGAGGGGACAGTGAGACAGTTAGACAGTGAGACAGTTGGACAGTGAGACAGTTAGACAGTGAGACAGTTAGACAGTGAGACAGTTAGACAGTGAGACAGTGAGACAGTTAGACAGTTAGACAGTGAGACAGTAGACAGTGAGACAGTGAGACAGTTAGACAGTGAGACAGTGAGACAGTGAGACAGTTAGACAGTTAGACAGTTAGACAGTGAGACAGTTAGCACCATGACAGTGAGACAGTTAGACAGTGAGACAGTTAGACAGTGAGACAGTTAGACAGTTAGACAGTTAGCACCATGACAGTGAGACAGTGAGACAGTTAGACAGTGAGACAGTTAGACAGTTAGACAGTTAGCACCATGACAGTGAGACAGTTAGACATTGAGACAGTTAGACAGTTAGACAGTGAGACAGTGAGACAGTTAGACAGTGAGACAGTTAGACAGTGAGACAGTTAGCACCGTGACAGTGAGACAGTTAGCTTAGCACCATGACAGTGAGACAGTTAGCACCATGACAGTGAGACAGTTAGCACAAAACAAGGTAGCCCGCACTCACTTTTCGTTGATCCTTGTTGCGGGCTACCTTGTTTTGTACTAAATATTACTGCACTGTCAGTTATAGCTCAGCACCGAAGACAGTTAGCACCATGACAGTGAGACAGTTAGCACCATGACAGTGAGACAGTTCGCACCATGACAGTGAGACAGTTAGCACCATGACAGTGAGACAGTTAGCACCATGACAGTGAGACAGTTAGCATCATGACAGTTAGACAGTTAGACAGATAGCACCATGACAGTGAGACAGTTAGCACCATGACAGTGAGACAGTTAGCATCATGACAGTGAGACAGATAGCACCATGACAGTGAGACAGTTAGACAGTGAGACAGTGAGACAGTTAGCACCATGACAGTGAGACAGTTAGCATCATGACAGTTAGACAGTTAGACAGATAGCACCATGACAGTGAGACAGTTAGCACCATGACAGTGAGACAGTTAGCATCATGACAGTGAGACAGATAGCACCATGACAGTGAGACAGTTAGACAGTGAGACAGTGAGACAGATAGCACCATGACAGTGAGACAGTTAGCACCATGACAGTGAGACAGTTAGCATCATGACAGTGAGACAGATAGCACCATGACAGTGAGACAGTTAGACAGTGAGACAGTGAGACAGATAGCACCATGACAGTGAGACAGTTAGACAGTGAGACAGTTAGCACCGTGACAGTGAGACAGTTAGCTTAGCACCATGACAGTGAGACAGTTAGCACCATGACAGTGAGACAGTTAGCACAAAACAAGGTAGCCCGCACTCACTTTTCGTTGATCCTTGTTGCGGGCTACCTTGTTTTGTACTAAATATTACTGCACTGTCAGTTATAGCTCAGCACCGAAGACAGTTAGCACCAT
>NC_137678.1:31720677-31728269 GCF_963989245.1 Nansenia antarctica | reverse complement strand
CGAGGGAAACAAACCCGAATGGGCTCCCCCCCCCCGTCCCCCCCCCCCCCCCCGCCATCCCCTCTCACACATATCCAGGCAGATGTTCATTTGTTTCCTGCCACTACCTTCCGCAAATAGCTTTTAATCATTTCTGCCACTCCGTAATAGCGGAATTGAATCGCAGCTCGAGAGAGAAAGAGAGAGAAAGCTCGGCGCTCGCTAGGTGTGTAGCACTCAGGGAGGACAGGGCTGTTCCTGTTGAGGGGTTTGACTGTTGACGACTTGAGCTGGGAACCGTACGCTAGCTGAGTTAGCAGATAACCGGCGTCCAGCAGGCTTCAGTGGCGGCACAGTTGTGGGAGGTAATAACACAGTTGTGGGAGGTAATAACACAGTTATGGGTGGTAATAACACAGTTATGGGAGGTAATAACACAGTTATGGGTGGTAACATCACAACTGTACTCACACACCCCGATACACACAAGATATACACTCTTACACACACACACACATGCACTTACTCGCACGGCCGCACACACGCACACTTTTGCAAATACAGTAGCCTCCACACACATACTGTAATGTACACATTCACACATGGTCTGTTGCTCACACACACACACACACACACACACACACACACATTCAGAGATGTGTGAGTAATATGAACTACAAGCCGAGGCGCCTTTGGGGAATTAGAAACATTTGTTCAGCTTCTGCCATATGAGCATCATATAAAACTGTTGATGCCGCAGTAATACAACCAAGCAAATGTTTACACACCCACACACACACACACACACACACACACACACACACACACACGCACACCTGCTACAATACAGTAGGTGCCCATTTTCAGCTATGGCTGTATGTATTTCCTCAGGTAGGAGGTGTCACATGCAGGTTTGAGGCAGCAGTGTGACTCATTAGGTGCCATGTTGATCAGGTAGTGTCAGAGGGGACTGGGGGGGCGGAGCTAGCAGGTAGTGTCAGAGGGGACTGAGGGGCGGAGCTAGCAGGTAGTGTCAGAGGGGACTGGGGGGGCGGAGCTAGCAGGTAGTGTCAGAGGGGACTGGGGGGCGGAGCTAGCAGGTAGTGTCAGAGGGGACTGGGGGGGGCGGAGCTAGCAGGTAGTGTCAGAGGGGCGGAGCTAGCAGGTAGTGTCAGAGGGGACTGGGGGGATGGAGCTAGCAGGTAGTGTCAGAGGGGACTGGGGGGGCGGAGCTAGCAGGTAGTGTCAGAGGGGCGGAGCTAGCAGGTAGTGTCAGAGGGGGCTGGGGGGCGGAGCTAGCAGGTAGTGTCAGAGGGGCGGAGCTAGCAGGTAGTGTCAGAGGGGACTGAGGGGCGGAGCTAGCAGGCGTCAAGGTAACATTTAGGTGTCCTAATGAGGACAGATTCATTGTCAGCCGCACTTTAATATGATTGATGAATGATTCCCCCATTGTTCGTGAGACGAGGGGCGCAGCGGGGGAGTGCGGGTGGGAGTGGGGGGGAATGAAAGCAGGAGAGAGAAAGAGGGTGAGGGAGCAAGATGGGAGGGAGACAGGGGATAACAGAGCGAGAGAGAGAGAGAGAGAGAGAGAGAGAGAGAGAGAGAGAGAGAGAGAGAGAGAGAGAGAGAGAGAGAGAGAGAAAAGGAGCCATTCTCCTCCTCGCCTCCTTTGAGCAGCGGGATGTCCGTGCGTCGCGGCGCGCGCGCGCCCGTCCGCCCTGTTGAATTAATCATGGAGTCCTTCATTAGGCCAGACAAAAGGACACCGTCGCCGCCGCAGATGAGCTCCCACGTGAGACACCTCCATTAGCTCCCACAGGTTCCCTCTCTCTCTTTTCATCCCCACCCCCCACCCCCCCTCCTCCGTCTCCTTCATCCCTCCTTCCCTCCTCCTCTCTCAAAGGCACTCTGGTAGACGTCACCGGAGACGTGTTCCCTGTCTCCGGGGAGTTGGCGGAGTTGTGTAACGTTGCGGTCCGTGTTATGCAGAGAGACGAGGTGGTTTTCTCTTTGGGAGATGGAGACTTAACGTGCGTGCCCTTTAGAGAATGTCAATGCGGCAGGCTTAGCACCTGTGGGTCTGAGATGTAGACGTGACACTGTGATTCGCCCGTTGAGAAGATAAACTCGATGTGTTGGTGTATTCGTCCTGCGTTGACTCGGCCGTAGGCTGGGCTTTGCATGTCGTGACGTCCATTTTTGTCAAAATTGAGTTTTTTTACATAATCTGATCCATTAGGTATTTGTTAATGCCTGTGTGGTGTTATTTTTAAAATGTTGACATTTTCTTGTTAGTAATTAATACAATACAAAGGTTCCATCTCACAAAACATAATGGAATGTAAAAACGTTGACGCTCAATATCTCTGAACTACCCTAGATAGAACCGCATCATTCTAAGCTCACAAATCAACAGTCATATTTCTTGTATAATAATAATACTAATAATGATATCTTGGTTTTGTATAGCGCCTTTCACAGAACCCAAGGACGCTTTACAGAAATGTTACAGAAAAACAGTCAGACAGACAAACACAGAAAAAAAACAGAGACTGTGACAAAACTAAACTAAGGGCCAAAGGCCTTGGTGAACAGATGGTGTGATGTTTTGAGGGCTGGTTTGAAGGTGTCCAGGGTAGGGGGGCGTTGCGGATCACTGTGGGGAGAGAGAGAGGGTGGGTGCTGCCACACTGAAGGCTCTGTCCTCGTATAGAAGTAACCTACCCATATGAACACTACCATAATATGTATACCATAACATGAAGCGGCTAGTGTTCTAACATGCTTCTGCAGTGAGATGTTGGCCTCAGGGATCAACACCTCCTCAGGCTCTCAGGCTTGATTGTGCACTGCGGTGAATCCCTACCCTACTACCCTGCTACCCTCCTACCCTCCTCCCCTCCTACCCTACCATCCTACCTCCTCCCCTCCTCCCCTCCTACCCTCCTACCCTCCTCCCCTCCTCCCCTCCTACCCTCCTACCTCCTACCATCCTACCCTCCTACCATCCTACCCTCCTACCCTCCTCCCCTCCTACCCTCCTCCCCTCCTACCCTCCTACCCTCCTACCCTGCTACCCTGCACCCTCCCACCCTCCTACCTCCTACCATCCTACCCTCCTCCCCTCCTACCCTCCTCCCCTCCTACCCTCCTAGCCCTCCTACCCTCTCCCTCCTACCCTGCTACCCTCCTCCCCTCCTACCCTCCTACCCTGCTACCCTCCTCCCCTCCTACCCTCCTCCCCTCCTACCCTCCTCCCCTCCTACCCTCCTACCCTCCTCCCCTCCTACCCTCCTCCCCTCCTACCCTGCTACCCTCCTCCCCTCCTACCCTCCTACCCTCCTCCCCTCCTACCCTGCTACCCTCCTCCCCTCCTACCCTCCTACCCTCCTCCCCTCCTACCCTGCTACCCTCCTCCCCTCCTCCCCTCCTCCCTCCTACCCTGCTACCCTCCTCCCCTCCTACCCTGCTACCCTCCTCCCCTCCTACCCTGCTACCCTCCTCCCCTCCTCCCCTCCTCCCCTCCTCCCTGCTACCCTCCTCCCCTCCTCCCCTCCTACCCTCCTACCCTCCTCCCCTCCTCCCCTCCTACCCTCCTCCCTCCTACCCTCCTACCCTCCTCCCCTCCTACCCTCCTCCCCTCCTACCCTCCTCCCCTCCTACCCTCCTACCATCCTACCCTCCTACCCTCCTCCCCTCCTACCCTCCTACCCACCTAGCCCTCCTCCCCTACCCTCCTAGCCCTCTTACCCTCCTACCCTCCTACCCTGCCACCCTCCTACCCTCCTCCCCTCCTACCCTGCTACCCTCCTCCCCTCCTACCCTCCCACCCTCCTACCCTGCTACCCTCCTCCCCTCCTACCCTCCCTACCCTCCTACCCTGCTACCCTCCTACCATCCTCCCCTCCTACCCTCCTACCCTCCTACCCTGCTCATGCGTCTGTGTCTGTGTCTCTGCCCCCTACAGGCGACCACCAGATCGTGCAGCTCTACCTCAAGTCCAAGGAAACGGGCTTGGCCTTCGCCAACACCAGCTTTGTCTTCTACAACTGCAGCGTCCACAAGTCGTAAGTGACGCCTCTCTACTGTCTCTCTAGTGTCTCTCTAGTGTCTCTCTAGTGTCTCTCTACTGTCTCTCTACTGTCTCTCTACTGTCTCTCTACTGTCTCTCTACTGTCTCTCTACTGTCTCTCTACTGTCTCTCTAGTGTCTCTCTAGTGTCTCTCTACTGTCTCTCTACTGTCTCTCTAGTGTCTCTACTGTCTCTCTAGTGTCTCTCTAGTGTCTCTCTAGTGTCTCTCTAGTGTCTCTCTACTATCTCTCTAGTGTCTCTCTAGTGTCTCTCTACTGTCTCTCTACTGTCTCTCTACTGTCTCTCTAGTGTCTCTCTAGTGTCTCTCTAGTGTCTCTCTACTGTCTCTCTACTGTCTCTCTAGTGTCTCTCTAGTGTCTCTCTAGTGTCTCTCTACTGTCTCTCTACTGTCTCTCTAGTGTCTCTCTACTGTCTCTCTAGTGTCTCTCTACTGTCTCTCTAGTGTCTCTCTACTGTCTCTCTACTGTCTCTCTAGTGTCTATCTAGTGTCTCTCTAGTGTCTCTCTACTGTCTCTCTAGTGTCTCTCTAGTGTCTCTCTAGTGTCTCTCTACTGTCTCTCTAGTGTCTCTCTAGTGTCTCTCTACTGTCTCTCTAGTGTCTCTCTACTGTCTCTCTAGTGTCTCTCTACTGTCTCTATAGTGTCACTCTACTGTCTCTCTAGTGTCTCTCTACTGTCTCTCTACTGTCTCTCTAGTGTCTCTCTACTGTCTCTCTACTGTCTCTCTAGTGTCTCTCTAGTGTCTCTCTACTGTCTCTCTAGTGTCTCTCTACTGTCTCTCTAGTGTCTCTCTACTGTCTCTCTAGTGTCTCTCTAGTGTCTCTCTACTGTCTCTCTAGTGTCTCTCTACTGTCTCTCTAGTGTCTCTCTAGTGTCTCTCTACTGTCTCTCTACTGTCTCTCTACTGTCTCTCTAGTGTCTCTCTAGTGTCTCTCTACTGTCTCTCTAGTGTCTCTCTACTGTCTCTAGTGTCTCTCTACTGTCTCTCTAGTGTCTCTCTAGTGTCTCTCTACTGTCTCTCTAGTGTCTCTCTACTGTCTCTCTAGTGTCTCTCTAGTGTCTCTCTACTGTCTCTCTAGTGTCTCTCTACTGTCTCTCTAGTGTCTCTCTACTGTCTCTCTAGTGTCTCTCTACTGTCTCTCTACTGTCTCTCTAGTGTCTCTCTACTGTCTCTCTAGTGTCTCTCTAGTGTCTCTCTACTGTCTCTCTAGTGTCACTCTACTGTCTCTCTACTGACAAAAATATAGGTTGGTGTAATTGATCTAGAAGATCTACTCGCTAAAAATATACCTCCTCCTCCTCCTCCTCCTCCTCCTCCTCTTCCTCCCTCTACCTCCAGATGCCTGTCGTGTGTGAGCAGCCCGTACCAGTGCCACTGGTGCAAATACAGACACGACTGCACCCACGACCCCCGCACGTGCTCCTTCCAGGAGGGCCGCGTCAAGAAGGCTGAGGTGAGCCCGGGGTCAGGGGTCAGGGGTCACGGGTGCTTGATTCTCATTGGCTTACAAGGTTCAGGATGTGGCGTTTCCACTTAGTCGCTTAGATATGTTGAACATAATATCGTTATAAAGAGCATAGTGTTGTATGAGTCTCATCTGTATCCCTAATGAGGGTTAAGGTCAGAGTAAATGATACAGGTACACTCACTGGTCACTTTATTAGGAACACTATACTATACTAATACTGGGTAGGGCCTCCCTTTGCTCTCAAAACAGCCTCAATTCTTCGTGGCGTTGATTCCACAAGATGTTGGAAACATTCCTTTGAGATTCTGGTCCATGATGACATGATTGCGTCACGTTCAAGCTGTGAATCCCTCCGTTCTACCACATCCTTAATAAGGTGTTCTGTTGGATTCAGATCCGGTGACAGGGAAGGCCACTGAACAACACTGGACTCATTGTCATGTTCATGAAACCAGTTTGAGACGGCTTCTGCTTTGTGACATCGTGAGTTTAGAACTATAAGGTTCTATCTCCGTTTAGGGTCGTTCAGAGATATTGAGAGTCAACGTTTTTACATTCCATTATGTTTTGTGAGATGGAACCTTTGTATTTTATGAATTACTAACTCAAAAATGTAAACATTTTAAAAATAACACCACACAGGCATTAATAAACACCTAATGGATCAGATTATGTAAAAAACTCAATTTTGACAAATATGGAGATAGAACCTTATAATTCTAACGTCACAACATGGTGCATTATCATGCTGGAAGCAGCCATTAGAAGATGTACATGGTCAGCAAACAGAGGCTGTGGCATCCAAGCGATGATTGATAGGTGTTAACGGGCCCATTGTGTGCCAAGCCAAACATTCCCCACACCATTACACCACCCGCTGAATGAGAAGGTGTACAGGTGTTCCTATAACATGTTCAGGGAGTGTAAGTGTGTAAGTACTCTCAAGACACACTTCTGAGTGTTGAGTTCTGTTGGCTCGCCCTCCTGGACTGACTGCAGATCAAAGGGCTCCAGACTGGCAGAAATGAAACCGTTTCCCTCCTCCATCTCTATTCCCCCTGACAGGTTCATTTCATCTGAATGATCAATAGTATTGGCAGCGGTCTGCTCCATCTGAAGCCGGCTTGAACGCTAATTAGAGGATTCGCAGTTTTAGGACGAGCTACAAACAGGCCTGAGTACTGTCTGTCTGTCTGTCTGTCTGTCTCCTCCCCGCACTGGCTGGCACTGGGTAGCCCTGAGGGTGTGTGTGTGTGTGTGTGTGTGTGTGTGTGTGTGTGTGTGTGTGTGTGGGGGGGGGGGGGTGTGTGTGTGGGGGTGTGTGTGTGTGTGTGTGTGTGTAGGTGTGTGTGTGTGTGTGTGTGTGTGTGTGTGTGTGTGTGTGTGTGAGTGTGTGTGTGTGTGTGGGTGTGGTTGTGTGCGTGTGTGTGTGTCATTCAAGGGAGGCCCTGTGCAGAGGGGGGTTATGGGGGGGGGGTTATGGGGACACGGGGAGGAGGTGCAGGGGGGTTATGGGGGACACAGGGAGGAGCAGGGCGGGGGTTATGGGGGGGGGGTTATGGGGGACAGGGGGAGGTGTGCAGAGGGGGGCTATGGGGGATGCGGGGAGGTGCAGCAGGGGGGTTGTGGGGGACACGGGGAGGAGCGGGGAGTTAATCTGGTCCTCAGGGCTCCATGATGGAGACCCAGCCTGTCTGTTGGCAGGCAGAGACAAGCTTAGGCAGATTCACTCCTTTGATGAGTTATTCTGCTTCTCTGAAATATAGAATCCTGCATTAGGCCGTCTCCCCCCACCCCCCCGAGCCATACGCATACATTCATACATTCATACATCCAACCCTATAAACGCAGACAGTCATTTCTTTTCTTTTTTTTCATTATCTCTTTGAACCATGTCTGTCTGGAACCAGCGCAGCGTTTTTCTTTTGGCCAGTTTTGCTTTTCCAATTAACACACATGTTCCTGGTCAATATTGAAGCGGATAATAAGTGGGTATCTGTCTCATTGTCTGTCATCTGCCCGACAACAAAAAAGAAAACCTGCCCCAACTAA
>NC_137678.1:31715677-31718177 GCF_963989245.1 Nansenia antarctica | reverse complement strand
GTGTGTGTCTGTGTGTGTGTGCGTGTGTGTGTGTCTGCGCCTAGCGATTTGGACAGTGAATCATTATAATCTCCCTCTCACCGCAATCGCCCCTGGCCAGCGCCCCCGAGACAGATCGGCGTGTGCCTCCGTAGCGAGGAGACAGTCCTGTCGTGTGGCTGGGTGAGGCTCGGCCTCACCGCTGAGCCAACAGATGACTCACCTCCTGCACCCTCACTGGCCTCACAGGCCTGAGGTTTTATCATTGGGCAACGTGACAGATCGCTTTAAAGGGGAGAGAGGAGAAGGAGGAGGAGTCAGCCATGTTCTGGTACTGGAGGTTGTTGTTGTCTACCCCGGCTCTGTGAAGAGAGACAGGAGAAGATGGAGGGTCGTTATAGGAGCGTCTTGATCTGTAGCCTCCTCGCGCGCCCGCACACGCACACACACACACACACACGCACACGCACGCACACACACACGCGCGCGATCATCTATACATCCTCCTGGCCGTCAAAAGGAGTATTCTTTTTTCTCAGGTCTTCGCTTCATCTCTCCCTCCCTTACAGACGCTCACACACACCCCCTCTCTCCTCTCCTCCTCCCCCCGTGAAGACTTACACACCCCCTCTCTCCTCTCCTCCCCGTGTGAAGACTTACCCCCCCCCCTCTCTCCTCTCCTCCTCCCCGTGTGAAGACTTACCCCCCCCCTCTCCTCTCCTCCTCCCCCTGTGGAAGACTTACACACCCCCTCTCTCCTCTCCTCCTCCCCCTGTGGAAGACTTACACACCCCCTCTCTCCTCTCCTCCTCCCCCTGTGGAAGACTTACACACCCCCTCTCTCCTCTCCTCCCCCTGTGAAGACTTACACACCCCCTCTCTCCTCTCCTCCCCCCTGTGAAGACTTACACACCCCCTCTCTCCTCTCCTCCCCCCTGTGAAGACTTACACACCCCCTCTCTCCTCTCCTCCCCCCTGTGAAGACTTACCCCCCCCCTCTCTCCTCTCCTCCTCCCCCTGTGAAGACTTACCCCCCCCCTCTCTCCTCTCCTCCCCCCTGTGAAGACTTACACACACCCTTTCTCCTCTCCTCCCCGTGTGAAGACTTACCCCCCCCCTCTCTCCTCTCCTCCTCCCCCTGTGGAAGACGTACACACCCCCTTTCTCCTCTCCTCCCCGTGTGAAGACTTACCCCCCCCCCTCTCTCTCCTCTCCTCCTCCCCCTGTGGAAGACTTACACACCCCCTCTCTCCTCCCCTCCCCTGTGAAGACGTACACACCCCCTCTCTCCTCCCCTCCCCTGTGAAGACTTACCCCCCCCTCTCTCCTCTCCTCCTCCCCCTGTGAAGACTTACCCCCCCCTCTCTCCTCTCCTCCCCGTGTGAAGACTTACCCCCCCCCCTCTCTCCTCTCCTCCTCCCCCTGTGGAAGACTTACACACCCCCTCTCTCCTCTCCTCCTCCCCCTGTGGAAGACTTACACACCCCCTCTCTCCTCTCCTCCTCCCCGTGTGAAGACTTACACACCCCCTCTCTCCTCTCCTCCCCCTGTGAAGACTTACACACCCCCTCTCTCCTCCTCCCCCTGTGAAGACTTACCCCCCCCTCTCTCCTCTCCTCCTCCCCCCTGTGAAGACTTACACACCCCCTCTCTCCTCTCCTCCTCCCCCTGTGAAGACTTACACACCCCCTCTCTCCTCCTCCCCCCTGTGAAGACTTACACACCCCCTCTCTCCTCTCCTCCCCCTATGGAAGACTTACCCCCCCCCCTCTCTCTCCTCTCCTCCTCCCCCTGTGAAGACGTACACACCCCCTCTCTCCTCCTCCCCCCTGTGAAGACTTACACACCCCCTCTCTCCTCTCCTCCCCCTATGGAAGACTTACCCCCCCCCCCTCTCTCTCCTCTCCTCCTCCCCCTGTGAAGACGTACACACCCCCTCTCTCCTCCTCCCCCCTGTGAAGACTTACCCCCCCCTCTCTCCTCTCCTCCTCCCCCCTGTGAAGACTTACACACCCCCTCTCTCCTCTCCTCCCCCTATGGAAGACTTACACACCCCCTCTCTCCTCCCCTCCCCTGTGAAGACTTACACACCCCCTCTCTCCTCTCCTCCTCCCCCCTGTGAAGACTTACCCCCCCCTCTCTCCTCTCCTCCTCCCCCCCGTGAGGACTTACACACCCCCTCTCTCCTCTCCTCCCCCCTGAAGACTTAATAACCTGGCCTGACAAAAGCAGCTCTAGCAGAACAGTGTCTCTGAAGACTCCATATTAGAGGATCCTTCCAGCTTCCCATTATTCCGTTGTTATGCTACGAGTCAATCACCCTCCTCATAAAGCTGACAGGCTGGCACTGAGCATCCCTCAACACCACGCACACACACACACACGCACACACACACGCACACACACACACACGCACACACACACACACACACACACACACACTCACACCCACACACACACACACACATACACGCACACACACACACACACACGCACGCACGCACGCACGCACACACACACT
>NC_137678.1:31689749-31705477 GCF_963989245.1 Nansenia antarctica | reverse complement strand
ATGCTCTATAACTCTAATGATTGACTCATGAGTGGAGCTCTTTAAGTGCTCCCATGGTATGGTGTGGTCTAGTCTGCTGTGTGTGTGTATGTGTGTGTGTGTGTGTGTGTGTGTGTGTGTGTGTGTGTGACCATAGTTAGGTAGCTCGTTCCTTGGATCAGTGGAGAGACATGAGATCCTATTTACTTTTCTAGGACAGATAGCCCTTAACCCTAGCAACATGCTACAGTATATCAACATGCTACATTACATCAACATGCTACATTACATCAACATGCTACATTATATCAACATGCTACATTATATCAACATGCTACATTATATCAACATGCTACATTATATCATCAGCTACATTATATCAACATGCTACATTATATCAACATGCTACATTACATCAACATGCTACATTACATCAACATGCTACATTATATCAACATGCTACATTATATCAACATGCTACATTATATCAACATGCTACATTATATCACCATGCTACATTATATCACCATGCTACATTACATCAACATGCTACATTACATCAACATGCTACATTATATCAACATGCTACATTATATCAACATGCTACATTACATCAACATGCTACATTATATCAACAGCTATCATTCACAGCTATCATTATATCATCAGCTACATTCACAGTGTTAAAATTCCCCCTGTTGCTCTAAAAAGCATACACACAGTGTGGCCTGCAGTAGATTGTGTATTTGCATTAAATTCCAGTTAGTGTTTATGTTTACGCCTACCGGAGGGTATGATGCCCTTAGAGAGAGAGAGAGAGAGAGAGAGAGAGAGAGAGAAAGAGAGTTGAAGATGAACAGAATTCCTCCACCTCCTCTTCCTCCTCCTCTTCCTCCCACCGCCTGTGGAGCGCAGAGCTCTGGGGGCGCCGTGTGATGGACAGATCTCACGAGCATCTAATGGCAATTAAAAAGCCGAATGTCTGGCCGGTTTCCATGGCGATGAAATGTTAAACTAATGGATGAGCAGAGTAGGGGAATCGGTGGTCTCAGGAGCTAAGTAAGTGAGGGAGAGAGAGAGGGAGGGAGGGAGAGGGAGAGAGAGAGAGGGAGAGTGAGGGAGAGGGAGAGAGTGAGAGAGAGAGAGAGAGAGAGAGGGAGGGAAAGGGAGGGAGAGAGAGAGAGGGAGAGAGAGGGAGGGAAAGGGAGGGAGAGAGAGGGAGAGAGAGGGAGGGAGAGAAGGAAAGGGAGAGAGAGAGAGAGAGAGGGAGAGGGAGAGTGGGAGAGAGAGAGAGAGAGAGAGGGAGAGGGAGAGAGTGATAGATGGAAAGAAACCAAGATATCAACACGTATGTTTTCCCAAACACCAAGCAACATGATTGAAGATAAATATGATACTAATCCTGTGTGACACAGTCTGGTGAAATGTGCAACCAGAAGGCAAAGTCATTTTTCTGTTTTTTTACATGTGCTTAAACTACAGATTGTAAGCTTTCAAATGATGTGTCATACATTGAAATCAGAGACACATTGAACACGACGGCGTATTTGAATATTGGTACACCTCAAACTGAATGGGAGAAAAGTGACTCTAAACGCAGCCACAGCTACGAACGCTGCTAACAGCTAGCGGCTAACAAAACACATCGCTGCGAAGGTCTAAACTGTATTTTAATAACACCACAACATGCTGAGAGAACATCGACAAGCTAAAATCACATAACTACACATAAGTAGATGAACACACAGTTCTTGCTTTTGAACACGACCTAAAACGAAAGTATGTTTACAAGTGAAGTCTTCCTTACCGGTAGCCTCCGGGCAAACGAGAACAGTGAATCCAATCCACAATTTAAGTATTTAGTGATCGTTAAACTGTTGTTTATTATATCGAGTGGGTACTTTAAAACTTCCAAGTTGGTGTTATGAAAAAAAAGATAGATATTGTTGACACAATAAGTTTCACTTTCACTTTTTGACCCCTTCGAGTGAGCGTGTTGTTCGCAAGTTCACCAGACCGCGTCACCTATGTTCTCAAAGTGCTCGATTGCAGTTAGTGGAAAGACAGAAACCCAGCATCATCTGTTCTGAGCTGTGTTAACCAATCGTGTTTATATGTCTGTCTGTCTCAACATCTCGTGAGTTTAGAATGATAAGGTTCTATCTCCGTTTAGGGTAGTTCAGAGATATTGAGCGTCAAAGTTTTTACATTCCATTATGTTTTGTGAGATGGAACCTTTGTATTTGATTAATTACTAACTCAAAAATGTCAACATTTTAAAAATAACACCACACAGACATTAATAAACACCTAATGGATCAGATTATGTAAAAAACTCAATTTTGACAAAAATGGAGATAGAACCTTATAATTCTAACGTCACGATCTTCCGTCCAGGTATTTTGTGCGTATATTGAGTGAGCGTGAGTACTCGTGTTAACTTGCATCCTCCCTGTGCCCCCCCCCTCCCTCCCCCCCTCTCTCTCTCTCCTCAGTCCACCTGTACAAGTGTGACGCCCAGCGGGGCAGCTGTGGCCTGTGTCTGAAGGCCGACCCGCTGTTCGGCTGCGTGTGGTGCAAGCCTGAGAACCGCTGCACCCTGAAGCAGCACTGCCCCCACCCAGAGAGCCAGTGGCTGGAGCACAACGGCCTCAACAGCAAGTGTACCCACCCCCGCATCACGAGTGTGAGAGGACGCGCTCGTATAGATGCACACACACACAGACACACACACAGCACGCTCGCACATACACACACAAAGCGCGCATGCATGCACACACACACACACACAGCGCTCATGCACGCACACGCACACACACACACATACACACATTCACACACACAGCGCGCACGCATGCACACACAGCGCACACGCATGCACACGCACACACAGTGTGCATGCATGCACACACACACACACACACACATGCACGCACACAAACACGCATCCATGAACACACATGCTAGCACCCGCTCGCTAATTGCAGTGCACAGGTGAGAACGCACTTCTCGCATCATCATCACATGCGTGGTTGCCGATGGTTCTTGACATGTAATTAGACGCACTGTCACCCTGTGACTGCTGCTCGTATGATACACACTGTCACCCTGTGACTGCTGCTCGTTATGATCCACACCGCTGATGGATATGGAATGGCATTGCTCTACTCCCGCCTGTACAGTGAGGCTGCTGACACCGTGTGTGTGTGTAGGAAGGGAAAGTTCACCCAAGTCGTGAGTTTAGAATGATAAGGTTCTATCTCCGTTTAGGGCAGTTCAGAGATATTGAGCGTCAACGTTTTTACATTCCATTATGTTTTGTGAGATGGAACCTTTGTATTTTATGAATTACTAACTATAAAATGTCAACAAATTTAAAAAATAACACCACACAGGCATTAATAAACACCTAATGGATCAGATTATGTAAAAAACTCAATTTTGACAAAAAATTGAGATAGAACCTTATAATTCTAACGTCATGAAGTTACAAACTGGACTAGATGGTCCTTACCTTGAATGGGACTTTTCTAGTCCCAGATCATTCTCTGTAAAATCTTTATTTATTCATATTTAATATTTAAATAATGATTTTTTTTTGTATATATATTGTCACCTTCTTAAAATAATGGCTTATGTCACTTTTGAGGAAAATTAGTTTTTTTGGTTAAATATCGTATATTCTAGATTTGGTTCAGTTTATTCTGTTTTGCGCAAAATAAAATATGACTTAAGCCAGGGGATGATATTAAGTTCCTTCTATGCTCCTTCTCAACGCTTCTATATAGACACCAGTCTCTCATAGCCATCCCTCCTTTAGAAAGTCGTGACGTTAGAATTATAAGGTTCTATCTCCATTTTTGTCAAAATTGAGTTTTTTACATCATCTGATCCATTAGGTGTTTATTAATGCCTGTGTGCTGTTATTTTTAAAATGTTGACATTTTTGAGTTAGTAATTAATGAAATACAAAGGTTCCATCTCACAAAACATAATGGAATGTAAAAACTTTGACGCTCAATATCTCTGAACTACCCTAAATGGAGATAGAACCTTATCATTCTAAGCTCACGAAGTTCCCTCTCACTCTGGTGTTTAACCCAGTGAGCCTCTAGCCCAAGACAGACAGCTCCCCTCCTCTCTCTCCATCGCTCACTTCACCACAGACAAACACATGCATCCGTTTAACCTCTGGTGTGCAGTGCAGACAGCCAGGGAAGGAAGGGATGAGGGAAGTGCCCCTGACCCCCCGGCAGACGGAGAGATGGAGGGGTTGGATAAACGGGAGGTTAAAAGGAGGAGGGAGAGATGATGCATGGAAGGTTGGGCTAGGATGGAGTGATGAGGGTAGAGGAGGAGAGAAGGAATTCCCTCCTCTATCTTTCTTTCTCTCTCTCTCTCTCTCTCTCTCTCTCTCTCTCTCTCTCTCTCTCTCTCTCTCTCTGCGCCCCAGGAGGGATGATGGATGCAGGGCCATCCCTCCCTCCCTCCATCCCTCCATCCCTAGCCGAGGAAGGAGAGACAGAAGCAGATGGTGAACGCTTCAGGTTGGAGGATGGATAGGTAGAGAGAGAGAGAGAGAGAGAGAGAGAGAGAGAGAGAGAGAGAGAGAGAGAGAGAGGGATTCCCCCCTTTTAGTATCCCTTGGAGAAATGATGGGCGGATGAAGAGGGGATGAAAGAAAGAAAGGGGGGGCGGGCGGGGGGAGATCCCCCTTTCTACACTCTCCAGGGAGGAATGATAGATGTCGGGGATAGCGTATCCACTCTGAGCTGCAGAAAGTCTACCTGGATTCAAGTCTGGAACTAAGCCAACTAGGCATGGAATAAAGGCAGCTTCCCTTCCTGCTGCCCTTGACGAATCACACTGCCCAGATCTGAAACTAAATGGAACGGGTCCAACTTAGCAATATGGTCTCAACACCACTGCATCAAGAAGAAGCGCAATATGGAACTATCCCCTTTCCCTCCTCACACCTTATCGGTTCCTTCAGATCGACATGGGCGGATCAACCAGAGCCCAGGGGGGAATAGATAGGCCGTGCTGATAGGCCCACAGCACCTAGCCTAGCTCACGCTAGCTTCTACCACCGTCCCTTACTACACATATCACTGCTCCCTCCACGTCCTCTGTCCCTCTCTCTCAGTCCCTCCCTCCCCCTCTCTCTCTCTCTCCCTCCCTCTCTCGCTCTGTCTCTATCTCTCTCTCCCTTCCTCTCTCTCTCTGTCTGTCTGTCTCTCTCTCCCTCTCTCTCTCTCTCCCTCTCTCTCTCCCTCCCTCCCTCCCTCCCTCCCTCCCTCCCTCCCTCTCTCTCTCTCTCTCTCTCTCTCTCCCTCCCTCTCTCTCCCTCCCTCCCTCCCTCCCTCTCTCTCTCTCTCTCTCCCTCCCTCCCTCTCTCTCTCATTCCCTCCCTCTCTCTCTCTCTCTCTCCCTCCCTCTCTCTCCCTAGTCTGATCTGACCCCGGGAGTAATCCTCCAGGACACAGAACACCTCCGTTTCCTCCTCCTGGTCTCCCAGCCGTAACAGAAGCATATCGCAGCCCTGCTCACGTCCCCCATAAACACTCTCAACTCCGCCACGAAGACCAAGGACTTTTTAAAGCTCTCTCTCTCTCTCTCTCTCTCTCTCTCTCTCTCTCTCCGCTCAGCTCAGCTCAGCCCTCCAGCTCCTAATGCATTCTAATACACTTCATTACAGTGACATCTCCCATGAACAGTCTGTTCTCCAGAAGCAAGAGGAGGAGGAGGAGGAGGAGAAGAAGAAGAAGGGAGTGATTAAGTGTTTTGCCTCCACCAAAACCCTCAATTAGCTTGTCAAAGTCACCAATCTAATCAAAGGCTCGCCCCGCTAATGAAAAGAGACCGTTTTCTCTCTCTCTCTCTCTCTCTTTTCTTCTCGTTCTGTCATTTCTGATGTTCTAGCTCTCTCTCTCTCGCTCTCTCTCTCTCTCTCTCTCTCTCTCTCTCTCTCTCTCTCTCTCTCTCTCTCTCTCTCTCCCCTCTCTCTCTCGCCCTCTCCCTCTGTTTCTCTATTTCTCTCTCTTTTCTGATAGCTGTGCTATATGTCGAGGATCTCATAAAGCCTTGAGACGCGGCATAATTGCACGCATTGTAATGCTGAAGATTGTTCCCATAGGTTTCCTTTCTTCTATTTCATCTCGATAGCGGATAGGGGTGTTTATTATTCACCACCGTTGGCATGTGAGCAACACATTAAAGGCCGTCCGTTCATTAGACGAGAGTCCCACTGCCACTCTCTTTTTTTCATTGGGTAGAACTTTTTCATTAGGTAGTTTATCTGTCTCATACACACACACACACACACACACACACACACACACACACACACACATTACACAACACCTCCAAACCCCCCCAAGAGGACCATCCCAATCTGTCAGTGAAAAACAACCACTCAGTAGGAGCGATAATGAGACCTCTAACCCCCAGTGGGGGAGATCACTATATGGTAGGGGAAAATGACACAGCACAATGCTATTAATGATAGCTCTGCTCCCCCCCCCCCCCCCCCCCCGTGGGACCTGAAGGTGCTCTATTTGGCAGAGACGGATGAGGCCGTGCGCTAGAGGTGGGCTGATGTGTCCGTGCATCCACCAGCTGGCCCCTGGACGGGAAGCAATAGGGGCCAAAACTAATCAGTCTATACGGTTTTCCCCCCTGCCACAGCTCTGATGGATGTTTGAGCTGCTGCCACAACAACGGCGCATCTAATGGATCAATCTAGCCCCGTGACGTGATACTTGTCTTTACTCCGCCGCAGCGTGAAGCGTTATGAGTTTGTTATGTACTGCGCTGTTGTGTTCATTTGAGGAATGACTATCGCCCCCCCCCCTTGGGCCCGAGCCTTGACCCCTCATCTGTCTCTCTACCTCTCTTGGTTATGGGTCTGCCCCTATCTGTCTGTCTGGGCCTCTCCATCTGCCTCTCCCTGGCACGTCCTCTCTCTCTCTCTCTGGCTCACACACACACACACACACACACACACACACACACTGACACACACACCCTCTATCTCCTCCACCACCTCAGATGTGTCGGCGGTCTATCGCTTTGGCAGTTGGCCCTCGACGGAAAAACCGCACGATGACCTCATCCAAAGCCAGAAGCGGACGAGCGGAGGGAATAGCCTAAACCGATTGGCTTGCCCGCGATCTGCGTTATCGCGCGGCATTGGGGGATCTCCCTGGCAGCAGCCAGGCTGCCGAGCAGCGTTTTAATCAGGGCTGGTTACGAGCTCTTAACTAAGCCGCTTTACAAGCCCTGGCGATAACAAGGCTCCCGCCTCAGATCCGCCGTTAAATCCTCTGTTTTAAACCAGGGTCAGATCCATTACCACTGTGGAGTTATTATGTGAAAGACAGACTGTGGTGTTTTAATGTGAAAATGCAGAGATTTTTTTTTTTAATACGCAACAATAGCGGCAATGGGACTAATTGGGGGATCTCACGCACACACAGAGACAGAGAGAGAGAGAGAGAGAGAGAGAGAGAGAGAGAGAGAGAGAGAGAGAGAGAGAGAGAGAGAGAGAGACTGCTGTGGAGGCTGATAGAGTTATCATTTACTCTGGCCCCCTTATTGTTGTAATATCATAGATTAGGATATGAAAGTGTAACTGAGCCGTTTAAGCCCCTCGTATTGTAACGGCGGAGACATCCCAGCAGAAATGAACAGAACCCAGCCGCTGCACGGTACCACAATAACAATAACAACTCAATCACCGTTTTCGAGCGATTGATCAGAGGTAACGTTACGGACATTAGCTGACGTTTTTCCGGCCGTGCATCGATCTGGCCGTTCTGACGGAGGACGTGTGTGTGTGTCCTGACCCGTTCCTGTGTGTGTGTGTGCGTGTGTGTGTGTGTGTGTGTGTGTGTTGTGACGCCTCCCACTCTGCCTGCATATTGGCTGTGGCTGGAGCCTTGGCAGAGTGGGTGGGTCATCAGGCTGAGTGGTTTCCCCTGGGGTTGGGGAGCTGAGGAGGTGTATATAAGATGGGTGTGTCCTCAGTTCACCCTCTCTTCCTTCTGTTGCTTTGGTTCTGTTAGGGTTGTTTGTAAGGTCTCTGGGTACCTGGTTTTGGGGCCTTTCAGTTTGACACTACATATATCCATACACCTCTTACACATTATACAACATACATTCTACAAGCAATTACTCATGGCATACACTACTGACTCTTATCCATATTCATATACATATGTTAGTTAGTTTATTTTGGCTTATTTACTTAAATAAAACTCTCTCCGTGTCTCCAGATCTCTCCGGTGCGCGGGCCTCGGGAGGGCGGCACCCTGGTGACCATCCGGGGGGAGAACCTGGGTCTGGAGTTCAGGGAGATCCAGGGGAACGTCAAGGTGGCGGAGGTGGACTGCACCCCCGTGCTGGAGGGGTACATCCCTGCTGAGCAGTGAGTCACCCCCCGACACACACACGTATACACACACACACACGTATACACACACACACACACACACACGTATACACACACACACACGTATACACACACACACACACACACACACACGTATACACACACACACACACACACACACGTGTACACGCACACACACACACACACACGTATACACACACACACACGTGTACACACACACACACACACGTGTACACACAGACACACACACACCCACACACACACGTGCACTCACACTAACACACAAACACACACCAGCGGTGGAATCAGATCACAGGCTCATAGTAATGGAATGAGGAATGTGTTTGATATCGTTCCTTATTCCCTCCTTTTGCCCTCCACCGGCCTCTCCTGACACACGCACGCACGCACGCACACACACACACACACACACACACACACACACACACACACATTTTTGTCAAGTGACCTCCAGTGAGCCCCATGCACACTCTTACACAGAATCTTACTGTTACTCTCTCACGCACACACACACACACACGCACACACACACACACACACACACACACGCACACACACACACACACACACACACATTTTTGTCAAGTGACCTCCAGTGAGCCCCATGCACACTCTTACACAGAATCTTACTGTTACTCTCTCACGCACACACACACACACACGCACGCACACACACACACACACACACACACACACACACACACACACACACATTTTTGTCAAGTGACCTCCAGTGAGCCCCATGCACACTCTTACACAGAATCTTACTGTTACTCTCTCACGCACACACACACACACACGCACACACATTTTAATCATTTATTTCTGTCCACATAGAAACAAGTATACAAGGACACAAATACTGAAGGCACAGATGGGATGCATTCACAAACAGACATGGACAATGTCTTTCACATACAACAGGACAAGACTCACGGGTACAAGTAACACCGTCTCCGCCATATTTGGCGGCTGCCAATAATCGCAGAGACAGAGCAATACTTGCTGAGCCTTTTTGCTTCTCGCTTGGACATTCCCAGTAGACGTAGTCCTCTGACAACCAGTCTGTGCACATGTCCAAGACTGCCAAATATAAAGACTAATAGCGTACATCTATAGCCTAGCTCTGAGATGGTGTCTACAAGCTGCTGGTATTTCATGACCTTAGTCATGAAGGCTTCCTCTAGGCTTATATCAAAGGTGCACGCTACCTCTAATACAGACACCTCTCTGGACTCTTCATTAACAACAACAACATCTGGTGTGTTAGCAGACAACTGTGAAAAGTGACATTGGTCATTACAGAAATTGAACATGGATGCATTGACACAAGCATGTGTATACATTTTCACTGTAACTGGGAAGTGGAGTGATATGTCCTTTACTATTAGGCTCACAATTCTGTCATGACGTGCTATATACATTCCTTTGTAAACATAACAGCCATTCAAGATATGTGAAAGTGTTTCTGTAACCTGTTCTGTGGTGTGGTGCAAGCAATGAGGAACCTGAGTGGAGGGAAACCAAATAGAGAGGTTGAGTCTGGTAGGAAGGACTTGTAATCTGGCCTTGGTTGTGAATATGACAATGTCCTCATCGAGTGCAGTGTTTTTTAGAAAAGAATGGGAAACAGAGTGATCAGCTGTGGGAAGACATGCCAGTTTTCCCTGGAGTTTCAGACCAGTCCAGTGTTGTTGTTGTTGATGTTGATGAAGGTCCATGAGAGTCCGTCTGGCCCCTCTAGATGTTAGCTGGTGGCTCTGTCCAGCAAAGGAGTTACTGTTACTCTCTCACGCACACACACACACACACGCACGCACACACACACACACACACACACACACACACACACACACACACACATTTTTGTCAAGTGACCTCCAGTGAGCCCCATGCACACTCTTACACAGAATCTTACTGTTACTCTCTCACGCACACACACACACACACGCACACACACACACACACACACACACACGCACACACACACACACACACACACATTTTTGTCAAGTGACCTCCAGTGAGCCCCTAGCACTGTTTCTGCTGCAGTGTTCCAGTGTGAGCTCATCTCTGTGCTCCAGTGTGAGCTCATCTCTGTGCTCCAGTGTGAGCTCATCTCTGTGTTCCAGTGTGAGCTCATCTCTGTGCAGTAGCATTAGGCCTCTGTACCACCCAGAGCGCGGCTCTATAAGAACCCATCTAATCCCAGGTTAAGACTTGAATATAATAATGTGTTATTTGGCAGCCCCATCTGAAGCCCCTACTCTGCCAATTCAGGAGAGGGAAAAGGGGAAAAAAAGGCTCCCAATTATTATTCATATGACCTCAAAAAGCACTCCTCCTCGATCCGCCGCCTCAGCACTCCTATAGGAAAGTGCTGGCACCCAGTTTCTCCAGCCACGGGAGGTGGGTGTGGGCGATAAGCCACCTGAAGCAGTTTGAGATAATTTGACGGTTGATTTGACGGTTCCTGTCAGGTATTAAAGGTGTGGGTCTTTTTGTCGGAAACCTCATTCAAACTTCTCAACAGATGGGGAACATACGTGTACGTGTGTACGTGTGTACGTGTGTGTGTGTGTGTGTGTGTGTGTGTGTGTGTGTGTGTGTGTGTGTGTGTGTGTGCGTGCGTGTGTGTGCTTGTGTGTGCGCTCGTGTGCGTTTGTGTGTGTGCTTATCTGAAGCACGCCGCCTGATCAACACGTCTGTTTCCCTCCGCTCCCGTAGGATCGTGTGTGAGATGGGCAAGGCCGAGAGGAGCCAGTACGCCGGCAACGCTGAGGTGTGCGTGGGGGTCGGAGAATGCCGACCGCAGTTCATGGCCAAGTCCTCCAACTACTACTTCTTTGTGGTGAGTAGCTGCCGAGCACACACAAGCGCACACACACTCACACAAGCGGACACACACAAGCGCACACACTCACACAAGCGGACACACACAAGCGCACACACACTCACACAAGCGGACACACACAAGCGCACACACACTCACACAAGCGGACACAGACAAGCGCACACACACTCACACAAGCGGACACACACAAGCGCACACACACTCACACAAGCGGACACACACAAACGCACACACACACACACACGCGCCGTGTCTCTCATCTCTCATCTCTCAGAGTTCACATCTGAGTCGAGGGAGGACAGGCGTGTGTGTGTGCGGTCGATTCCCGCGTTCCTATTCGCACGGTCATTTAAATAAAAAGAATTAGGTCAGGAGATTTATGAGTACTTCTGCTCTGTGACTAATAGGCATCTCTCCGGGGATGTTTACGCCGCTGTGCAGCAGCAACGTCCTCCAGGTTCTGCTGGGCGCCCCGGCCTGCGTAGCTGCGTAGATGCGTAGCGCCGCTGCTGCGGTGTGAGAAAAGACTGACAGCCACTAATGAGAAGAAGTTGAAAATGGACCACGAATGGCCATTAAAGCAGCCTTTCTCTCACACACAGACACACACACTCGCGCGGCACGCACTCACTCACACACACACACACGCGCACACGCACACACACACACACTCGCACACACATATATACACACACACACACATACACATACACACACACACACACACACTCACTCACACACATATACACACACACACACACTCACTCACACACACACACGCCGTATATATTTATATGGTCCCGCTGCAGCGCTCTCTCCCCGTTGACGGTTATGTACCGTACAACACTTAATCAAACGCAAAGGGCACGTCTCCCCCACCCTGGAACACGGCGTAATCGTTACCATTATGTACTGGTTTTATGCAGCGTTATCCCTTTTCTTCACACACGTACATTAATGAGGGTTTATTCCTCGGCGGGCTCGTAACAGGATTATACGACGCGGGGTTAGATGAGTCAGTGTCGTCGCCACGGAGAAGGGCTGATTATGAGATTACGAGAAGCATAAACGAGCCGGGGGGCGGGCGTTTAGCGTTCGTTACGAAACCCCCCCGCCACCGTCCCGGGTTCAGGTCCTCTCGCTTTCCACGTGATTGCGTGACGTTAGAATTATAAGGTTCTATCTCCATTTTTGTCAAAATTTTGTTTTTTTACATAATCTGATCCATTAGGTGTTTATTAATGCTTGTGTGGTGTTATTTTTAAAATGTTGACATTTTTTTGTTAGTAATTAATAAAATAAAAAGGTTCCATCTCACAAAACATAATGGAATGTAAAAACTTTGACGCTCAATATCTCTGAACTACCCTAAACGGAGATAGAACCGTATAATTCTAAGCTCACGATTGGTGGTTTTCGCTTCTTTATGTGATGTGATTGGTCTTCCGATCTTTACCTTTTGATCTTGACTCCGCCCCCCTCCCTCCCGCCCCCCTCCCTCCCCCACAGATCCCCAGACTGTCGAACCTGAAGCCGAGGAGGGGGCCCGTTTCCGGGGGAACCATCGTCAACATCACCGGCGGCAACCTGGACTCCGGGAGCAACGTGTCCATCATGTTCAAGGACCAGAAGTGCACCTATCACAGGTGGGTAGGGTAGGGGGGGCGGGACAAATGCCATCACACATCACACCATCGACCAGTCAGATTGCAGGCCCCATCCGTCTCAGCGTAATCACTCAGCGTGTCAATCAAGAGTCCATCAGTCGTGTTGTCGTACATCTGACCCCGGGGGAAATCCATAGGAGCATTAAAGGCCTGAAAGACTTCCTGATCCCTAATCAATAAGGGCTCGGGTTACAATGGTCAGACCTCAGCTCCCTCTGCCACTAATGATCATATCAATAATGATCATACCAATAATGGATGGATGGATGGAGGCAGAGGGATGTCTTGGGGATTTTTTTTTTTGTGCAAAAGCTGGAAAAGCTCCTGATCAATGACCAATGTCATTTACAATAACTCTTTGGTATCGTAATGGAGTTCCTAATCATGAAATCAATCTCCATTATCTATTAACAACATAAGCTCATCTTATGATATGAATAGTCTATATGATATTTATGTCATATTGTATGATGGCTGCCGTTTGTCACTATTGGTTTACTGGTAGCAGTGTGAGGGAGGGTCATGCGTGTGGTAGTGTGGTAGCAGTGTGGTAGTGTGGTAGCAGTGTGAGGGAGAGTCATGCGTGTGGTAGTGTGGTAGCAGTGGGGCGGCTGTGTCTCAGGAGGTAGAGCCGCCGTCTAATGATCGCAAGGTTGGCAGATCGGCGGTTCGAACCCCGGCTGGCCACATGTCGAAGTGTCCTTGGGCAAGACACTGAACCCCAAAATTGCTCCCAGTGAGCGGGCCGGCGCCTTGCATGGTAGCTTGGCCGCCATTGATGTGTGAATGGGTGTGTGAATGGGTGAATGAGAGGCCGTTGTAAAGCGCTTTGGATAAAGGCTCTGCTATATAAGTGCAGTCCGTTTAATTGAGTTCATTGAGATGACGACCTAACCCTAACCCTAACCTCTCCCTCTGCTTCCAGGCGGGGCGCCCAGTGGATCACCTGCCGTTCCCACGCCTCCCTGCTGGGCTACGGGAACGTCAGCGTGTCGGTCAGCGTGGACAAGGCCCACCTGGAGAAGGACCTGAGGTTCGAGTACGTGGAGGACCCCACCATCACCAAGCTGGAGCCGGAGTGGAGCATCTTCAGGTGTGTGTGTGTGTGTGTGTGTGTGTGTGTGTGTGTGTGTGTGTGTGTGTGTGTGTGTGTGTGTGTGTGTGTGCGTGTGTGTGCGTGTGTGTGCATGTGTGCATGTGTGCGTGTGTGCGTGTGTGTGTGTGTGTGTGTGTGTGTGTGTGCTCGTGCATGTGTGTGTGTGCAAGGGGAGTGAGAAGGGAGAAGGGTTGGTGACCTCTCGTGTTCTCTCTGTACCTCAGCGGACACACACCTGTCACCGTGACCGGAACCAACCTGGACATCATCCAGAACCCCCTCATCAGAGCCAAGTACAACGGTCGAGAGACGGTCAATGTGAGTCCCCGTCACCCCCCCCCATCTCAGCCCTGCACGCTGGTCAGTGAGAGGTCAGAGGTCAGCCCCCCGCCACCACCACCAGTGGTCAACGGGTTCAAGCCCCTGCACTCACCCCCCGGAGACCCTGTGGGGCGGGGATTCCCATAGCTGTAAAACTGTCATTTGGCACAGCTACGTTTCAAACAGAACCGAATCCCTCTGATCTGGGCGCAGACCCGTCTAATATGGGGCCGGTGGAATGTTCCCCATAGAACAGAAGGAGTGAGAGAAAGAGAGAAACAAAGAGAGAGAGAGAGAGAGAGAGAGAGAGAGAGAGAGAGAGAGAGAGAGAGAGATATTGAAAGAGTGAGGTTGTGTTCGCTTTTTCACAAACAGAAGCCGCTCTGTTTCCCTCCAAACCCCGAAAGAAATGGAGCAAGTTTTGACACAGAGGTTAGCCACACTAGAGAAGGGCTATCATATTCCCCCCCGTTCGCACAATAGTCCGACCCACACTCCCATGGGAGCCAGGCAGGACCCGGAGATCTGATTGAAAGGCATAGGGGGGGGAGACAATAGGCAGTAATGCTATCGTCTTACGCCATCTGAGATATACTTGCGCGGGCCCGCGTTCAGCATCTGTGCTCACAGATACGTTTAGCCGACGAACCATTGTGGCTGGAAAGACAAGGCGGTCTCTCTGGACACTTCAAAAGCCGAATGCGAATGAATCAAATCCGGGGATGATGTCTGCGGGAAAGTGAATTTGCAGAAATGTCTTCGTTTCTGATTTCTGGTATCATCTGTGGGCTGTAATTCGATCCTCCCTGGCTGGTAACCAGGTTTGTTTAAAAAAAAAAAAAAAAAGAGCAAAAGGAAAAGCAGCTCTTGACCACTTCCCACTGCCTGACCCCCCCCCCCCCCCCCCCCCGCCTCCCTCCACTTCCCCACAATCACAGCCCCCCGTAGGGTGTCGTACGGGGCGACACGCGGGGTCGACGAAACCCCCAGCGGGATTTGTCAGTTCTGATGTGCCGTCTATGCCCAAAGAACCAATTAAAATGACAGGTCGGGCTCCGAGGGGGTTTAGTTTGAACGGGAGGAGAGGGACCGTGTTCTGAAGCAGAGGTGGTAGATGGGAAATGCCACCGCAAAGCCGGCTGCTATTTATTTTTCTGTTTGAGAAAGAAGACCGCGGTGTCCTGTCTGCCAACCACCTACGCTGTTGATTTGTCAGAGCTGGTGACAAGAGACAGAGGGATGGAGCTGTACCAGGGATATTGAAGGGTGCAGGCAGCTTGACGATGACAGATTGGATGACCCGCTTCTGTTTTTTAATACGGGGACGGACCGAGAGAGACAGAGACAGAGTGACAGCCTGAGAGGCTGTGAGTAAGT
>NC_137678.1:31674749-31684749 GCF_963989245.1 Nansenia antarctica | reverse complement strand
CTCTCCTTATCTCTGTCTCCCTCTCTCTGTCCTTCTCTCTCTCCTTCTCTCTGTCCCTCTCTCTATATCTCCTTCTCTCTCTCCTTCTCTCTCTCCTTCTCTCTCTCTCCCTCTCTCTGTCCTTCCCTCTCTCCTGCCTCCCCCCCCCCCCCCCCCCCCCTCAGGCCCGCGTGGGTGGGATCGAGTTCTCCCCGGGCGTGGTCCACATCACGTCGGACAGCCCCCTGAGCAGCACGGCCATCATCAGCATCACGGGGGCGGGCGCCCTCCTCATCCTCTTCATCGTGGTGGTGCTCATCGCCTACAAGAGGAAGTCGCGGGAGAGCGACCTCACCCTCAAGCGCCTGCAGATGCAGATGGACAACCTGGAGTCCCGCGTGGCGCTGGAGTGTAAAGAGGGTGAGGAGCTAGTAGAGTAAAGCTAGCATACTGTAACACACAGGAGGGTGAGGAGCTAGAGTCAAGCTAGCATACTGTAACACACAGGGGTTCCCACTCTTTTTGACAAACAGGACTTTTTCCAGGAGTTTTTGCTTGACAATCCAGGACCAGGACAGCCACTTGGTTATATAATAATAATACCAGTAGGCCGGTAAAAAAATAGTTATTTTTCTAGGGGGCTGTCCCACTCATATTTTCTTATTTTATTGGACATATTATAGTGAAGACAGACAGGAAAGTAAGGAGAAGGGAGAGAGAGAGAGCATGTCAGCATGGGCCGGATTCGAACCCATGCCGACATGGGCGTGCACGGTAGACTGCGGTGCTAGACCACTGGACCACCCCAGGCCACAGTATCGATACATTTAACCCCGGTTTTATTCCTCCTTTTTTAACGATGCAGGGTTCATGATGATGAGTCTCAGGGTCATTACAGGTGACTGCTACACCATCACTGTACAGTAAGGTAATGATGTGTACAGTAGGGTCATCTCTCTGTAAGGTCATCTCTCTGTAAGGTCATCTCTCTGGCTAAGGTCATCTCTCAGTAAGGTAATCTCTCTGGCTAAGGTCATCTCTCAGTAAGGTCATCTCTCTGGCTAAGGTCATCTCTCTGGCTAAGGTCATCTCTCTGGCTAAGGTCATCTCTCAGTAAGGTCATCTCTCTGGCTAAGGTCATCTCTCAGTAAGGTCATCTCTCTGGCTAAGGTCATCTCTCTGGCTAAGGTCATCTCTCTGGCTAAGGTCATCTCTCAGTAAGGTCATCTCTCAGTTAGGTCATCTCTCTGGTGGTTAGATGTCACCAGCACTGCTATGGCTTGGTTTGGTTTACTTACAAGCTCTCCTCAACAAACAAACAAACACATACAGCACATCCTATAATCCAGAGGTGCCCAAAAAGTATTTATTATGAAGGACCAAAAATGTATCTGGATGGAAGGGCTGGACCAAAAAAGAAATGTTGATGTTATGTATATTTGTATATATTATATACAAAATGTGCGTTTTGTAGTCATTAAGATTAGGATTTTACAGCACTTTAAAAATAAGAGGAGAATAAGCATGAGCTTGTCAAATGCCATGGCAGCCAAAACAAAGGGTTTTATGATACATGTATTTGTGTATTTTTAACACTAAATTGTGTTATTCCCTCGCACTGAGAGTGTTGATTTCTAACATTCAGAATGTTGTTTTATGACACATGAAAGTCTATTTTTAGCACTAAATTGTGTTATTCCCTTTCACTAGAAGTGTCAATTTCTAACCTTCAGTGTTGTTTTATATCTGAAATGGCATTGTTATTAACCTATACATTGCATTCACCATGAATGTTTTCAGAACATCTGAAAATGCTTCTAGACTCACTTGTAAGGCTACAGAAAAACAGTCATTGTAAATCTACTATCTGTCTTTCATTTAGTTAAATATGTTAACCCACAAGATTAACCCACACATATTATTAACAAGTATAATAAATCATTAAAACAAACTATCATTTCATCCTTTTTTTAATTATTCAAACATTTTCCAAGCACCGTGCAGCACGACTTAACTTACAGTTTACAGGATAACAGGCCTCAAAAAACATGTTACAGATGTCTCTCTCCTCTCTCTCTCCTCACTCTCTCTCTCTCTCTCTCCTCACTCTCTCTCTGTCCTCTCTCTCTCTCCCTCTCCTCTCTATCTCCCCTCTCTCTCTGTCCTCTCTCTCTCTATCCTCTCTCTCTCTCTCCTCACTCTCTCTCTCTGTCCTCTCTCTCTCCTCACTCTCCCTCCCTCTCCTCTCTCTCTCCTCTCTCTCTCCTCACTCTCTCTCTGTCCTCTCTCTCTCCCTTCCTCTCCTCTCTCCCTCCCCTCTCTCTCTCTCTCTCTCTCTCTCTCCCTCTGACCCCTGTCTCTCTAGAGTGGACCAGACCAGCGTGTGACAATGAGAGAGTGGACTAGGATATATGCACATGACATATGCACAACTTAACTCTATATGCATTAGGCACATTTATTAAAAACTTAAATATATATATATTCTTTTTTTTAAATAACAAGAGTGGACCAGGATATATCATATCAGAGAGGACTAGGATATGTGCACAACTTAACTCTCTCTCTATATATATATGCACATTTACAAAGAAAATAAAGGCACAATATGTTATCTCTCATCTTCACCATAAGCACGTTGTAAGTCATAGGGCTTATACATGACAAGACTGTCTGCTTTGATAACATCTTTCTCTCATCACTTTCAGATACTTGGTAGGCATGAAAATGTTCACTGAGATGAAGCGCAGACATCTTTTGTGTTCTCTTTGTGAAGAGATGATCCATTGTTCGCAAAACACCCAGCCTCTGGACTCTGTAGTATCTTGGAGACAGTGGCAATTAGCTTGAGACTGTGACAATTAGCTTGAGACAGTGACAATTAACTTGAGACTGTGATAATTAGCTCCCAATGACTGAGCTTTCTGCATCACCACCATGAACACTAGTTAAATGCTTTTTGAAACCTGGATATGATGAAAACTGACGCCTACAACAATCTTAAACACAAAGGTGTAAACCAACAGCGACCAACAGCAAGGGTTGTTGACCCTTTCTTCCACGCAGGTGTTGACCCTTTCTTCCACGCAGGTGTTCATCGATGCTGCAACATGACTGAGAAACAGAGCAATAACATGAACCACCTAAAGTGATAGTTCATATTCTTACCCAGACATATTTACAAATACAGGTACATGTGAGTGTAATAGCTCCTCCTGTTCGACCAGCCAACAACCTTGTGTCGCAAAAAAACGCTAAATGTCATATGTTCCTCCCAAATGAAGGAGGAGATACTGACCTGTATCTCCCCAAGAGTCAGCATTCGTCAGGACAAAACAGCAGCAGGGAGTGTTGATTCGGCTGTTGATCGTACACACACGCAAATACATCAAGCCGATGGTCAGTGCGTTGTTACTGTAACTGCTTACAATCAACTCAATTAAAGACTGGAGTTTAAAGACTGGACTTAAGTTTAAAAAACGCACAACTCTCAACACGAGTCCTTTGACATCTAAAACAACATGGAAACGTTTTGAAGACGTCTGCGGTTCTCTGCGGGTCACACACTAGCTCCTGGCCGTGTCGCGAGGTCGTCTTCATCTTCTCAAACACACTTGCTTCATCAGCAGAGTGAACATCTAATGATATAGCCTCCCTGCTAGCCTGCTAGCCTCCCTGCTAGCATCTCCATCAAGCTGCTGAGGCACTGTGACCACTGCTGCTGACCTTTGGCGGTTTGACCTTTGGTCTTTGTGCTTTAGGCACTGTGGCTGCCCTGACTGCCTGTTGACCAGTTGACCTGTTGACCTTTCTCCCTAGACACGGTCCTGAGGCGCCATGCTAAATACCCTGTGTTCTTTTCCGCACCATAGAAGGAACTCCTGTTAATATATATTTTTTTTAATATATCAGTACTGTATGAACAGTTTGAACTGTGTTTACAGTGTTAGGGCTAGGGGGCTGATACAGGTCTCATCTGGGTTAGCGACCAGATATTATGTTGTACCTGTGCTTTGTAGTCATGTCCTGTATACATCAATGTTGCAGCCACAGCTAGGCTCTCACAGAGGGAGTGTCATGCAGTTCCTATAACGCTGTTCTGTCTGTCTGTCTGTCTGTCCGTCCCTCAGCGTTTGCGGAGCTCCAGACAGACATCCACGAGTTGACCTCTGACCTGGACGGAGCGGGCATCCCCTTCCTGGACTACTGCGCCTACACCATGAGGGTCCTCTTCCCCGGCATCGAGGAGCACCCTGTCCTCAGGGACCTGGAGGTAAGGGGCTGCCTCTCACACCGCCTGTGTGAAAACCACCTGCAGTCTCCACCACGTTATCAATCATTATATGTCAAATAATCTGTCAAATAACAGTCTCGATCAAATTAGCGAATTGAAAATAATATAAAAGGGAAAACAACTAAAAATGCAAATTAACGTCACAGCAGGTAGCGGGTGAATTAACGCGACTGTTCGTTTTGTTTAACGCTCACGCCCAGTAAATAAAAGGCACGCGTTCTCATCAGGCACAACATGCCTCCTGAGGTAACGAGGCGCCATCCAATCGCGATCGCTCTCTCGGTTAATAATCCTCCTAACAACAACAACACGGGACCCGGCGGATTCTCAGGCCCGAGGACCCGAATTAAAAGTCTTAGCGGTAGAGAGAGACAAGCAACACGGCAAACCGCACGTTATTTATCCCCCCGGTGACAGTGATGGACACTGATAATTGAACGGTCCATCTTTCCCAATCAAGCCTTGAGGCCCCATTTCACAGTCTCAGGGTTGGCCACTTTCTTTGCCTGATGAGAATTCCCCCACCGTAATAAGCAATATTAATTATCTTTTAATTGGTATAAATGTCCCCTGTATATGAGCAGTTAAATGCGAAAATCAAAGACTAATGAATGTAGCAGTGGACTTGTCTCTGGGTTGTGATGGCTAGTTAATTGTTATTGATGGGAGAGATTCTACAGTAAATGGGGCTGGTTATGAGCTTGGAGTGAAGAGTGGTTTCGGAAATCGAAAAGTACTCTGTTCTTCTCTGCTTGGACGGAATCTCTCTCTCTCTCTCTCTCTCTCTCTCTCTCTCTCTCTCTCTCTCTCTCTCTCTCTCTCTCTTCTCTCTCTCTCTCTCTCTCTCTCTCTCTCTCTCTCTCTCTCTCTCTCTCTCTCTCTCTCTCTCTCTCTCTCTCTCTCTCTCTCTCTCTCTCTCTCTCTCACACACACAGTCTCTCATTCTCTCTGGATGAAAGGAGATATACTCCATTTCAGCTCCGTTGCTCAAATATGCTGACATTAGACCGCTGTACCTGTCAGATGTATAAGAGGTTTACATTCCGGTACATTCAGGCGTCGCCTCAGAAGACACGCAGCCCGCTCCTCTCCTCCTCTCTGCTCATCCTGAGATCTGTTCTGTTAAACGGGATTGTTGTTGTTGGAGCGTCGGGGGCCGGGGTGGGACGCACGCTCTCCTCTGATACGAACCGACAAGAGACGCTGCACACACACATGGTTACACACATCTACACACACACACACATGGTTACACACATCTACACACACACACACACACACACACGGTTACACACATCTACACACACACATGGTTACACACACACACACACATGGTTACACACATCTACACACACACACATGGTTACACACACACATGGTTACACACACACACACACACACATGGTTACACACATTTGCACAGACACACACACACACACACACATGGTTACACGCATTTACACAGACACACACACGCACACACACACACACGGAAAAGCAAGAAAAGCCTAGTTTATTTGTATAGCACATTTCATACAACAGGGGGGAATTCAAAGTGCTTTACATACAGAATTGGAAAATCGTGGCGACCGCCCCTCCTGGTGCCCCCACGGTTGAAAAACGTCTGTCTTAAGTGCCCTTTTGAGTGGCAAAAATGCCCTTTTGAGTGGCGAAAATGAGAGGGCGTGCCCTATTGGTGCCCCTCCAATGGTCTAAACTTGAACATGTGCACTGATGGGGTCCCATGTTGTGCAGTAAGTGCCCTTTTTTTCTTTTCGCCCCTGCCCTTCAAACAGCCTGAGTCCGCCACTGCACACACACACTTTCTCTTTCTTTCTACCTCTATCAACATCTTGTCAGCCTGTGTGAAATTAGGCTAGCATTGGAATCCTCGTTCTCCCCCTAGTGCGAGCCACAGATTAGCTCGCCCCCGGGGTACCAGTGACAGTAACAGGAACACAGGCTTCCTGACAGACAGACAGGCCCAGGGTTGTCTACCCAGGCTCCCCGGCTCTGTTCACATCCTGACAGATCAAAAAATAGAATCTCCAAAGGTACAATTTAACCAGAAGAAGAAGCGCCAGGAAATAGGTGCGCCGCTGACTGACTGACTAGCATAAATGACGCGGGGACGTGTGGTTCCTCAGCCGGAGTACGCTACGGGGAGCGCGCCGCGCCTTTCATCTCCTAGCTAGTAGCTAGTTTGCCGGGGAACGAGAAAAAAAAAAACGGGAACATTGGACGCTTGCTGTCAAAGAAATAAATAGGGCTCTCTGAAGACCCTTTTGTTTGCCTTTGACTTCTTCTACTTTGAGAAAAACAACAACAGCGCCGGGACGTTGTTAACTAAAGCTCATCGCTCTCCTGGAGTCCCTCCGGTTCTGTGTAGCGGGGATCATTAGCGTGCCGTCGTTAAGGGGGAATTAGAGGTAATAATGGATCCAGCGGGGTGATTATGGCTCCGGCTGGGAGGGGGAGGGGGGGGGGGGGGGTGGCCATGGCAGCGGGTTCTTCTTCTACACATCAGTCAGTCAGAGACGCTCCTCCTTCTGGTCCCCTGGATACTTCCCTGGACGTGTGCAGTGTGACGTCATATCTCATATCAATAGCTGCTGCGATTGGATAGTCTTGTTGTTGGTGGTGGTGTGGTTGTTGTTGTTGTTTTGGGTCGTCCAGTCTGTTGTGTTGCATTAAAACATGAACGCATTCTTGCCGGCAGTAGTACTATAGTCATATAAGCTGAAGGTTTAAATGATCACGACTGCAAGTTCGTGATGACTGCACGGTCATGATCATCGAACCACAGTTTGACCCTGGCCTTCTCTGAACAGCTGAGACAGAGATGAAACAGACCGCAGACCCTGCCTGACCTCTCCTCCCCCGTCCCCCCCTCTCCTCCCTGTCCTCCCATGTCCTCCCCCGTCCCCCCCCCCTGTCCCCCCTGTCCTCCCCTGTCCCCTCCTGTCCTCCCCTGTCCTCCCCTGTCCTCCCCTGTCCTCCTCTGTCCCCCCCTGTCCTCCCCTGTCCTCCCCCGTCCCCCCCTGTCCTCCCCCCTGTCCGCCCCAGGTGCCGGGCTACAGACAGGAGCAGGTGGAGAAGGGTCTGAAGCTCTTCGGCCAGCTGATCAACAACAAGGTGTTCCTGCTGTCCTTCATCCGCACGTTGGAGTCCCAGCGCGGCTTCTCCATGCGCGACCGCGGCAACGTGGCCTCGCTGATCATGACGGTGCTGCAGAGCAAGCTGGAGTACGCCACCGACGTGTTGAAGCACCTGCTCTCAGACCTGATCGACCGCAACCTGGAGAGCAAGAACCACCCCAAGCTGCTGCTACGCAGGTGAGGGGAAGGGGGGGGACTGGGGGGGGATGTGGGTGGGAGGGGTTTATGTATGTGTGAACGTGTGTGCGCTTGTGTGAGATTGTGTGTGCTTGTGCGTGCTTGTGTGTGCTTGTGTGAAATTGTGTGAGATTGTGTGTGATTGTGTGTGCTTGTGTGAGATTGTGTGTGCTTGTGTGAGATTGTGTGTGCTTGTGGGAGATTGTGGGAGCTTGTGTGCGCTTGTGTGCGCTTGTGTGAGATTGTGTGTGCTTGTGTGAGCTTGTGTGAGATTGTGTGTGCTTGTGTGAGCTTGTGTGAGATTGTGTGAGATTGTGTGAGGTTGTGCGTGCGTCTGTGTGCTTGTGTGAGATTGTGTGTGCTTGTGTGAGCCTGTGTGTGTCTGCGTGTCTGTGTGCGTGTGCGTGTGTGTGTGTGCGTGTGTGCGTGTACGTACGTGTGTGTACATGTGTGTGTGTGTGTGTGTGTGTGTGTGTGTGTGTGTGTGTGTGTGACTCTCGTGGGCCCTCTTGTGCCTCATTAAGAGAGGCCTTGACACTGTCCTCTGTCTGTGCCGGGGGAGAAGGTGAGGAACATCACTGGTACACCTGCACACCTTCTCCTCCTCTCTCCTCCTCTCTCCTCTCTCCTCCTCTCTCCTCCTCACAAGGCGCCCCGAGCATTCGGCTATGAAGGGCTTAATCTGGCCTCCCTCTCTCTGTATGTGTGTCACACACACACACACACACACACACACACACGTTCCCCCCTCCTGTTTTCCCTCTATCTCTCTATCTGAGACAGTGTGAGTCATTCAGGTCTGGTGGAGCTTTTAAGCATTTAAGTGGTGAACAGCTGCCTAATGCTAACATCAATGTTGCATTAGTATTTACCCTAACATTAACACACACACACACATATACACACACACATATACACACACACACACACATATACACACACACACACATACACACACACACACACACACACACACACACACACACACACATATACACACACACATATACACACACTCATACCCTACACACACACACACATGCGCGCGCGCACACACACATACATACATACACACACTCACACTCATACCCTACACACACACGCACACCCTACATACACACACTCACACTCATACCCTACACACACACACGCACCCACGCACACACACACAGACACACACACACACATACACATACACACACTCACACTCATACCCTACACACACACACTCACACACACACACACACACACACACACACACACACACACACACATATACACACACTCATACCCTACACACACACACACACGCACACACACACATTCACACACACACACACACACACACACATACATAATATCCTTGCACTGGTAATGAAACAACTGTTGCAGACGCTTTTATCCAAAGCCCCACTTTTCCCCACTCGAAGCCTCTTGAATTGATCATTAAAACAAAACACACTTCCGCAGCGTTCTTCTGTGCCCAACTTAAATACAGTGTAATCGTCTGTAGACGAGTGGTTTAAAGGGAAGATGGGGGATAAGAACTTAACTTTGTTGTATCATCCGAGCATTACCATGACGATAGGCCCGATCGGGTATTCAGTGTTCATTATCCGTGACATGTAAAGATTAACTCGGATGACATTGAAACGCTCACTTTGTCTCAGGAACACAGAGTGCTCTGACACGCACATCATTAGAATATAATTATGATTAATTAGCGGAGAATCCAATTAAAAAAAGGCAAGTCAAAAAATCCCACAGTCATAAGGAAAATTTGATTCTTTAAAAGCCGTACTCCCAGCCCAATCAACTCCTCCTCCTCCTCCTCGATTCTGTAAGCACAAGTCCATAAGGGCCACTTTATCGCAACACCATATATGGTGCTGGGGGGGTGTTGTGATGACTCTGGTTGCCTAGAAACGTTGTTTTCCTCTCGGCCATTCGCGCCCTGTGCAGTAGCAGTAGCGTCGCCTTTTTTCTCCGGCGTATCCAGTCAGCCCTGAACACCCTTGTGGTTTGACAGGCATGTGGTAAATTAATTTTGTCTCCTCATTTCCAATTTCAATTACAACCCCCATCCTCCCTTAGGCCAAATACTCATCCTTCCCCCCAATAAAGACACTCGGATTCCTCTTTGTTAGCTACGTGTTAGCGTAGCGAGCGTATCGTCGTGTCAGGGGGGGTGGAAATGAACACTGGCTCATTGAAGGGGAAGGGGAGGACGTCACGTGACTTGGCAGGTGACAGCAGGCATATTCACCTCATGAAGAACCGTTTAAATGGCACTCGGCGCAATGCAGAGTTTGATTAATGCGGTCTAGCCGAAGACATGATTAATCGCACACAGAGCCATTATGCAGACAGTAAACAAAGGGAATATTACTGA
>NC_137678.1:31664749-31669749 GCF_963989245.1 Nansenia antarctica | reverse complement strand
GTTGCTATCGACTCTAAAATGTTCCTGTTGCATAAAGCTCACCTATGAGTGGCTAAAGTAAGATTGACGTATAGATAGCCTGTCACGCAATGCATTCTAGGACAGAAAAAACATGGCGTCCGAAACAGCTACACCTAGCGGCGGAAGATGTGAGAGATAAACTCCCTTTTTTTGTTGAAAACATATGTATATTGGAGGAATATAATGTGGAGAAAAGTATACTGCTGTATACTTAGCAGTTGGGGAAAAAAAGTTTAAAGTTACTTAAAAGTTAGCACTTTTCCAACGTAAGGCTGACTCGTTCCCATAGCAACACAGCTCTTAAATCAAGTTTAGCCAGGGGGGGAAGGTGGCTAACTTTCTAACCGCAAAATAAATCAGTCTTAATCCCAACTGGCAGTCTTAATTAGACTGGTCTAACCTGAGAATATAAGACTAGTCTAAGGCTTAGACCAGTCTTAATCTATGTTTATGAGAATATAAAACTAGTCTAAGGCTTAGACCAGTCTTAATCTATGTTTATGAGAATATAAAACTAGTCTAAGGCTTAGACCAGCCTTTATGCCAGTTTATGCAACTGGCCCCTGGAGCTAAGCTAAGGGTCACTCGGGCGTACCAAAGATGGAATAGGGGGGGTGGGGGTGTGGGGGTTTGAGTGCAAGCCCCAGAGGGGCTGAGGAGGGGAGAGTATACCCAAATCTACTGAATAACCGTCGTGGTATAACCCTCATCCTAGTTGAGTTCAACAGCTTGTAATCTATCACCGTTAATTAACAGGTGTGTTTTTGCGAATAACGGCACAGTCCCTTCAGCTGAGGTTCACCGCCACGACTCTAGGCCCCCCCCCCCAGCCTGCCTCCCCTGGTGTTCTACCCCCCCCCCCCAGCCTCCCCTGGTGTTCTACCTCCCCCCAGCCTCCCCTGGTGTTCTACCTCCCCCCAGCCTCCCCTGGTGTTCTACCTACCCCAGCCTCCCCTGGTGTTCTACCTCCCCCAGCCTCCCCTGGTGTTCTACCTCCCCCCAGCCTCCCCTGGTGTTCTATACTTCTGGTGTTTTTGAAGACATTATTAACAGGCCGCAGCAGTCACCTCCATGCCTCCATGTTCCTTATAATCCGGTAGAATTGGCATCGCTTTATTTACGCTATTTATTTATTTACGTTACCGGTGGTGTGGAAACCCAGATGCCATGGATTCCATCTCCCATCCAAGAACATGGAAATGTCTGAGGAGACCATATGTGGGAGAGATGTGTGAAGAAGATCTAAACGTTAAGCCTCGTTTATGGAGCGGGGCTCTGCGCAATATCCTAATGCCTCCCCCCCACCACCACCACCCCACCCACCCCACCCCCGCTTCCCGCATCTGCCATCCAGGAATCCTCCAGGTCCCCGTTTCTGTAGCAGAGGCAAACCGGAGGCCGTAATCAGGGCTAGCTAAGTACCAGAGACCCCCCCCCCCCCTGGCTCTCTCTGTACCCCCCCCCCCCCCCCCCCCCCCGCGTGCCAAACGGGCACTCTGCCTCCGTACATTACACCACGTTACAGCCACATTAACTTGTAACGTCGCTCAGATTGTTTGAAGTGGGTTGCCGGGGGGTGTGGGACAGGGGGGGTGTGGGACAGGGGTGCGGGGGTGCGGGGGGGAGAGGTTGTTTTGAGGTTGTTTCGCGGGGCGGTTGCGTCACAATGCGGCGTCCGTCCTCCGTAGAGACGCCTGGGGATGAGGAGGAGCCCGAAAACACATCATTACTGCAGGGCCTGGCTCTGGACACCCCCCTCCTCACACACTCACACACGTACACAAACACGTACACACACACACAAACACGGACAAACACGCACACACACGTACACATACACACACACAAACACGTACACACACGCACACACGTACACACACACACACAAACACACACACACACACACGAACATGTACACACACACACACAAACACGTACACGCACACACACGTACACAAACACACACAAACACGTACACACAAACACGTACACACACACATACACACACATTTCTGAACACAGGCGCACAAAGTAGAAACATAATACATAAAACATAACACGTGCATGCACACACACACACACACACAGACACACACACACACACACACACACACACACACTACAAACAGGATTCTTGGTGTGAGCTGTAGAAGAGGAGGAGTAGGAAGAGAGGAAGGAGAAAGTTAAAGGGCTCGACCGAAGCAACTCTTATTCTTCTCTTTTTTACAGAAATCCCCCCCCCCTCCTTCCTCCCTCACCCTCCTCCTTCCTCCCTCCTTTCTGTACTTTTCTTTTCATCCCTTTGATAGATGTGCTGAATGTTGTGGACATGGAGAGCATTTGGAAGTGTGTGAAGTGTGTGTGATTACAGGGTCCAGTAGTGGCGCGAGGGGGGGGGGGGGGTGAGAGAGAGAGAGAGGGAAGGTGGGAGGGAGGGAGAGAGAGAGGGAGGGAAAGAGGGAAAGAGTGAGGGGGACACATGAAAGGAAAGATGAAACGTGACCTGGTTGACCCTCGCATCCACACACGTTGGGGGGCCCGCCGCTGTGCCGGAATAAAAGTGCGGTGGGCACAGCGAGGGCCGGAAGCTAATCCCCTCCAGGTGTTGTGCCAGCGCTGGGGGGGGGGGGGGGGCAGGCAGGACTACTGGCACTGTGGCACAAGCCCCCCCCCCCTCGAACCACCCCCACTGCCCCCCCCCCCCCCCCCCCGCCATCTCTCACAATGGAGGTCCTTTAAGAGGCCCTCTGAGGGAGGGCTGCAGGTGCCACAACACTGGGGCAAAGGGGGGGGGGGGGGGGGCAGCTCACACACACACACACATAATGAAACACAATGACACACAATGGCTTTAATCCTGAAATATTGATGCCCATGGCCATGCCTCATTGAAATGCTGCGTGCGTGCGTGCGTGTGTGTGTGTTTGTGGATCCTTTACTTGGCACACTACCCACACACACCCCCATCGCACAAGGGTGGGACCATGTTAAAGGATATCCGACACCCCCCCCCCCCCCCGTTGTTGTTATTGTACACCTATTACTCATTAACGGGCTCGCTAGCTCCCGGTAGCCACCCCTAGTGTTCGCCACCCCCGCTTTGTAAGTTCAGTCACGGGCGGCCGAGGCACATTGTGTCCGTTGCACTTTTCCTTTTGTAAGCGGATCCGCCTGGCCTCTGAATGGGCTGGGGAGGAGCCGGTAATGAGGGCAGCGTTATTACAGGACCACGGCGGCCCTCTAATGACATCAATCCACCGGGATCAAATAAGGCTTTTAATTGGTTTCCCTTGTATCGAAAAGCCCCCAGCGTAAATTAGGTGCCCTCGGTTGTGTGCCTGAGTAGAAAAGGCAGCCGGAAAAGATTGGGGATAGGGGGGGGGCGGGGAGGGGGGGGGGTGAGGTGGGCCAGGGGTCGGCATGGGGGTGGGGGCGGGTGGTTTTTAGATGTGCGAGGCAATTCGTTGTTCTTGTGTAACAAAAAACCCCTATTCATTAACCGACAGTCATCATTTTTTCCAGAATATTTAATGTCGTCCGTGACTGCCGCGTCGAATAATGAAGGCGGTAATGAAGAGTGTGAGTGTCGTGTGTTCATTCCGTGCGTCTCCTCTCTCTCTGTCCGTTTACAGAACCGAATCGGTGGCGGAGAAGATGCTGACCAACTGGTTCACCTTCCTGCTCTACAAGTTCCTCAAGGTAAGCGGCACCTACCTCCCTGTTCCCCTCGCCAACACACTCCCTCTCTCAGTGTGTGTCTGTGTGAAGTGGCCAGGTTAAAGACATTATGTTTTAGTGTGTGTTTTTTTGGGGCGTCACTTATCGAGCCCACCTTTCCCTCCTGACTGGCCCCCCACCACACTCACACACACACACACACACACACACACACACCCGAGTAGTGAACTGTCGTGTTGCTGTTTAAGCGGTCGGTCGGCCCTAGTCATGTGTAGAGTGTGTTACATCACAGAGGTACACACCCCGTATCCCATCAGGTCTCTGAGGGGGTGTGGCGACGGCTCTCTCTCAGACGGAAGAGTGATGTCTCCCTCTTTCTTTCATCCTCTCCTCAACCACTCATCCCTCTCTCTCTCAGCCTAGAGGAGGAGAGGAAGACACTGATAGATGGCACGTCTCTCCGTTTGATGAAGGGCTTTTGATACGAGGGCTGGCTCACCCAGTCTATCATGCCAACGTTTGCTCACTTTTTCCAAAACTTCTCCAGACTTCTCTAGCTCGCGTCTGGAGGGAGGAGAGGCTGCTGGGAGCTGGTGGCGGTAGACTAGGGGAAGGCTTCTCTGGGGGAGGATAGTGAAGTTGTCCTTATTTACATGGCAAAGCTAGTTATGGTGATCTGATGTACGTAACACGTGGACTTGGTTCTTTTTGAAACCGCTAGACTAAAACAGCCTTCTGTCTCTCTCTCTCTCTCTCTCTCTCTCTCTCTCTCTCTCTCTCTCTTGTCTGTCTCTCTGTCTGTCTCTCTCTCTCTCTCTCTCTCCCTCTCTCTCTCTCTGTGTCTCTCTCTCTCTCTCTCTCTCGCTCTGTGTCTCTCTCTCTCTCTCTCTCTCTCTCTCCCTCTCTCTCTATACAGGAGTGTGCCGGCGAACCCCTGTTCTCCCTCTTCTGCGCCATCAAGCAGCAGATGGAGAAAGGCCCCATTGACTCCATCACGGGCGAGGCGCGCTACTCGCTCAGCGAGGACAAGCTCATCAGACAGCAGATCGACTACAAGACGCTGGTGAGGGGTCAGGGTTCAGCGGCCTGCGTTTAGGGTTACAGAGAGGGCCGTTATGGGTTGTCAGTCGCGAGCCACAACGCTGCCGCCCGCCCACTTTTCATGCCTGACAGGAAGAGGGCGCGGAGGGGGCGACCTCACTTCCTGTTGTGACCGCAGCTGTCAGTCGGGTGGAGAGGGGGGGACCGTGTGCAGCGATCAACACAAGTCTCTGTCCTCCACTCTGTTCTGTACTTATCTG
>NC_137678.1:31654749-31662249 GCF_963989245.1 Nansenia antarctica | reverse complement strand
CTGTACAGTACCAGTCAAAATTCAATTGAATGGGAAAGTGTGTCCAAACTTTTGATGTACTTTTGACTGGTCCTGTATATCCCTGTGTACCATCCCCCTGCCCAGCATGTCGGCCCACCTGACCTAGCTATCGATGGATGAACCTGAATATGTGGGTATATTCACTTCCTAAGTAAAATGTTGTGTCATCACGTCCTAGCCTGCAGCTGTTCACACACACACACACACACACACACACACACACACACGTCTACACTTGCAGCGTCCAGAGCCTGTTTACAGACGCCTTGTGATCTTATCCAGCCATTGATTTTTCGGAAGAACTTCTGCCAAGGATGGCAGCCTTCTTTACCGAGACAAAAGAAAAGCTTGTCTCAGATCTCGGGAGATTGGAGTGGAGCGCTTCACTGTTTATGACTCATGCCTCAGATTGCTCTTTCCCTCCAAAAATTGATCCGGCGGCCATGTCCACCTTCGTCTGAGTCAGGTGATTGATTAAGTAATCAATGGAGGGACTCTAAGATCCCTAAACTTTAGTTTGTGGCGGTGAAACTTTCGAAAAATATCTGCTTACGTCTCTCTTTCGTTCAACTCACCGACGATGACTTAAGATGTTTTAAGACACTGAAGCATGACCAGGGCTCGACATTAACGCCGTTTTACTTGTCTCGTCTGTTGATCACCCGTACGCTTTGATAATATCTTCACTCACGATCATCTAGTCTAGTCTGGCGCCTGCGCCGTCTGTTGTTCTTCCTGCACACAGGTAAAAATATCCGGGATCTAGCAGCGTCGTCGTGCTCGCGCAAACAAACCCGGCGAAACCCGGCGAAAACTCCGGGCAAGTAAAACGGCGTTGATGTCGAGCCCTGATGACTGATAGTAGTTCTTTTTTTAAGGATGTTTTTTTCTGAGTGGGGCAGTCCCACTCATGTTTTTCATTTTATTGGATAGAGATAGTGACGACAGACAGGAAAGTAAGGAGGAGAGGGAATGTCAGCAGGGCTTCGAACCCAGATTCGAACCCATGCCAACATGTGTGCACTGTAGACCGCGGTGCTATTCCACTGGACCACCCCAGGCCACAGCACTGATGGTAGCTCCACGGAATAGTTGACGCATGCCCCCCCCCCCCCACTAGTGTAACACTATTCGGTTAGAAAGAAATGAGCCTCTCTCCCATGATGATACCCACCCTACACTAGATTTATGGGCTCTGCGTTCTCCAGCACCACGGCTGTGGTTTTATCCCTCATTGTATATCTGCCGGAAATATCTACCGGCCGCGTTTGCGAGGGGAGTGCCGTGCCTTTTTATGGATTCATATATCAGGATGGATTTTCTTTTTTTCATCATGCCCTCCTATTGTTTTGTTTAGTAATAGCATATTTATAACCGTCCGAGCTGCACCGACAGGAGCTTTTCCGCGGGGAATGTCTCTGTCCGATAAGTGAAGAGATTGGTTTAGCCTTTTGATCTGCGCCGCAACGGTGTGAAATCACTTTATGGCCCCCGCCGGATCCCTGTTGTCTTATTATTGTTTTATTATTATAGAGAATTGGAAATGTGTCCATGGGAGGCCTCCTCCTCCTCCTCTCCCTCCGTGTGTGTGTGTGTGTGTGTGTGTGTGTGTGTGTGTGTGTGTGTGTGTGTGTGTGTGTATGGAGCCACCTTTAAGGAGTGTGTTTACGGGAACGGCTGTGTTTTTTATATCCCATAAAAGACCCAATAAACAGGATGAGAGGATGAGGCGAGGAGAGGAGAGGAGAGGAGGGGAGAGGAGAGGTGAGGAGAAGAGAAGAGAAGAGAAGAGAGGAGAGGAGAGGAGAGGAGAGGAGAGGAGAGGAGAGGAGAGGAGAGGAGAGGAGAGGAGAGGAGAAGAGAGGGACGCTCCACTCAGGATGTGCGCTGGCCGTCTCCGCATTCGACAAACAGATCAACGGGTCTACTGAGTCCACACACACACACACGCACGCACGCACACACGCACGCACGCACACACGCACACGCCACGCACACGCCCACACACACACACACACACACACAGACACACGCACACACGCACGCACACACACACACACACACACACGCACACGCGGGAGATCCACAGGCCTGATAGAGGTAATAGGATTGTGGCAGCATCTTCTGCTCCTCTGAAACAAATTGGATGGGAGTGTTTCTACCCCAGTTTACTGTTTAAATTCCCTCTACTGGGTCTCCCGGAGGGCAGGGGGAGGGGGGGGGGGGGGGGCGTGAGGACAAAACAGGGTGTGTGTGCGTGTGTGTGTGTGTGTGGGTGTAGGTGTGGGTGTTGGTGTGTGTGTGGGTGTGTGTGTGGCCGTGGGTGTGGGTGTGGGTGTGGGTGTGTGTGGGTGTGGGTGTGGGTGGGTGTGTTTGTGTGTATGTGTGTGTTTGTGTGTGGGTGTGGGTGTGGGGGTGTGCGGGTGTGGGTGTAGGTGTGAGTGTGTGTGTGGGTGTGGCAGGGTTTCCGTTAGAAAAAATTGCCGCCGGACACCGTGTACGGGAAGATTTCGATTTACCGGACAAACGTGATATATTCCGGTCATCATATTAAAATATAATATAGCTGTTTGTCGCGGTGATTACTGTTGTGTAGCGGCCTATATATGCCATTTAATGTCTATTTCTCATCCGATACGATTAGATGCGAGCTATATAATATATAATAATATAACATGATTCGCATGCCATTATGTCCAGCGCTGAACGGGCGCCTCACTGGGAACTGAACAGACAGCATCGATCAATGAACGGACTCCACATTACGTTAACTGAAGTTTGTTAAATTGTTTGGGATTAATGTGAGTTTTCTAATTTCTCTTTCCAGTTTTACCCTTTTTTTTATCAATAAAACAACGTCATTTCTATAACCAGGGGGTTGTTCCATCAACGTCGCTAAAGGAAAATCTAGGCTTATTTCGTTAAGTCTCGCGAGACTCTTAAAAAGATCCAGGCATATCTTGATAGATCTCGCGAGACTTGTCAAAATAAGCCTAGATTTTCCTTTAGCGACGTTGATGGAATACCCCCCAGGTCTCGCTGGTTGGGAAGGCATTTCGTTTAGCTGCCTGTCAAATCATACTTAATCGGACTCGGGAGTATGACAATGAGGAGAACATAACTGTTTATTGAGAAACAATTGATAGGCAGGCTGGGGATACGTATATAAAGAAATACCACAATGTCTAGATGTATAACATTTTATTGAACAGTGCAAGCATGTAGGCTTCTGGCGTGACACGGCTAGCCTAATTTCCGTTCATATGCCTTTTATCAGATAAAATAAAATAGATTAAAACTCTTTGAAAATAAATAGGCTTTAAATTAACGTGCAATGCGTATAGGCTAATTTCCGTTCGATGTTACAGCCGGCCTATGCCTTTTCTCAGATAGATAGGGGATAGCCCTGTAAGCTCATACGGGTCTGTATGTCGTCCTGAAGACCGGCTGTTAGATCATATCGCTGAAGTTTGTCTCCATCTTAGTGTAAATGTTGTCCGTTTCGTTTGTTATCCTTGTTATTGTGCGATAAAGTTAAGGCGCTCCGCTTCAGCCACCATTTTCAGCTGAGCACCAAACACACACACAACACTGCCCGAGAGAGAAGGACCCGCCCCCTTTAGTTAGCCTATATGTATGAGTGTGTGTGTGTTTGGTGCTCAGCTGAAAATGGTGGCCCGAAGCCAATTTGAATACAAAATGTGAACTTTAGCGAATTGTATTCAAATTGTGCTTAGAGGGAATTATTTTCACCGGACATTATGTCCGACAAGTTTTCAATTTGTCGGACTTCAACAAATGTTACCGGACAAAGACCGGTAATTACCGGTTAACGGAAACCCTGGGGTGTGGGTGTGTTTATGGGTTTGGGTGTGGGTGTGTGTGTGTGCATGGGTTTGTGGGTGTGGGTGTGGGTGTAGGTGTGGGTATGGGTGTGTATGTGTGTGTGTGTGTCCACACACTCCTCACTCCCCCCCGAAGCCCTCGTCTCCCATGGGGTCTACCGTGGAACCGCCCACAGAGACACTCTGGTGGATTTGGGAAATCGGGGGGGGCGGCGATCTCGGCTCGCTCCGGTTACCTCCCGAGTTTCTCCTATCTCGTTTTGTTCTCCTCATTTCCGCCCCCCTTATCCCCCCCTTAGCTCCCCTCATCCCCCCCCCCTCTCTCGTATTCGTTTGTTTGCTGGTCGCGCGACAGGAGGCTCGCGGAGACTTCATTAGCATGTTGATAGAGCGATGTACTGTACCAGGCGGAGGAGTGGAAACAATAGGCGGCTTTCATTCCTGGAGATGTGTGTGATGTAAACCCCCCCGCCCCCCCCCCCCCTCAAGACGTGTTTCATCATGGGCTCTGTGATTGCTGCTTTGTTTTCCTTATTTCTCTCGATGGGGACGGGAGATGACAAGTGGCCGTGACGCGAGACGGGGCAGCGACCAACCGCCGAGCCGCGACCGCAGCAGCGGCACAATAACGTATTCATATTCATACGCTCGGCGGTCGACGGAAGCAAACGAAAGAAAAACAAATCACCGCCTTGTTTGTTCTGGCGATATCATTGTATTTCTATTATAGTCGGATGAATGGTTTCATTTCTCTTCAGGGAGGGAGGGTCGGGTGTTTCTCTCACAAGTAGTCGTCTGGGTGGTTAACGCCCGCGGAAGCTGCGCTGGTGGCCGTGTGCGTGGGGGTTGTGAGGGGGCGGTGGTTAAGAGTCTCTCTAGTGAGGGGGCGGTTGGTTAAGACTCTCTCTAGTGAGGGGGCGGTGGTTAAGAGTCTCTCTAGTGAGGGGGCGGTGGTTAAGAGTCTCTCTAGTGAGGGGGCGGTGGTTAAGACTCTCTAGTGAGGGGGCGGTTGGTTAAGAGTTGTGTCTTTATGGGCTAGTGGAGCTAACCTAAGATGGTGCCACGTGCTGTCGTCTTTTCCAGGGGAAGGGTTTCTTTAGTCAGTGTTGCGATGGTGTTGTTGTTGTTTTTCAGTTAATATGTGACACCAGCTGGTGTTTTGACCAACCAGTTGCCATCGAAGTAATCTTTCCGTTTTTTTTTTACATATTCTGAAACTACAGATTGTAAGCTTTCAAATGACGCGTCATACATTGAAATCGGCGTGGCACATCGCCACGAACGTCTATCTGCATTTTTATAACATCATAACATGCTGATAGAACACCGACATGCTAAAAACATAACATAGCATAACTACACATAAGGACGCGAAACCCGAAGGTTTGTTAACCAGCCATGTATCACTTACCAGTAGCCCACGGCAGACAAGACAGTGAATCCAATTCACAAATTATGAGTATTTAGTGATCCTAAAACTGTTGTTTATTATATCGAGTGGATACTTCAAAACGTCTACAGTAGTTGTGTATTACAAAAGAAAAAAAAAAGAAAACCAGATTTTGTTGACACAAAAAAATTACATTTTCGAGCCTCCTTTCACAAGTGGTTTACCTCAGTTACATCAGCTTGCGTCACATATGCATCCTCTCCTCTCTAGGGGGGTGGCTGGGTTTCTTTAGAGGCGTTGCAGTGGTGTCATGTCTCTGGTTGGGTGAAAGAAAGGAGCTGTACCTGGGTACTCGCTACTCGCTAGTAATAACAATAAGTGGCTGCTCAGCGGGCGGCTTAGCGCGGTCGATGAGGTTGTTAGGAAGGGGAGCGCGGGGGCTTCGGCCACTAGATGAAAAGGGAAGTGCCAGCGCCCGGCCCGGAGGCTGTAATCACACCCATTGATCGAGCGGGAGGCACCCCGCGCTCTAACAAAGAGCCGAGTGGGTGATTAATTTACCTTCCTTTCTTTCCCTTCTATCTCTTGTCCTGCCTTTCTCTCGTTTTCTCTCTCGCTCGCTCTCTCCCTCTCTCGACTTAACTCTGCCTGACACTTTCTGCTTCCCCCCCCTCCGCCACCCTCCCTCCCTCCCACGCACGCTAGTCGCTGCCTTGTACACTCCCCGTATCTCACTCTCGCCTCAAACGATAACGCTAGCTTCGCCTCGAATCGGTAGCGTCACACGCAAATCCCTTAAAAAAAAAACACAAAAAACAATCCCTTTCACCTTTCTCTTTTCCCTTTGTCCACACACACCTTGGCTGCAGGCAGGACCTGTGTGTGTCGTATCGATGCAGAGAGTTCAGGGAGAGAGCGGTCACGTGACACGTCAGATCTCAAAGCGATAGCGATCTCGATTTCTGGCGTGAAAGTTTTTTTTGCGTTTCTTGTCGCAAAAGAAAAGCAGCAAGTCTCTGGTCTAACTAACCTTGTCTGGTCTTGCTTCACATAGACGGACCATGCAAATACACTGTGGCAGTGTATACAATTGTCTTGTTAGTGCAGAACTCCTACGGTTGGCTTCTACAGTACTGTGTGTATGACCTATGACCCCCCCCCCCTCTATGTATGTTCCCTCCAGAATGGCGTCAGGGCAGAGGGGCGCGCACCATCCTGCAAGACGAGGACGTCACCACCAAGATCGAGAGCGACTGGAAGAGACTCAACATGCTGGCCCACTACCAGGTATATACATACCACCACTATGTATAACACACACATCCACTGAGACATGACCGATAACACACACACACCTACAGAGGAATGACAGCTAACACACACACACCTACAGAGACATGACCGATAACACACACACACACACCTACAGATAATTATAACTATCACACACACACCTACAGAGAAATGACAGCTAACACACACACACACACACCTACAGATAATTATAACTATCACACACACATCTACAGAGAAATGACAGCTAACACACACACACACACACCTACAGATAATTATAACTATCACACACACATCTACAGAGAAATGACAGCTAACACACACACACATCTACAGAGAAATTACAGCTAACACACACACACACATCTACAGAGAAATGACAGCTAACACACACACATCTACAGAGAAATGACAGCTAACACACACACATCTACAGAGAAATGACAGCTAACACACACACACACATCTACAGAGAAATGACAGCTAACACACACACATCTACAGAGAAATTACAACTAACACACACACACATCTACAGAGAAATTACAGCTAACACACACACACACATCTACAGAGAAATGACAGCTAACACACACACATCTACAGAGAAATGACAGCTAACACACACACATCTACAGAGAAATGACAGCTAACACACACACACATCTACAGAGAAATGACAGCTAACACACACACATCTACAGAGAAATGACAGCTAACACACACACACACACCTACAGAGAAATGACAGCTAACACACACATCTACAGAGAATTACAGCTAACACACACACACCTACAGAGAATTACAGCTAACACACACACACATCTACAGAGAATTACAGCTAACACACACATCTACAGAGAATTACAGATAACACACACATCTACAGAGAAATGACAGCTAACACACACACACCTACAGCGAAATACAGCTAACACACACACA
>NC_137678.1:31584749-31634749 GCF_963989245.1 Nansenia antarctica | reverse complement strand
TAAAACAAAATGTTCTCTGAGGCGGTTAAAAAGTATTTATGCCTCAGCCGACGACAGGGATAGATGTGTTGCTCAGATGTTGTAGAAGCGAATGCACTAGGGCCGTATTCATCAGTGCGATGGGTACAATGTAAGTTGCTTTTATATTAAGGCTGCGTGATGTATATGTTTGTCAGATGGCCGTATAGTTGTTCCAAGTGATCTATGTGTGCGTGTTTTCCTCAGGGAGGTTGTTGGTTGTAAATGTGAGGTTTAAATATGGATGAGGGTCGGTTTAGCATAAGTTTTCATGAGCTTTGGCAATAAATAGGACAGGGGTGTATGTGGGTGTTTGTGTTGGTTGCACAGGAATCATAGGAAAAGTAGTTTTAGATGTTAGTAGTTTAAGATAGTTTAAAAGTAGTTTAGATTACTTAAAAGCTAGCCTATTAGCTACTTAGCTCTTCCAGGTTATATAATAAGGTAATATCAATGTAGTGTTCCCTGCTCTTTGCTGATTACTTTAGCACGTGAGGTGATTACTCATGGCGGGCCTAGTCTTTCTGCCATTTGACAGGCTGACCTGGAGCGAGTGAGTAAGCTGTTTACGTGGCGTGTGGCATTAGCGACTGGTGACGCTGACACGGCTTGGCACCCGTGGGAGGGTGATGAGATTGTAATCATACAGTTCCATTCACACACAGCACCGAGGACACAGGGACGGCTTGTTGCATTGGCTTTTATTTCTGCAGGAATAGAGTTTTGGTGCTTACTGCTTAACGTAGGTAATACCATCACATTGTGTTGTGTGGTGATGTCTGTCCAGATCCATTGGCATGTCGTGAGCTTAGAATTCTAAGGTTCTATCTCCGTTTAGGATAGTTCAGAGATATTGAGCATCAAAGTTTTTACATTCCATTATGTTTTGTGAGATGGAACCTTTGTATTTTATGAATTACAAACTAAAAAATGTCAACATTTTAAAAATAGTGTATTAGCTGAGGGGTTCTCTCACTGGCTTTGTGTTTGAGAGATCTACTCTTAAATGTGATGCCTACTGCAAAGTCTATCCACATGGTCATGAAATCTAATTAGTCTATCTGGAGTGAAATACACATGACTGACATCTGATTGTGCTACGCGTCCATGTATGGGTGTAATATGTGATAATGGTTAATGTATTATGTTTTGAGATTACAAGTTAACGTTGTAATCTATTTATAGCAGTTACCAGGGCCCAGTTGTTCAAAAAGTTTAATCTGGATCAGAATGATCCTGATTATTTTTTGGCTATCCTGGATCAGAGAAATTGGGGCGGCTGTGGCGCAGGAGGTAGAGTCGCCGTCTAATGATCGCAAGGTTGGCAGATCGGCGGTTCGAGCCCCGGCTGGCCACATGTCGAAGTGTCCTTGGGCAAGACACTGAACCCCAAATTGCTCCTAGTAAGCGGGCCGGCGCCTTGCATGGTAGCTTGGCCGCCATTGGTGTGTGAATGTGTTTGTGAATGGGAGGTCGTTGTAAAGCGCTTTGGAATAAGGCGCTATATAAGTGCAGTCCATTTATTTATGAATGAATGAATGAATGAATGGTCTTTATTGTCATTTATATAGTACAGGTACCATACAACGAAATTTGGGAGGGGGGGCTCCCCTGGTGCTAGGAAAAAAAATACTAAAAACAAGAAAGGAAAAAGAGCTGGTTTACATAAATAAAGGCTATAATATACACTATCCACTATACTATACTATACAAATACAACACTGTGCTGTACTCTATGCTATGCTATAAATATCCTAACATTTCCTATCTCTGAACCTTATGTACCCGAGGGTTGTCATATTGCACATAGTATTATTGCACATTCATTTAAAGTGTCGCAGTTTGCAGGTTTGAAATGTTCACAGTTGTGTTTCAGTATTGCACTTGATTACAATCTAGTAGCTGCCATCAAATTGTCTAGATTGTCCAGGGCCTAGAACCTAGGTCTTTGCTGTGTTCAGGGCCTGAATGGCCCTAGGGTAGAAGCTGAGCTTCAGTCTATTTGTCCTTGCGGACATGGTCCTGAACCGCTTGCCCGAGGGCAGCCGAACAAAGTGTTCGTTCCCAGGGTGGGATGGGTCTCTGGAGATCTTGGAGGCCTTCCTGAGGCAGCGTGTGTTGTACAGCTCTTCCAGAGAGGGGAGGGGGGCGCCGATGATCTTCTGGGCCGATCTCACGACTCTCTGTAGCGCTTTCCTCTCTGCGGCTGTGCAGCTGGAGAACCACACGCAGATGCAGTAGGTGAGGATGCTCTCCACTGTGCAGCGGTAGAAGGTCACAAGCAGCTCCTGTTTGAGGTGGTATTTCCTGAGGACTCTCAGGAAGTAGAGCCGCTGTTGTGCCTTTTTGATGATGGCTGCTGTGTTGGTCTTCCAGGACAGGTCATCCTGTATGTGCACCCCCAGGAATCGGAGGGTTGAGACTCTCTCCACGCTCCCTCCATCGACGAGCAGGGGCTGGACCTCAGATTTTTTCCTCCTGAAGTCCACGATGATTTCCTGGGTCTTTGACTGGTTCAGCAGCAGGTTGTTAACCTTGCACAGCTTGCCCAGCTGCTCCACCTCATCCCTGTACGCCGCCTCGTCCCCCCCCGAGATGCAGCCCACCACGGTGGTGTCGTCTGCAAACTTTAGGATGGAGTTGCTGGGGTGGACGGGGGTGAAGTCGTTGGTGTAGAGGTTGTAGAGGATGGGGCTTAGCACGCAGCCCTGGGGGGACCCAGTGCTGAGTCTGAGGGCTGTGGAGGTGTGGGAGCCCACCCGCACCCTCTGGGGGCGGTCAGACAGGAAGTCCTTGATCCATGCACAGATGGAGTGTGATAGTCCCAGGTCTAGTAGTTTGTTTAGAAAAGAATCTGGATAATTCTGGACCCAAGACCTCATTAACAACTACCGTCCTTCCCCATCTGTAACGACGAGCAAAAACGAGATCACCAGTCACGAAGCAAACAGGAACCGGTTGTTTACCTCTCTGTCCCCTGCACCTGAAACAAAAAAGTTTCTAAATAGAGTTTAGCGCCAGACTCTGACGGGAGGTGAGGAGACCGTGGTTTTAGATTACCTCACCAGCGGGAGGCTCTCCTCTCCCCGTCTTTCTCCTGGCAACTGTCAGACAGATGTAAATTAAACTGTCAGACACATCGCTTGAGTTCTCAACCCTCTCCCCAACCTCTCTACCATCCCTCCCCACCACACACACACATCTGGCTGTCTCTCTGCCACTGTTAAACACACCCTTGTTCAGGCAGGCTCTTAATGTGGCTGTGTGTTCTGTGGCTGTCCTCCTATATGTCTATTTTCATAACTTTGACATGTAAAGTGATATGAGTCCATGAGAAAGCGTGATATACATACGTAATGTGTTATTACCAGGGCTTCTCTCTATATCCTAGGTTTCCCTTTATATCCTAGGTTTCCCTATATATCCTAGGTTTCCCTTTATATCCTAGGTTTCCCTTTATATCCTAGGTTTCCCTCTATATCCTAGGTTTCCCTTTATATCCTAGGTTTCTCTTTATATCCTAGGTTTCCCTTTATATCCTAGGTTTCCCTCTATATCCTAGGTTTCCCTATCCTAGGTTTCCCTCTCTATCATTGGTTTCCCTCTCTATCCTAGGTTTCCCTTTATATCATAGTATAGTAAGCGTCACAAAAAAAAGAAAAAAAGAACATAGTATAGTATGATAGTCATACTATACTATGTGGTTTTTTTGTGACGCTTACTATATTACATCATAATACTAATGACTCTGTTGTCGCTCTGGCAACGCCCCTTTGACGTCCAATGAAAGAGGGCAAGACAGCACGTGATCTGGAAAAGCATATGGCTGTCACTCAGCGTAGACACGTGTCAGTCCAGACAGTCTGGGCTTCGCTCTCTGAAGACTCTGGTCCCTAAACCAGCGATGCGATGTTGACAGAGGAAGATGTCGACTAGGATGTAGTAGGATGTACTTTCAATCCAGCCAGGCAGAAATGGAACGGTCATACCTAGGGAAGGCACACAGAGAGACAGACTGTCGAGTTTAACTGCAAGACAGAAAGAGGGAGAGGGGGAATGCTCAGGGGACTGAAGACGCGTCGTCCTTTGATCTTTCATCCTTGTCACATCTTCATTAGCAGTCTGGGATAGCGTAGCTTCGGCCGGGAGCGCAGTAATGGAATGGCAGGTTTTGTCACGGTGTGTTGAGGGAGGCAGGTGTCTCCTTTGGTCTGGTGGGGGGGGCCGTGTCCCCTCCAGGGGTGTAATACACCGATATGAGAAGCAGAGCTAGGAACAGGCTGCAAAGACATCCAGAGAGAGGCAGTATGAGGCTCTTATGCATTAACAGCTAATACACAAGTGCTTACAACCAGATCCTGCGTGTTCAGTAGTTTTTACAAAAGCCAACTGTAACTCCAAGGAATCGATGTTGCCTCTTGTAAATTATGACAGTTGGATATTAGCTGTTATGTTTTGCCATACATGGGTTTTCCCCTGAGGTTCTTTGGCACGCTAGATGTTTTTGTTATTAATTTGCGCGGTTAGGCCCTCTCCCGATATCTAGATTTGATGTGGGATTTGATTGTCCCCAGACAATGACAAGTTTATCAGACCTGTCACACGGGCTATTCATCTGGGCCTGGGTCTAGCCTCTCTATGGAAGTAGAGTACAATAAAGACACTCCCTGTTTCAGGTTGTGTATACGTGGTATTATGGGAAAGAAGCGCACTTACACGACATGGCCAATCACCCCGTAGTACCCCAGGGAGGGACTTCCTAGACGTGTGGACGTGAGGCAGCTGACTGGATTCTTTGCGAGTCTCTGCAAGAAACGAGACGAACACCTTTGTTACTAATCCCCAGACACACAGCATTACCATACAGCACATACACAGAGTAACACACTACCATGAACTCCTGCTGTACGTGCTTTTCTGCCCAGCACGGATGCGTGTGTGTGTGTGTGTGTGTGCGTGTGAAACACCTTCCCGTTCCACCGACGGCCCTATGGCGCACTGCAACGCCCCCACCTGCCACTCACTATGCTCAGTTGGCTCAATAGACGCTGTTTCCCCGTGTGTGTAACACACATACACACACACACACACACACACACACGCCTTCTCCTCCTCACACTAACCCACCCACACCATTATCACACGGCATTCCAAGGCGTCTAGGAGCGGGTTTGTGCCGCAGGAATTAAAAATGTAAATGACCGCCTTTAATTAAAGAGTTGACGGCGGCGGGCAGCTGCTGTTGACAGTGACTGATTGCCTTTCCTCCTCCGGCGCTCTTTACCCTGACGCAGCTGAGCGACTCCTGCAGACGCGCGTGTGTGTGTGTGTGTGTGTGTGTGTGTGTGTGTGTTTGGTGTGTGTGTGTGTGTGTGTGTGTGTGTGTGTGTGTGTGTGTGCATATAATTGTGTCAGAGAGAGGGAGAGGAGAAGACGAGGGTTTCACATACCATGCTAAGTGTCCTTTCAAGTTGGCAGCTCGATTCAGGTCATCCTCACAAGGGAGAGAGAGAGAGAGAGAGAGAGAGAGAGAGAGAGAGAGAGAGAGAGAGAGAGAGAGAGAGAGAGAGAGAGAGAGAGAGAGAGAGAGAGAGAGAGAGAGAGAGAGAGAGAGAGAGAGAGAGAGAGAGAGAGAGAGAGAGAGAGAGAGAGAGAGAGAGAGAGAGAGAGAGACGCCTGTTGAGAATCAGGGGTGTTTGCTGAATGTTCCTCAGGGCTGTGAAAAGGGTTCAGGGTCAGACAGCTGTCACACACACTGAGGGGTCTTCCAAATACTTAACCATTACTCAACCCAAATACAATGTGAAACATGAATATCAGTAACCTAACCGCTGTTACATTTTGACCATTTAGCAGACGCTTTTATACAATTAGAGAATACAGGGACAGTCTCCCTGGAGTAACTTAGGGTGCCTTACTCAAGGGCACACTAGTGGTGTGGTGTTCCCAGGTTGGATTTGAACTCATGACTTCTGATCACCAGTGCAAATCTTAAATGTGTGTTTGTTCTGAGGTGTGTATCCGTGCCTCTCTACTTGTGAGTGTTCATGCAGTGTATTTCCTATGGTGAGTGTAGCCACATTAACCTTACAATGCTGTGTGTGTGTGTGTGTGTGTGTGTGTGTGTGTGTGTGTTAACTCTACAGGTATTACTCGGACATCAGTAAGATGCCGGCCATCAGTGACCAGGACATGAACGCCTACCTGGCCGAGCAGTCCCGCATGCACATCAACGAGTTCAACTGCATGAGCTCCCTCAGCGAGATCTACTCCTACGTGGGCAAGTACGCCGAGGAGGTAGGCATGGCAACGCACCCCGGACACCTGAAAAAAACTACATAATATGTGTTAAACAGGTTATATGAATGATATCAACTGTAAACATGATCTATTTTTACCTATAAGAGTGTTTTAGCTAATGTTAGCTGTAGTTAGTGAGCAGGCTGGTGTGTGTAGTAGTGTCTCCCAGTAACACCAGGCTGATGTGTGTAGTAGTGTGTAGTAGTGTCTCCCAGTAACACCAGGCGTGTGTGTGTAGTAATGTCTCCCAGTAACACCAGGCTGGTGTGTGTAGTAGTGTGTACTAGGCCCCCTAAACAAGGCCCCCTACATGGAGCGAAGTTGAGAGCACAGTAAAACGGGCAAGAACAGCCTCAGCCCCTGGGCCCAACGGCGTTCCATACAGGCTATATAAGAACAGTCCAGGCATCTTGAAGTACCTCTGGAAGCTAATGAAAGTGGCATGGGAAAAGGGAATCATACCAAAGGCATGGCGAAGGGCAGGAGGGATCCTGATTCCCAAAGAGAAGAATTCCTCAACCATCGACCAGTTCCGCCAGATCAGTCTACTGAATGTGGAAGGAAAGATTTTCTTCAGTGTTGTGGCCCAGAGGCTCTCAGTATTCTTGCAGAAGAACAACTTTGTCGACACCTCAGTGCAGAAGGCAGGGATAAGTGGATTCTCAGGATGCCTGGAACACACAAATGTCATCTGGCACCAGATACAAACGGCCAAGAAGGAGAAGAAAGACCTGCATGTGGTTTTCTTAGATCTTGCCAATGCCTTCGGGTCAGTGCCTCATGAGATTTTGTGGACAGCGTTCAACTTCTTCCAAGTCCCAGAGGGCATCACAAGGCTGGTCAAAGCCTACTTCCAGGACCTCCAGTTCTGTGTTACAGCACAAGCCAGTACAACTGCTTGGCAGCACCTCGAGATAGGCATAATGGCGGGCTGCACCATCTCTCCACTGGCTTTTACCATGGCAATGGAGCTCATTATTCGAGCATCCCGATGGGTTGTTGGAGGGGAGCGGTTGAAGAGCGGGCTGCGTCTTCCTCCAATCAGGGCGTACATGGATGACATGACGACAATAACAACAACAAACGCATGCACCAAACGCCTGCTGGATAAACTCCAGGGAAACATCAAATGGGCACGAATGGAGATTAAACCCAGTAAGTCCCGCAGTATCTCCATTGTCAAAGGCAAGCTTGCCAATGAGAGGTTCCACGTCAACAACGAGCCAATACCAACAGTTCTGGAGAAGCCTATCAAAAGCCTTGGCCGCTGGTATAGTGCAGAACTCAAAGACTCGAATCAGGTGGAACAACTCAAGCAGGATACAATCAGTGGCCTCAAGCAGATCAACAACACTGCTCTCCCTGGGAAGCTGAAGCTGTGGTGCTTTCAGTTTGGACTGCTGCCCCGTCTCATGTGGCCAATTTCCATCTACGAGGTCACACTATCCCATGCCAACCGGCTGGAGAGACTGGTGAATGCACAAGTGAGGGAGTGGCTTGGACTGCTGAGAGGCCTTAGCAGCATAGGCCTGTATGGCAACGGAGCCCTCTCCCTACCAATCTCAAGCCTGGTGGAGGAGTACAAATGTGCCAAATCAAGGCTGGAAATGACTCTCACAGAATCCCGGGATCCATTCGTCAGAGGTGCTGCTCCAATCCTAGCAACGGGGAGGAAATGGAAGCCATCTGCAGCAGTTGCGGTGGCAAAGACCGCCCTCAGACACCGGGATATAGTGGGGCATGTCCAACATGGCAGAGGGGGCCTTGGCTTAGAAACAACAACACCCATATGGCAAAAGGCTACTCCAACCGAACGGCGGAAGATGGTGGTTGAGGAGGTGCGCCACCAGGAGGAAGCAGCCAGGTGCGCCAAGGCAGTCTCCCAAGCCCAGCAAGGCCGCTGGATGAAGTGGGAGAGCGTGGAGAGGAGGAAAATCACGTGGAACGAGCTGTGGAGCATGGAGTCTAATAGGCTAAGTTTCATCATCAGAGCCACATATGATGTCCTGCCCTCTCCTACCAACCTACATCTCTGGTATGGAGAGGACCCAGCCTGTCTCCAGTGTGCAGCCCCAGCAACCCTCAAACACATCTTAGTGGGTTGCAAGACCAGTCTAACTCAAGGAAGATACACCTGGCGCCACAACCAAGTGCTAAAGTGCTTGGCTGCCGAACTTGAGCACAAGAGGGTAACCACCAACGCCATGCCTCTAAATGCCCAGACTACCTTTCCACAGAAAACAACCTTCATCCGGGAAGGGGAGAAACAGCGGACCAAGCCATCACCTCCAGACTCAGGCCCACTGAACGCAGCCCGGGATTGGGAAATGCGGGTAGACCTCAGCCAGAGGCTCACCTTCCCACCCGAAATTGCAGTGACAAACCTGCGCCCAGACCTAGTCCTCTGGTCCAAGTCCTGCCGGCGTGTCTTCATCGTAGAACTGACGGTCCCATGGGAGGAGGCCATCGATGAGGCATTCGAACGGAAGAGGCTGCGGTATGCCAACTTAGCAGTCGAAGCAGAGGGGCGGGGCTGGAACGTGAAGGTGTGGCCAGTGGAGGTGGGCTGCAGAGGCTTTGTAGCCAGCTCCACCACAAGGCTCCTGAGGGCAGTAGGGATCAGAGGACAGGCCCAACGGAAGGCAATCAGAGAACTGTCCACTGCAGCAGAACGGAGCAGTCACTGGCTGTGGCTGAAACGTAGGGACCCAACATGGGCTCCCAAATGACCACGTGGTGCCACCGTGCGACACACACCCAGGCCTGATCAGCCTGTGGTGAGCCAACCTCGGCAGAGGGTGTCTTGTGATAACTGGCCGAAACACCCAATGAGGTCGGGGACCACAACTGAAGATGTGTCGTACTGGTGGCACCACGTGATCATTGCAAAATTCCACTCCACCCAAGAGGACATCTCCAACTCCACTCAATTGTTGTGCTGAATATTTAGGGATTTTAACAACCAGTCCTATTAAGAATCCTGATGTCTGGTGTCAAAACCAGTGACCGCTGCGAAAGGGCAGCTGACAACCTGGGAAAGACCTGGTGACGGCCTGAAGAGACAGCTGACAGGAGGGAACAGACCCCAACGGGGCTGGCATGGGTTAGCTACCCGTGTTGGCAGGAGCCTTTCACTACACAGTGACTTGGTTCCACCCAACTATGGCTACGAAAAATTCAAAAGGAAAAACACCCCTAGAGTCTGCGAGAGCGGGGGCGGAAGATGACTCATCGGCGGATCACACGGTAACAGACCCTGGAACGGAAATGACAACGAATCAAATGATCAGCACGGTAGTTGACGGAGTAACAACACTGGCAGGACACAAGCTACAAAGCTGCATCTGTGGCTGGAAAAAGATAACATCAGAGAAGGGTCTCAAGATCCACCAGGGCAGGAAAAAGTGCCTAAGAGAGCTTAGCGAGGTGCCTCCCATTGACCACTACTTCCTCAGAGGTAGGGCAAATCAGTCGAGTGAAGCCCAGTGGCAGGATATTCACCACAGTCCACAGGGTATCAGAACCCCAGACGAAGCTCAACCAAGCACAGATCCATCAACGGACATGAGTCCAGAGCCTATCCAGCTACAGACAGCAGTGGAGAGGAAGATGAATGGACGAAAGCCTCAAATCTTGTGGCCTGCCAGAAAAAGGAGTGGGAACACAGACACAGACCTTGTCCATCTTCTAGAAGGTCTGAAAGGGGGCGTGGAAAGAAAACTGGACAAGATTGGAGAGATAATTTACAGCTATGGAGCAGAGAGATTTGGGGTGAAAAGTAAGAACCATGGGACACAGAAGGAACCATCAGCTCATCTCAAGTCCAGGAGACAACAAGAGATTGAAAGACTTGTGAAAGAAAGAAGGTGCCTGAGAAAACAGTGGAAGAAGGCCACAGAAGTGGAAAGGAAAGGACTTGAGGCACTACAGGCCGACATCAAGCAGCGTCTTGCAACACTGCGAAGAGCAGAATGCTTGAGAAAGCAACACAAGAAGAAAGAGCGAACGAGGACTGCCTTCTACAGAGATCCCTACAAGTTCGTCAAATACCTCTTTGTCAAGGAGAAAACAGGGACCCTCAAAGTACCCATAAGGGAACTAGAGGAGCACCTGAGGAAGACCTACTCTGACAACCAGAGGCATGTGCCAGCCAGCATTCCGGATGATATGCCACCAATCCAACCACCTGAGCACCAGATGGAAACAAGGCCCCCTACATGGAGCGAAGTTGAGAGCACAGTAAAACGGGCAAGAACAGCCTCAGCCCCTGGGCCCAAACGGCGTTCCATACAGGCTATATAAGAACAGGCCAGGCGTCTTGAAGTACCTCTGGAAGCTAATGAAAGTGGCATGGGAAAAGGGAATCATACCAAAGGCAAGGCGAAGGGCAGGAGGGATCCTGATTCCCAAAGAGAAGAATTCCTCAACCATCGACCAGTTCCGCCAGATCAGTCTACTGAATGTGGAAGGAAAGATTTTCTTCAGGTTTGTGGCCCAGAGGCTCTCAGTATTCTTGCAGAAGAACAACTTTGTCGACACCTCAGTGCAGAAGGCAGGGATAAGTGGATTCTCAGGATGCCTGGAACACACAAATGTCATCTGGCACCAGATACAAACGGCCAAGAAGGAGAAGAAAGACCTGCATGTGGTTTTCTTAGATCTTGCCAATGCCTTCGGGTCAGTGCCTCATGAGATTTTGTGGACAGCGTTCAACTTCTTCCAAGTCCCAGAGGGCATCACAAGGCTGGTCAAAGCCTACTTCCAGGACCTCCAGTTCTGTGTTACAGCACAAGCCAGTACAACTGCTTGGCAGCACCTCGAGATAGGCATAATGGCGGGCTGCACCATCTCTCCACTGGCTTTTACCATGGCAATGGAGCTCATTATTCGAGCATCCCGATGGGTTGTTGGAGGGGAACGGTTGAAGAGCGGGCTGCGTCTTCCTCCAATCAGGGCGTACATGGATGACATGACGACAATAACAACAACAAACGCATGCACCAAACGCCTGCTGGATAAACTCCAGGGAAACATCAAATGGGCACGAATGGAGATTAAACCCAGTAAGTCCCGCAGTATCTCCATTGTCAAAGGCAAGCTTGCCAATGAGAGGTTCCACGTCAACAACGAGCCAATACCAACAGTTCTGGAGAAGCCTATCAAAAGCCTTGGCCGCTGGTATAGTGCAGAACTCAAAGACTCGAAGCAGGTGGAACAACTCAAGCATGATACAATCAGTGGCCTCAAGCAGATCAACAACACTGCTCTCCCTGGGAAGCTGAAGCTGTGGTGCTTTCAGTTTGGACTGCTGCCCCGTCTCATGTGGCCAATTTCCATCTACGAGGTCACACTATCCCATGCCAACCGGCTGGAGAGACTGGTGAATGCACAAGTGAGGAAGTGGCTTGGACTGTCGAGAGGCCTTAGCAGCATAGGCCTGTATGGCAACGGAGCCCTCTCCCTACCAATCTCAAGCCTGGTGGAGGAGTACAAATGTGCCAAATCAAGGCTGGAAATGACTCTCACAGAATCCCGGGATCCATTCGTCAGAGGTGCTGCTCCAATCCTAGCAACGGGGAGGAAATGGAAGCCATCTGCAGCAGTTGCGGTGGCAAAGACCGCCCTCAGACACCGGGATATAGTGGGGCATGTCCAACATGGCAGAGGGGGCCTTGGCTTAGAAACAACAACACCCACATGGCAAAAGGCTACTCCAACCGAACGGCGGAAGATGGTGGTTGAGGAGGTGCGCCACCAGGAGGAAGCAGCCAGGTGCGCCAAGGCAGTCTCCCAAGCCCAGCAAGGCCGCTGGATGAAGTGGGAGAGCGTGGAGAGGAGGAAAATCACGTGGAACGAGCTGTGGAGCATGGAGTCTAATAGGCTAAGTTTCATCATCAGAGCCACATATGATGTCCTGCCCTCTCCTACCAACCTACATCTCTGGTATGGAGAGGACCCAGCCTGTCTCCAGTGTGCAGCCCCAGCAACCCTCAAACACATCTTGGTGGGTTGCAAGACCAGTCTAACTCAAGGAAGATACACCTGGCGCCACAACCAAGTGCTCAAGTGCTTGGCTGCCGAACTTGAGCACAAGAGGGTAACCACCAACGCCATGCCTCTAAATGCCCAGACTACCTTTCCACAGAAAACAACCTTCATCCGGGAAGGGGAGAAACAGCGGACCAAGCCATCACCTCCAGACTCAGGCCCACTGAACGCAGCCCGGGATTGGGAAATGCGGGTAGACCTCAGCCAGAGGCTCACCTTCCCACCCGAAATTGCAGTGACCAACCTGCGCCCAGACCTAGTCCTCTGGTCCAAGTCCTGCCGGCGTGTCTTCATCGTAGAACTGACGGTCCCATGGGAGGAGGCCATCGATGAGGCATTCGAACGGAAGAGGCTGCGGTATGCCAACTTAGCAGTCGAAGCAGAGGGGCGGGGCTGGAACGTGAAGGTGTGGCCAGTGGAGGTGGGCTGCAGAGGCTTTGTAGCCAGCTCCACCACAAGGCTCCTGAGGGCAGTAGGGATCAGAGGACAGGCCCAACGGAAGGCAATCAGAGAACTGTCCACTGCAGCAGAACGGAGCAGTCACTGGCTGTGGCTGAAACGTAGGGACCCAACATGGGCTCCCAAATGACCACGTGGTGCCACCATGCGACACAAACCCAGGCCTGATCAGCCTGTGGTGGGCCAACCTCGGCAGAGGGTGTCTTGTGATAACTGGCCGAAACACCCAATGAGGTCGGGGACCACAACTGAAGATGTGTCGTACTGGTGGCACCACGTGGTCATTGCAAAATTCCACTCCACCCAAGAGGACATCTCCAACTCCACTCAATTGTTTTGCTGAATATTTAGGGATTTTAACAACCAGTCCTATTAAGAATCCTGTAGTAGTGTCTCCCAGTAACACCAGGCGTGTGTGTAGTAGTGACTCCCAGTAACACCAGTGTGTGTGTAGTAGTGACTCCCAGTAACACCAGTGTGTGTGTAGTAGTGACTCCCAGTAACACCAGGCGTGTGTGTGTAGTATGTAGTGTGTAGACTCCCAGTAACACCAGGCGTGTGTGTGTAGTATGTAGTGTGTAGACTCCCAGTAACACCAGGTGTGTGTGTGTAGTATGTAGTGTGTAGACTCCCAGTAACACCAGGCTGGTCTGTAGTGTCTCCCAGTAACACCAGGCTGGTCTGTAGTGTCTCCCAGTAACCACACTAACACTGTCTCCCCGTGGCAGATTGTTTGTGCGCTGGAGCAGGACGACGCTGCCAGGAAACAGAGGCTGTCCTTCAAGTTGGAGCAGGTGGTCGCCTTCATGAGCCTGGAGAGCTGAGGACCGCATTTCCCAGGGCGCACTGGGAGACCCCGTCAGAAACCGAGCCGTGCCTGAGCGAAGTCCTGTCCATCTTTAAATCTCACCATCATCAACTCCTCCTCCTCCTCCTCCTCCTCCTCCCCCCCGTCCTCGTCCTCCTCCTCGCCGTTTCAAAGACGACTTCCTGTTATTTTTTCTTCTCCTTCCTCTTCCTGACGAGCGTTTTCGCATCTCATCCGCTCCGCTGCATAGACAAGTAGACTGACTGGTGGAGGGAAGCTGGGGACTACTCTTCCCATGATGCAATGGAAGGGGCCTCATCTCAGCTTTGCTGTTGTCGAGTCCAAAAGGGTGGCTGCCTGCAAGATCGCCATACTGGCATACTTTCAACTCCCCTGTTGGAGAGAAAAAAATAAAAACATTATATTTCTGTTGCCTTCAAAAATAATGCTGATAGAAAAGTCTTTGAAAACCACAACGTTGGGTGTCAATTTGTTCTGACATTTTTTATTTTATTTATATATATATAGGTTAGGAAACGAAACTACTATAGAGTCCACGTTTATTGTAGTGCGCTATATTCAACATGACAACACAACAGAAAACTTAAATGTCAAAATGAGGACCGCAAACCAAAATGATCACCTCGGAAAAGACAAAGAAAGAACGGTTTGCCAGGTTTACACTGTTACCTAGGAGTAAATCATACATATCCCAGAGTTTGGTTAGAGTTCAGGCAAACTTTGAATGTTCTCTCAATGTAGCTCAAGATGTATTTAACAGACTCTGATGGGGGGGGGCTGGGGAGGGGTTAGTGCTTCTTGAACTTTGTCCTTTTTTTTTTTCTTTTTCTTTTTTAAACTTGACTGACTTTGAAATCTAGTGAACAAAGTCCCCTTTGCTGCATTGGTGCAAGTCTCCTCTCTCCCCAACCTCCATGTAATTCTATAAGGAAAATGCTCATTCTGCAATCTGCATCCATCTGGCTTCTGTGGTACTGCTAAATTAACCTGATTATTATTATTATTAGACATATGTAGTGGAGGGAGAGAGACCCGCGTCTGACCCTCCATGAGAAGCACACGTCCAACTTCTATGACCACAGTGACCTGACCATGACCGCAGTTCCATCACCAGGAGCGGTCGGACTCTGACCCTGCGCTGCTAATGGACAGAGTCACTTGACGGTCTTATCAAAGCACACACACACACACGTACACACACACACACACACAGACTCCGCAGCTGTCCAAGACTGACTGCCATGAGGGCGACTTTACTCCTGATTACTAACCCCCTGCCTGACCAGAAGAATACCGGGGGGTGGGGGGGCGGGGGGGACCGACTGTGAAATGTACGGAGAAAGAGAGAGAGTGACAGCTTGACAAGTGCAGTCTTTGGACCCGATGCTTTTAGATTGAGACTTTGAGGTTACTGCTTAAGAGGCCACTGCTGCGAGAGAGAGAGTGGTTCTTTCACTGGACGTTCAGTATGACTTTGGGGGAGGGTGGGGGGGGGAAATCACCGGATGGACTGGTCAGCCGAAAACCAAAGGAGCTTGAAAATTAAGAAGAAGAAAAAAAAATGAAAAAAAAAAAAAAGCTGTTTAAAAACAAAATGTATTGAAAAAAAAAAAAAAAAATGCCACGAAAGGAAAGGAAATGACACAAAATAGATTTAGTGAAAAAAAAAAAAAAAAAAAGTCCCTCTCACAAACAAACTCAAACAAAAAAAAACCTGTGTGATTTCTGACCTCAGTGTGTCGAGGGGGGGGGGGGGCGGGGGGCTGTGGATCTGTCCTGCCCACGTCTCTCTCCTCCATCCCGGCTCCCCGGGTTTCTCGGCACACCGTTTTCCCCCCCTTTGTCCGGTTCCAACTTCCGCTTTTTCTTTGCACAAGCGTGGAGACTCCGAGTTCCGTGCTGGATTCCAAACTCAGAGCGTCTGAGAAGCTCTTTGTCTGTGTCAGTGTAGTTGTCCTCCAGGCGGCCTTCTCCTCTCAGCCTCAACAGCTGAAGATCCAGAGAGGGAAAAACACAAGAGAAGGAAATGTCATTAGACAGACAGACATGGACAGACATCGTGGATGTGAGACCTCCGATTGGAGGATGAGAGAGAGACGATGGAGCCGCCCTCCTTTCCTTTGACCTCTGACCTTTATTTTGCCTTGACAACGTGCCCCATGTGGTGATGTGAATGTGTGAAGACCACCCAGGTCCACCTTAGGGTCTTTATTGGCTTTTTAAGCGCATGTAAAACTTCAATTTAAGAATAAAAAAAAAGAATAAAAAACGGAAAATAAGAGAAAATTAAGCCTTGCAAATGATGATGTGGATGTGTTCTTTTCTTTCTTTTGCTTGGAAGAATCTGATGGGAAAAGTGGGATTGATTCATGTTAAAAACTATAACTTCCGTTAAGGTGGAACCTTTATCCCTGTTCACCCCATACGAAACCTCATTACCATGTTTTGTGAAAAGTGTTAGATGCTAATAAAGAATAAAAGTGGTACCTTAAAAACAAATATATTATATACCCTTGCATGTTGACCTATTTGGATGTTATGAAATGGAACTGCCTTGCAATCAAAGATATTTATCTACTACTACTAGGAACTATGAAACGTCTCACAAGCAAACGGTTCTTTTTTGGATTATCATCAATTGATATATTACAAGATATCACATGACTTTGTTTTCATACATCCATCAGTCTTTTTTGCTCAGTCCTACTTATGTAGATTGTCAGCTCTCCCACCCATCTAGCCTAAATGTTTCAGTAGTTCCAGACCACTCTGGTTCTAGATCACTCTGGTTCTAGAGCACTCTGGTTCTAGATCCGGTATGCAGATTCTGCAGTAAGATCCTTGCTCTGTATTTGCTGCTATTGCATTTAGTTGTTCTGTATTCTCAACTGTAAAAAGATCTCACAGAGCCTAGCAAAAACAGTCCCTTTGATTATATAATTGTTATCATACAATTTTAAACATTTTTATTTTTGTAAGCCGAGGACTGGCTGCAAAATTTACCTTGTATATTTCTTATTGCGGTACCTGTTATCATTGTTAAAGTATTCATGTTTTTTAAAATCCTGTTTTGTTGTCTGTTGTTTCGTCTGAAGAGCTAGCAACAAATATCTTAAGGACTTTTGGGGTTGAATTCATCAGTTCACTTCATAGAAGAACACAAACTGCTTTGGCATTGTTATAAATATCCCCCATCACGTTAGTCGAGGGGCCTACATGCAAGCCAGTCATATTGCCTACCTAAGTGTCTGCTTTCTACCAGTGATACTGTAACGTAAAAGGTGTACTGCACACTCTACTGAAGAGAAACTGCTTGCTAAAAACGCCACGACATTTGTGTTTAAGTGCAGAATCCCCTTTCCTCTGGGGAACTTATCAAATGATTTCGAGGTCTTGTGATTAATCAAAGACAAACAGGTGTGTGGAAGCTTCAACAGACACACTAGCTCTGATGCTGAGCTTTTTTGATTTACTTAGTTGATTGAGTTTTGTAAATTGTAAAAAAAATTATGTTCTACCTATCTATTGTGTAAAACATATGGAAACACATCTGATTCATCCACAAACAGAACTGTCTGACTAGAGAGGTATGGTGAATGTCTGTGTTTCAGGTTCAAGGGGGGTACATTCACAAGGTGTTTTCTGGACGTTCTTCTGTATACTGCCAACACGTTCCAAACTACACTACCCACAAAGCTTGTGATTAAATTCACACCATGAGAGAATATTAAAAGGAAGTATCAATTACGTTTTGAGAGGAAACTGATGGATCTCCCATGTAATGGAGACAGGAAATATGCCTGAGCATTACAGGAAACAGGAAACAATTTCGAGACCCCTTATTAAACTTAGAAACCTTTAAATTGACCACAATCACCTACAGTATGGATCCTATTTTGTCTAGCTAGCCAAAGCCCTTTGTTTCTTGATAGTTAAAGAGGATGAACGTCCTGGATGGTCAATGTGAATATGCCCCCCCCACCCCAGTGTAGCATACCATGCCATGTTTAATTTTTCCGCCCCCCACCCCCACCCCCGCAACAAAGATAGTCCGCAAGTACTGACTTCTGTTGACGAGACACCCGATAAAGTTTCCACCTTCAACGTTTTGTAGGAACTAAAAATGTCCTCCTAGCTCAGTGTTATAGCAGGTGTTACAGAAACACGTTAGAAAATACTTTTACTATTACCTTTGATGACGAGAGATAGAAAGAGTATCCTATTGAGAGATAAGATGAAACCCAGGGGGGGAAAGGCGAGCTTCTCTAACTTTGTTATAATTAATTGTATACCTGTGTATGTAAATATAATGCATTCCTATTTTGCAGTCAAGAACAAAATACTATTTGTAATATAGAATAAACTTTATTATGAAACAAAGTGGCTTTTGTTTTTGTGTCTGTTTGGATACAATTATTATTATTGTCATCTACCGGCAAAGAAGGTGTTAGATGTCATATTGTGTTCTGTATGATTAATTGTAAGATTTATAACAAGAAAAATCCAATATTTCCCTCGTAACAACAGTATAGGTTAAGCTGGCACCCGTACTAAAACCTCATTAAGTTATACAATCATTACAGTTAATGAAGTGTAGAGATGTTGTTTTCAAGGACTATGAATCAGGGACTGCAGATACATGTAGAAATGAGCGATGTAGCTAAATATGGTACAATACTTGACAAACATGATGAGTAAACCAAACAAACACACCACACCTTTTACATTATCGCCTACACTACTTTTAATGATTACTTTTAGTCTGAATTGTCCATTTCAGAGCATTATCATTCAAGGTTCTATACCTTGTTACATGTCAGATCCTGTGAAAGATGCCACTGTTGTAAAAAGAAAAGATTGGCATAAGCCTACTGACTTTGTAGTTTGGCAATCCAAGAAATTGCTAATTTGCCTTGTGGGTACATGCCCAATGTACAGTAGCTAGCTAGCATCACTAAGATAAACAGGGTCTGGTGTTAAATTAAATCGGGAGAACAGATCAACAAAGCCAATTTTAAAAAATGGTCTGGGAAACCAATCTATTGCTTTAGGCTGCAAAATGAATACAAAACACACCTGCTAAATGTGTTAAATCTACTGAGCTAAAAGGCAGGAGGCAGCAGGAACAACAGAGAGCTAACACTGAGAAGCTAACCAATTAGCATACACCTGATGCCAATTAGGCGGGATAAACATAGAACGCCAAAGCCCCAGGCAGACGTTCCCCCTCTATACACAGACATGGGATCAGCTTTCACCACGTTGCGAGATAGAAATGCATTATAGAACAGCCATTACTGCACCTACTCCATGACTCACTCATACCTGTTCTATCGAAAAGCCCCCCCCCCCACACACACACACACACACATACACACATACACACATACACACATACACACATACACATACACATACACATACACATACACATACACATACACATACACATACACATACACACACACACATACACATACACACACACACACACACACACACACCCTCCCATAAACACTTCAATGATAACAGAAAAACACACCACACGCCACACTATCACTGAGTAAAAACCTGCTTCATATCCCACTTGGTTGTTGTGTTGTTCTTGCTTGCAGGTAAAAGTTACAATTAAGTCAAAGCACTCTCACCAGAAGAGATGTTTGATCCGTTTTCTCCGGTGGAGGTGCGAGTCCCGGCTAATGAAAGCGCACGCTTTCCCCTCAAGTCGAGTATTGAGGGAAAAGCCTGTGCTTGCATTAACCGTCACAGGAGCATCTCTTCTGGTGAGTGTATTGACTTATTTTTTTGTTTCAACAAGAAAGCGGCTGTGGCGCAGGAGGTAGAGTCGCCGCCTAATTATCACAAGGTTGGCAGATCTGCGGTTCGAGCCCCGGCTGGCCACATGTTGAAGTGTCCTTGGGCAAGACACTGAACCCCAAAATTGCTCCCAGTGAGCGGGCCGGCGCCTTGCATGGCAGCTTGCCGCCATTGGTGTGTGAATGGGTGAATGAGAGGCCGTTGTTAAGCGCTTTGGAGCAGCAAAAAAAGCGCTATATAAGTGCAGTCCATTTACAACACCAAACAAGCAGGATAAACACAAGCTTCAAGGATATCTTGTCTACGGCTGCAGGTTTTTCGTCTATACGCAACCCGCATGGGAAGCTGTCAGGTTCCACTTGCAGCTAGATAGCTTCCGGGTGTCCTGAACTCCATTCCAGACCAACACTAACATACATCCCTGTTTAAAATAATGAACTAATGATGGTATCCATAACTTCGCCTTACGACCATGGCAGATAATGCACTGCTACTGTAGTTATGAGCAGTTTTACTCTCTCCCTTTCCCTCTCTCTCTCTGTGTATTTGGAACACGGGCATCTGTGAGACGGCTGAGAGGGAGTACCTCTTCACATTGACTGACATAGAGGACACTGGTGTCCTTAACCTAGAAGTCTAACAATAACACACTCTCCACAAGAGCTTTCTGCGACTCAATGTTTTATTGAGTGTATCTGAGTACTCTAGATTTTCAACAAGGAAACTCTACTAGTGTATGGCAATACACACATACAGTATATTACGCATGTACACACTCACATGCATGCACACACACACGCATACACTTCACATCATCTGCCTATGAGGGGTTTAATGTGACTACACCTGCCGTCGGTCTATGGAAGGATTACCACTGCTCTGAGAGAATGAGGTGGTGGGCGAAGGGGAGAGAGATGGAGAGATGGAGAGACAGCGGAGGAAAAGGGGGGTGAGAAAATGAAGTGGGGACCTGCCAGTAGAGTGAGCTCACAGAAGGAGAGCGTATCGTCACTCTTTTCTCGCCGAGGGTGAAGGGGACATGGAATTGAATTGGCCCGGGTGTCACCCTCTATATACCAGCCACTGAACTGGGAGTAATGGGGGGGGGGGGGGGGGGGGGGGGCACAGAGCGTCACCCTAATATTCCAACCAGTGAACTGGGAATAATGGAAAAGCGAAGAGAAGGAGCAGAGAGGTTGATGGTGAGGGAGGGGGGGGGGGGGGGGGGGGAAGGGGACGTGGAGCCTAGCTATGATTGCACTGCACACAGGGTAGTTTTTCACACTCCCAGAGCAGTTGTTCATCCTCCTCCTCCTCCTCCTCCTCCCCATCCACCCATCCACCCATCCACCCACCCACGCTGATGTGATGAGTGTGGCCAGTGTGGGAGAAAAGAGGAGAGAGATTAGGGGATCCATCTAGAGGGAGGTGTAGTGATGGACAGAGGAGGGGGGGGGGGGGGGGGTGGCAATCAGGGGAGGGCTGGGATCTGAACCTGATCCCCACAGCTGTGACAGAACATTCTCTGAGACAAGCTTTGCTCTCTGTTAGCAGAACACAGTATACTAGTAGTAGTATTAGTAGTATTTTTCACTAATTAGTTTTTCTCATTTTTCTCATTCTATGATCATTCTATCATTCTATAGTGTAATATTATATTTTATTATCATTCTAAGGGGAAAAAAAATAAAGTGAAAAAAAGAAATAATTTTCACTTTAGTTTTTCTAATTTTTATCATTCTATGATCATTCTATCATTCTATAGTATAATATGATATATTATTATCATTCTAAGGAAAAAATAAATAAAGTGAAACATTTTTAAACAAAAATGAAAAAAAGAACATAGTACACTATGACTATAACTAATGTCCAACCGGGCACCCTGTTTGTCAGTGAATAACACCCTTTAGGAAGGTGGTAGAAACCCAGTTCCATTGACTCCCAAATCGCTTTCCCGTCAGTATGAGGGGTGAACCACCGCGGTGGCATGCCGGGAAGTGATGCGGAATTTATGTGAGCGAAACGTCTACCTTAAGCAAAGCTTTTTACCTGCCGAAAAAATACACATATTTGAGCAAAAGCCTTGACATTGACTACCAAACTAACTACAGTTTCACCAGGATGTTGTCCAACCCGCTGAGCCTCTGTGTATCCTGTCGTCGGGGGTAGACAGTAACAGGGTGTTTCTGTGGCTCTCTAATGGTGTCGGCTCGTCTTCAGACCTTCAGTGACCTTTTCTCTCTCATAAAGTCCTTGAAGCAGAAAGCTGAGACCTGGGTGAGGGGAGGATTCTGTCAGGAACGCACAGAGGTGTCATGCCACAACAGGTGCTAAAAGCCTCTTCGTGTTTCTCTCTCTCTCTCTCTCTCTCTCTCTCTCTCTCTCTCTCTCTCTCTCTCTCTCTCTCTCTCTCTCTCTCTCTCTCTCTCTCTCTCTCTCTCTCTCTCTCTCTCTCTCTCTCTCTCTCTCTCTCTCTCTCTCTCTCTCCCCCTCTCCCCCCTCTCCCCCTCTCCCCCTCTCCCGTTCCTCCTCTTTCACTTGTTACATTACAGTTCCTCCGTTGAACCATTAGCCGTTTCTCACAAGTGAGTCCTGGAGGCTCACCACTGCGTCACTGTGAACGGTCTACTTCTGTGTGAAAACATCTATTTTTGCCATCGTCCTGAGTTACATATGAAAGTGTGTCTTTCTCAACTACATACTGTACATCCTCACCGAAGCATAGCAAACCACCGGTTCAATCTTAATGAATAGCTCTTCATCTCTGTATCACTTCACTGGCTCCCAGTGGCGGCTGGCCAATAGAGGGCGCTGGGGCGCCGCCCCCACCTTCACTTCCTAGTTACGACTTGTAAAAGTTTTTAAAAAATAAACATTGTTTATTCACAAAATGCGGCTGATATTCTGTCGGCGCCTATCAGCATTCATTAAAAATCCTCCAATACAATAAACATTTTATCTGTGTGTGTGTAAAATTCACTGTTAAAATACATAGGGGGAGGAGTCGGGGCGCCGGCCGAATGCAAGTCTATGGCAGGCCAAATACTTTTGGCTTACACGTGAGCTGTAGCAGCACTCCAATTGGCTGTCTCCTATTTCTCGGCCGGGGCGCAAAAATTGCGCCCTGAATATCCGGTTGTATAGCAGAAAATGCATATGCTGAGGACTTCCGACTTCCGGGGCAGCATGGATTGAACGCACGCACGACTGCTCTCCTAACAAATTAAGTTTTTTACAATGTAAGGAGGGTTTATTTCTGTAAACAAATTGAACAAATGGATTAGAAGGAGGCATATTTTGTTCCTAACTTGAGGATATTGCAACTGGACCTATTACCGAAGTCAAACTTATCTCGTTTGTGGTCGCAATCTCCGCACCGGCTGTTTGTTGATTGTTTGATTTGGTTACTCAAGTTGTATGGCCAACGTCGCTGGCAGCAGAGAGTTAAGAAATCTAAGAAGCGATCTGATCTGAAACTTAAACCAATTAAAGAATGTCTGGATTCACTCCGCAAGGATATGATTTCCAATACGACCAAGGTAAAGGACCTGGAAACAGCCGCTAACGAGACGGAACGCCGTCTAACTGATATCGAACAAAAACGTTCTCAATCACAGTCGGATAATATGTCACTGAAACAGAAAATTGAACAGATTGAAGCACGTAGCCGCAGTTTTAATATTCGAGTGTTGGGACTGCCTGAAGACAGTGAGAAAGGCAATCCCACTGCTTTTATGAATTCCCTGTTATGCGACGTGTTTGGTGCCGACAAGCTGGGACCTCAACCCCTCATCAACATCGCACACCGCACAGGTCCCCGTCTGGAGGGAGGCAAGACGCGGAGCATGATTGCACGGCTGTTCAACCTGGAGATGAGGAGGCTCATTCTACGCCTGGCAGGGGAATCTGCTGGCAACCTGAAGTTCCAGGGGAAGAGGATCCACATCTACCCCGACCTTACAGCCGAGTTGGTCAAACGAAGAGCGTTATTCAACGAGGTGCTGGGACATCTGCGGGAGGCTAACGTGAGGTATGGGCTGTTATTTCCACGCAAGCTGATTGTCACATTTGCTAACAACACTGCCTCCTTCACGGACCACAGAGAGGCCATGGCACACTACATCCAGGTAATTAAACCAACTCTATAATCCTGACTACATCAATGGCTAACATCAATACCTGAACAACAGCCCACTATATGGGCAATGTGACAGTAGACAATGTAATGAATCCTGGATTGATGGAGATGCCTATAGGCTACGTGACATTTAATTGGAGTCCCTGACTATGACGAATATATGATATGTATGTATATATGAATAACAATTGATATGGATCAATTTATACCTCTTATTAGATTATAAATACTCTGGTTGTTATGTTTGCCTTTTGGTTGACAGCAAAAGGGAGAGAGGAGGATAGGGAGGGAGAGAAGGAGAGAGAGCAGGATGGTGTCGGCACACCAGAGAGAGAGAGAGCAAGAACCAGGTGAGAAAGTGGACAGGTAGTCAAGACCACATAAGTAAGTAGCCTTGAGAACCGATGGTTCTCGAGCCTAATGGCCCATAGGGAAGGAGCCTATCTCCTGTTTCCGTAGCGTGAGGCGGCTTAATGTACAAGTTAGTACACCCCCTGGACATGACGCTGGTATGTCGCAGGGTCTTACCCCCTGGTGGGGGGGGGGTCCATGCCACGGTCCATGCCACCCCCCCAAGGCAGCAAACCTAGGGGAAACACTGTTATTCTCATGCTAAAATCGACTAAATCAAGATTTTAAAGTTGATATTCTTCCCCGTGGAGCATGCCCCCATAACCTGTGCCCCACCCAAAATGTTTAGCACCAGCCGCCACTGCACGTGAGCTGTAGCAGCGCTCCAATTGGCTGTCTCCTATTTCCCGGCCGGGGCGCAAAAAATGCGCCCCGGAGAGCAAATATTGATGCTAGATTACATAATATCCGGATGGAGGGGGAGGGATCTCCGCCATAGCCAATTGATCGTCCAGATGGAGGAGGGGGAGGCAACTCCCCATAGCCAATTGTAGACCTCATTACTGTTACGTGACTTTGGCGCCTCACTTTGAGAGTGAAACAATGGAGTCTGCTGCATGTTCTACTGGGAGAAGTGCTTCTGAACTAAAAGACAATTCGGTTGTCTCGCTTAAGGCCCTTGCACACCAATGCGTTTTTTACGTGCGTTTTTTACGTCCGTTAAAAAAATAAATTAGAACTCATGTTGTGTCAACCACGCTTGCACACCAATCCGTAATATTCGTCCGTCCAAAAAAAAAAACGCAACAGGTTCGATTTTCTGCGTTTTTCGCGTCCGTCAAAAGCGTTTTGAGAGTAGTTTTTTTTTTTACTCTGGCCAACTCTGGCCACCGTACGAATGTACACTGAGGTAAACAGTGAGAGACACCACTGAGGTAAAGTAAAGTGAGACTAGATAAGAGAAAGAGATGGCCTCCGAGAAGCTAATCCTACTTGTGTCAGAGCACAAAGCTCTCTATGAAAAACAGAGTCGTGATTACAAAGATTCAGAATATAAAGACAGAATATGGCAGAGTATTGGAGAGCAGACTGGAATCGGGAATGGTATGTATTGATTACGAAAGATTAGACTAGTGGTCATTATTAGTTTTTCGTTTTTATTATATTTTTTTTAAATCATGTTCGAAATAAAAGATTCATTCATTCATTCATTCATTCATTCGTAGACTAGTGATTGTGTTCTGGGTAGCTAGCTAGTTAGGTATGAATGCCATTTAGCAATAAGCTGCCTTGCCAGTGCGAAACTCCCCTTGCTGCCGACGAGTTCTGAGGATGGGGTGGATCCAATATTTCCTTTTCCTTTTCCTATTTTCAAGAAGTGAGAGGAGCACAAAATCATCCTCACTGCTTGAAGACTCCATGTTGCGTATTGCGAAAGGGTTAGGAGAGGAGAGGAGAGTAGGAGTGTCAACAAACCCTGAAAGTTCGCAACGTAAAAAAATGCAACGGACTCCGCAACGGACCGGTGTGCAAGGTCTCTGTGCGTAACGTTTTTTTCGGATGACGGATTAAAAAATACGCATGCGTAAACGCACGCATTGGTGTGCAAGGGCCTTTAAAGAAAACCCGTTTTCAAGGCGTTCAATTCAAGAACAGAAACGGATTAAAGAGCTTGGACCGGAACGACCCGATTTGCAAATTAATCAGCAAACAAGAGATCGGGGACGAGTTTACAACCGGGCGTTCACTGGCACGGTTTATGAGAAACGGAGTTGGCTAACTGGATGTGGTGTTAGCAATGCCTTTTATTGCTTTCCCTGTATGCTTTTTCAAAGTGCCGGCACCGAGGCGTTGTGGACAACGACGGGGGTAAAAGACCTAAAACATCTTTCAGATAAATGCAAACGGCATCAGAGTAGCCGCAGCCATATTGAAAATAGCATGAGGCTAAGTTTTTTTGGTAGGCTTAGCATTGCTGAACAGCTCGACGAAGGCTACAGAATTGGCATTAGAAGAAGTGAGAAAAAATCGACACATCCTATCCAGAATTATAGACTGTGTGAAATTTTGTGGAGCCTTTGAGTTGGCTTTGCGTGGACATGATGAGAGTGAGACCTCAGCTAATCCAGGAATATTCCGTGGGTTGGTGAATTTTGTGGCCTCCCTTGATGGAGTGTTGAAAGAACACCTTGAGAATGCCACTGTATTCAAGGGAACTTCAAAAATTGTCCAGAACGAGCTACTGCAATGTATGCTGTTTGTTGTGAAGGAACACATCATCAAAGAAGCCCAGAGCAGTAATTTTTTAGCAATCCAGGCAGATGAGACAATGGATATTGCCACAAATAACCAACTTGTGCTTGTGCTGCGATACATTGATGACAAACACAATGTGCAAGAAAGATTTCTTGAGTTCATCCCTTTGCAGTCAGCTACAGCCGAGTCCATTGCCACAGCACTAAAAGAACGTCTTGCTGCCACCCTCCCTGATGCTCAGAAAGGGAAGCTCATCTGCCAGGCGTATGATGGAGCCAGCGTGATGAGGGGTGCCAATTCAGGTGTTCAGAGGAGAATACAAGATGTGTACCCAAATGCTCACTACATCCACTGCTATGCACATCAGCTCAACCTGATAATGCAACAGGCCACCTCTAGCATATCCAGAGTGAGAATTTTCTTTTCTGACCTCAGTGGATTTGCCAGTTTTTTTTCCAAGTCACCCAAGAGGACAGCTGTTCTTGATGAAGTAGTGGCCCATCGACTGCCAACATCCAGCAACGTCAGATGGAACTTTCACAGCCGTTCCATCAATACGGTGTTTGAGCACAGAGAGGACCTCATTCGCTGTTTTGAACGCATACGAGACTCAGATAACTTTGACCCCAACACCGTCAGAGAAGCAGGAGCCTTCGCTATGCTACTGGAGAATCAGGATTTTAAGTTCTTTCTGGAACTTTTTCACCACATCATGCCACATGTGGACTTCCTCTATGCCAAGCTGCAGAAGAAGAAGATAGATTCAGTCCATATCCAGCAGTGCATCCAGCAGTTCCAGCAGGACATACAAAAGATCAGGTATGGGTATTCCTAATATGATTATTTTTATTATGATTATTATTAACGTGTGTGTGCATTTTGTTGTCTCAGTACCTGTACTCTCACCCGCTCACTCCGTTCCTCCACCTCGGCTGGCCGACTGGCCCCACCTCCTCTACACAGCAGTCGGGCTGCCCGATCACGTCTCTTCACAACACTGGCTCCCCGCTGGTGGAATGAGCTCCCCACGGCTGTCAGAACGGCAGAGTCACTACCCATCTTCCGTCGTAGACTGAAGACCCATCTCTTCAGGTTACATCTTAACTGCTCCTCCTGAGACATCTTCTGACCCTCACCACTACGTCTCCTAAAGACACCCGCTTTCCCCTTTACTGTGTCCCTAAGAACTTCTACTGCCCCCCTTGTACTGTTTCTCAGTTTCTTCAGTAATAAAAAAAAAATAATAATAATAATATTTGAAAACTTTTAGTAGAAGGCGATAATAGGGAGAAGGTTTTTTCCTTCTATCAGTGGCCCCGGGCCCGAGCTAGAGTACTCTTCCTGCAACGAATAGTGGACTGCTGATTCACATGCTTAGTATTCAAATGTATTGATTGTAAGTCGCTTTGGAATAAGGCGTCTGCTAAATGCCAAAAATGTAAATGTAAATGTACTCTGTGCAATGACAAAGTTGAATCTAATCTATTATTATTATTCACTTTCTGGCTTATCTGTTTTATTCTTATTTTTAATTCTTTGTCCTCTCTGAAATTCTCTCCATGCCATGGTTGAGCAAAGCAGCGCTGGGTCTCAGCCAACAAAGAGACGTCGGGCACTCAGTCTAGAGGACCATGAAAGGATTGCAGCAGAGGTGAGTTGATGTTGTAGAATCAGTCACAGTCTCAATCGTGAGGCTCAATCGTCTCCGGACCGGCGTCGGGCGTTTCCGCTCATCAATGCACAGATGGGGCTTGGCCCCAAATGCGTCGTGCGAGTGTGGCGCAGAGGACCAAACCGCAGACCATATTATCCTGGATTGCCCGGTGTACCACCCACCCAACGGGATGCATGGTCTGTCGGTATTAGATGACGAGACGATGACGTGGCTTCTGGAGGGGTGTCCAGAAATATAGCCCGGGTGAGCCCCTCAACCAGGTCTCGGGGTGGTAAAAGGGTAGCCCCTCGGCCCCGAGCCTGGTGGAGTGGAGAGAAAAAACAACTACCCATACGCCGAAGAAGTCACAGTCCATGTTACACCGGAGGCCTTCGTTTAAATAAAATGAAGGCACACAATTTTGAGAAATGTGACTAAAAATAATTTTGATCCTGAGGCATCATTTACAATAAGGAGCTATTAAAAACAGAAAAGTACTATATTTGACATTTTGGAGAGGGAACTGTGCTCAGTATAGTTTTAACATTAAAGGTCCCATATATTATTTTATATATTAATTCACTTCCTGGTCATTGCTATGTTGCAAATACCCTGCGTTATTAAAATATGGAGAAATATGAATTAGGAAATTATGGAAATACTGTAATAGGTACAGATTTCTGATTTTCACAGTGTTGGCATAAGCCCTCTGAGTACAAAAACAATAAACTGTTTTCAAAGGATATGGGACCTTTAACCTTTCAACGCTAGAATGCTAGAACTCCCAAAACACTAGCATGAAAAAAGAACAGGGTACATATTATTTAAGCAATAGCTCACGACAGGCCGAACAACGCCCCTTAGCTGTGATGTAATAAGCATATTAGGGTACAGGGTACATATTATTTAAGCAATAGCTTCGCGTCGGGCCGAACAACGCCCCTTAGCTGTGATATAATAAGCATACCACTGGCCTGAAGTGAGCTATTGCTTTTATAAAACGGTTACCAACACTGTCAATATGAATTAGAAAAGCACACTCAAATTCAAATAGTTTTTATTCGTAATTAATCATCTTAAATAGTTCCCCTCAAATAAAATAGTTCCTCTTATTGCAGTTGGTCGCTAAGCAAGCGGTATGTCGGCGTTTATGTGTAACTTTACCTGGAGAGCACTCTAACCACTCCTACATAGTTAGGCCACCCAGGAGGTCAAAATTCACCTGAAATGTTTCCATTTCCATATCTTTTACCTAGCTTCAGAAACGTTTGTTAGTTTGTAACGGATTGTAGTATGGTATGTGTTTGATATTTTGTAACGGATTTGGAACGCTGACAAGTGCTGTTGTCACAGCGCGCGGCTGTAGTGGACGCAGGCAGGGCACTCCGAAAACGTCTCGACACATTTTCAAACAGGCTTTATTTTGATAAACAGACCACATATTGGGAATCTACATGGTTACTTTGCGTAGGATTTTTTTTTTTTAAGTTGATAAAATGTCCTTGAGATTGAATTAAAAGTCTGTTATATTTGGAATGTTGACCGTGAAACAGGCGTATTCATTTCGAACTGTGATGAGGCTCTACTAATCGTAGCTGTGGTATACGCTCAATATACCACGGCTATGAACCAATCAGATTGCTTGATTTCACCCATCCGTTTTATAATATTTATTATTTTGTAATTCTTCTTCTCTCTGTAGGTCTGTGATACCATACTTGGACATGCCAAGGAGCGCTTCTCCTTCACAAACCACCTGGTCAGTGCCACCTTGCTGCAGGGGGACAGGTTTGAAGAGTACAAGGGGGCCTTTCCGGAGGATGCACTGAACAGCACCTTGAAGGCCTACCCAATGCTCAGTGGAAGCCAGCTGAAGACCGAGCTCAATCTCCTCTACAGCAAGGAGGAGTTCAGAGCCTGTCGTGGTGCTGTGGACCTCTTCCAGCTTTTTATGGAGAACAATCTTGGAGAAGTGTTTTCAGAGACTGTCACTCTCCTAAAGATCCTCATAACCACACCCATGACCACGGCGGAGGCAGAGAGGTGCTTCTCGACCTTGAAAAGGATCAAAACCTTTCTCCGGAACACCATGACAGAGGACAGGCTGAATGCATTGGCCATGATGTCAATGGAGAAGACACTGGTGATTGAAATGACAGACTTTAACCAGAAAGTCATTGAGAGATTTGCAGGCCTGAAGGAACGAAGGGCAAAATTCATGTTCAAGTAGTGTAACTGGGGAGGGACACAGGGTTTGAAAGTAACAAAGAACACATTTATTATCACAATTGCATTGTGTTCCATGTCTTTCTCCATTGAATAAATAATGCCTAGTTGAATGGCTAAACAAGACAACTGTCTGGACAGTACAATCCATTTGAGCTGCTAGAATTATTCACCTTACCGCTGCACAGATAGACAAAGGGTTTAAGTCCATTCTGTTAACATTAGATCTACTCTGCTAACAAAGACTATTACAGTTGATTTGTCAGTTGTTGTACATTATATTTTTGTTGTGTTTGCAGTTTGCCCTTTAATACAAGTTATATATATATTCTCATGCTAAAATCCAGATTTTAAAGTTGATATTCTTCCCTGTGGAGCATGCCCCCATAACCTGTGCCCCACCCAAAAATGTTATCACCAGCCGCCACTGCTGGCTCCCCGTCTCCCTCAGAATCGAATTCAAGGTCTCCCTCCTCACCCACCAGTGCATCCATGGAACTGCCCCCCCCTACCTCAAGGAACTCCTCCATACCCCTCAGACCTCCTCACGCACCCTCCGTTCTACTGCCACCAACCTCCTCAAGGTCCCCCAGGACCAAGCTGCGCACCATGGGAGATCGGGCCTTCTGCTCGGCTGCTCCCAGGCTGTGGAATGCTCTCCATGACCACCTACCTCTCCTCTCCTCTCCACTCTTCTCCTCTCCCTGACCACCTAAGGGCACCACAGTCTGTGGATGCTTTTAAACGAGGCCTTAAAATCCACCTTTTTAATAGAGCCTTTTTTAGCCTTTTAATTGAAAATGTTTATTGTTTTATCTTCTTGTTTTTAATTGTAGCACTTTGAGATTTCTTATGTAAAGTGCTTTTATAAATAAAATTTATTATTATTATTATTATTATTATTAGTGAAAACAGTGTGTAAACTGCAGAGCTCTTGAGCTTCTCTCATATTGTCCTCCATCCCTCCATCCCTCCATCCCAGACACGTTGATGATCGCCACAGGGCTGATGAGGACACAAGGCCAGCGCGGGCGTCAGGGTAATTCCCGGGATTGACAGAGAGCGCTATTGACAGCTGTGCGCGAGCAGATGGGAGCAATTAGCGTTCTTAGTTGGTTATCCGGCGTCCTCTCTCCGTCTTGGTAAACATCTGCGGGGAGACAACAGAGCCCGCGGCGGCTGGCTGGAAAACAAACAAGGAAGGTTCCAGAACAAACCGAAGTCAAACGCAGACGCAGTGGTGTAGTCTACGTGATACGCAGGACTACGCCGTATACCCACTAGGAAAGGCCAAGGATTTCCATATACCCACTTAAAAATGTGTGAGGATACGTAACAGCGTTTTGTGACAGAACTTTCACTTTCATTCATAAAATTCACCCCGTCTGTGTTACGAAGCACTTGACCTTTGGACCATTGCGACTGACTATAGCGTCATATACCATCAACGGGGGGAGATGCGACATGAAATATGTCAAAATGCAGCACTATCATGCACAGATCAGCCTTATAACATGTAATTTAGATACAGTGGGTTCGGAAAGTATTCAGACCCCCTTACATTTTTCACTCTTTGTCATATTGCAGCCATTTGCTAAAATCAATTAATTTCATTTCTTTCCTCGTTCATGCACACACAGCACCCAATAGTCAGAAAAACACAGACTTGTAGACATTTTTGCAGATTTATTACAAAATAAACACTGAAATATCACATGGCCATAAGTATTCAGACCCTTTGCTCAGTATTGAGTAGAAGCACCTTTTTGAGCCAATACAGCCACGAGTCTTCTTGGGAATGATCCAACAAGTTTTTCACACCTGGATTTGGGGATCTTTTGCCATTCCTCCTTGCAGATCCTCTCCAGTTCTGTCAGGTTGGATGGTGAACGTTGGTGGACAGCCATCTTCAGGTCTCTCCAGAGATGCTCAATTGGATTTAAGGCCATTCAAGAACATTCACAGAGTTGTTCTGAAACCACTCCTTCGTTATTTTAGCTGTGTGCTTGGGATCATTGTCTTGTTAGAAGGTGAACCATTCTGAGGTCGTGAACACTCTGGAAAATGTTTTTGTCCAGGATATCAATGTACTTGGCTGCATTCATCTTTCCTTCAATTGCAACCAGTCGTCCTGTCCCTGCAGCTGAAAAACACCCCCACAGCATGATGCTGCCACCACCATGCTTCACTGTAGGGATGGTATTAGGCAGGTGATGAAGAGTGCCAGGTGTTGTCCACACATACCGCTTAGAATTAAGACCAAAAAGTTCGATTTTGGTCTCATCAGACCAGAGAATTTTATTTCTCAGAGTCTGGGAGTCCTTCAGGTGTTTTTTGGCAAACTCGATGCGGGCTTTCATGTGTGTTGCACTGAGAAGAGGCTTCCGTCGGGCCACTCTGCCATAAAGCCCCGACTGATGGAGGGCTGCAGTGATGGTTGTCTTTCTAGAACTTTGTCCCATCTCCCCGCTGCATCTCTGGAGCTCAGCCAGAGTGATCTTTGGGTTCTTCTTTACCTCTCTCACCAAGGCTCTTCTCCCCCGGATGCTCAGTTTGGCCGGACGGCCAGTTCGAGGAAGAGTCCTGGTCATCCCAAACTTCTTCCATTTAAGGATTATGGAGGCCACTGTGCTCTTATGAATGAATGAATGAATGAATGAATGGTCTTTATTGTCATTGATATAGTACAGGTACCAAACAACGAAATTTGGGAGGGGGGGCTCCCCTGGTGCTAGGAAAGAAAAAAACAAGAAAAAAAAAACAAGAAGGGAAAGGAGCTGGTTTACATAAATAAAGGCTATGTACACTATCCACTATACTATACTGTACAAATAAAACACTGTGCTGTACTCTATGCTATGCTATACCTATTCTAACATTTCCTATTCTCTGCAACCTTATGTACCCTAGGGTTGTCATATTGCACATAGTGTTATTGCACATTCATTTAAAGTGTCGCAGTTTGCAGGCTTGAAATGTACACATTTGTGCCTCAGCACTACACCTGATTTTCAATCCAGCAGCTGCCATCAATCCGTCCAGACTGTCCAGGGCCCAGAACCTAGGTCTTTGCTGTGTTCAGGGCCTGGAAGGCCCTGGGGTAGAAGCTGAGCTTCAGTCTGTTTGTCCTTGCGAACATGGTCCTGTACCGCCTGTTCGAGGGCAGCCGAGCAAAGTGTTCGTACCCAGGGTGGGATGGGTCTCTGGAGATCTTGGAGGCCTTCCTGAGGCAGCGTGTGTTGTACAGCTCTTCCAGAGAGGGGAGGGGGGCGCCGGTGATCTTCTGGGCCGTTCTCACGACTCTCTGTAGCGCATTCCTCTCTGCGGCTGTGCAGCTGGAGAACCAGTTGCAGATGCAGTAGGTGAGGATGCTCTCCACTGCGCAGCGGTAGAAGGCCACCAGCATCTCCTGTCTGATGTGGTCTTTCCTGAGGACTCTCAGGAAGAAGAGCCGCTGTTGTGCCTTCTTGATGATGGCTGCTGTGTTGTTCTTCCAGGACAGGTCATCCTGTATGTGCACCCCCAGGAATCGGAGGGTTGAGACTCTCTCAACGCTCCCTCCGTCGATGAGCAGGGGCTGGACCTCAGATTTTTTCCTCCTGAAGTCCACGATGATTTCCTGGGTCTTTGACTGGTTCAGCAGCAGGTTGTTAACCTTGCACAGCTTGCTCAGCTGCTCTACCTCATCCCTGTACGCCGCCTCGTCCCCCCCCCGAGATGCAGCCCACCACGGTGGTGTCGTCTGCAAACTTTACGATGGAGTTGCTGGGGTGGACGGGGGTGAAGTCGTAGGTGTAGAGGTTGTAGAGGATGGGGCTTAGCACGCAGCCCTGGGGGGACCCAGTGCTGAGTCTGAGGGCTGTGGAGGTGTGGGAGCCCACCCGCACCCTCTGGGGGCGGTCGGACAGGAAGTCCTTGATCCATGCACATATAGAGTGTGATAGTCCCAGGTCTAGTAGTTTGGTCACTAGCCTGTCTGGAAGGATGGTGTTGAAGGCAGAGCTGAAGTCCACAAAGAGCAGTCTCGCGTAGCTGTTTCCCCTCTCCAGGTGGGATAGAGTGGAGTGGAGAGTCGTCGCGATGGCGTCCTCTGTGGACCTGTGGGCTCTGTAGGCGAACTGGTATGGATCCAGGTTGGGCGGGAGGTGTGTGACTATGTGGGCCCGGACTAGTTTCTCGAAGCACTTCATGATGATTGGTGTGAGTGCCACCGGGCGGTAGTCGTTTAGGCAGCTCACCGTGCTTTTCTTCGGGACTGGGATGATAGTTGAGGTTTTCAGGCAGGGTGGGATGGTGGCCTGGGACAGGGACTGGTTGAAGATGTTGGTGAAAACCCCGGCCAGCTGGTCGGCGCAGTCCCTCAGCACCCGTCCCAGGACGCCATCCGGCCCTGAGGCTTTCCTGGGGTCCACCGCCTTCAGCACGCGTCTCACTTCATGCTCTGTGAGGGTGAGGCTGCTGAGAGCTGGAGAGAGTGGTGTTTGTGTTGTGGTTACCTCTGTTCGCCCCTCGTCGAACCGGGCGTAGAAGGAGTTCAGCTTTTCCGCCAGCAGGGGGTCGTCCTCTGCGGCTGTGAGCCTGTTGGCTCTGAAGTTTGTCATGTGCTGAACCCCCTGCCACACCCGCCTGGAGTCGTTGCTCAGGAAGCATTCCTCAATCTTCTCTCTGTGGTCTGCCTTGGCCTCCCGGATGCCGCGCTTTAGGTTAGCCCTGGTGGTGCTGTACAGCAGTGTGCCCTTCCCTGTGAAGGCGTTGTCCCTCTCCTTGATCAGTTTTTGGACCTTCCCAGTCATCCATGGCTTCGTGTTGGGGTAGACCCGGACCCGTTTGTCCACGGTGGCTGAGTTGGTGCAGTTCACTATGTGGTTCAGAACCGACGACGTGAACTGTTCCAGGTCCTCATGCTCATATTCCTGCCATGAGGTGTCATTCAGGCAGATCTGCAGTGGAGCGGACCCTGCTGGCCAGGTTCTGACAGTCTTAGTGGTGATGGGAGCACTTTTCCTCATGGGAGTGTAGGCTGGGATCAGGAGGATTGACACATGGTCAGACATGCCTAGATGAGCTAGCGGTCTAGCCTTGTAAGCAAGCTTGATGTTGGTGTATACCTTATCCAGTGTTTTTTCTCCTCTTGTTGCACATTTAACATGCTGATAGAACTTCGGTAGTACTACCTTCAGGTCAGCATGATTAAAGTCCCCGGCGATTATATGAACTGCCTGTGGGTCTGCGCTCTGTCCACTACTGATGACGTCATGTAGCCGCGCCAATGCTAAGCTACCATCCGCGTTAGGCGCAATGTAAACAGATGTTATGTACACTGCGTTGAATTCCCTCGGGAGGTATGTGGGTCGGCATTTAACAGTCAAGTATTCCAGGTCTGGGGAGCAGTGGCTACTTACAGTTTTTGTGTTTAAGCACCAGCTGTCCTTCGTAGATATAATGAGGCCGCCTCCTCGCGTCTTCTCACTAAGCAGCGTCCTGTCCGCCCGGTGTAAAGTCCTTCCTTCCAAGCCGACCGCGGAGTCCAAGATGGTGTCATTTAGCCAGGTCTCCGTGAGAATAATCACACAGCTATCTCCCACGATGTTGTTCTTAGGAACCTTAAGTGCAACAGACATTTTGTTGTAGCCTTGGCCAGATCTGTCTCTCAGCTCTTCAGTCAGTTCCTTCGACCTCATGATTCTCATTTGCTCTGACTTTACACTGTGAGCTGTAAGGTCTTCTATTGACAGGTGTGTGCTTTTCCCAATCAAGTCCAATTAATATAATTAAGCACAGCTGGACTCCAAGGAAGGTGTAGGCCCATCTCAAGGATGATCAGAAGAATAGGCTAGGTGCACGATCTCACTACTTCCTGAAAGGCAACTGGTATGAACATATCCTGTCTCACTCTATTGGTTTAATTGATTAATCAGCTGTGCACTGTGTGTTCCAACAGTTTACCGCACAGCTGATTAATCAATTCATACCAGTGATATGTTCATACCAGTTGCCTTTCAGGAAGTAGTGAGATCGTGCACCTAGCCTATTGGACAGCACCTGAGTTAAATATACAAGTGTCACAGCAAAGGGTCTGAATACTTATGGCCATGTGATATTTCAGTGTTTATTTTGTAATAAATCTGCAAAAATGTCTACAAGTCTGTGTTTTTCTGACAATATTGGGTGCTGTGTGTGCATGAACGAGGAAATAAATGAAATTAATTGATTTTAGCAAATGGTTGCAATATGACAAAGAGTGAAAGATTTAAGGGGGTCTGAATACTTTCCGAACCGAACCCACTGTATATAACGTTAGACAGGGAGCGTTCCGAAATGAACGATATGAGGCTGGGAGGGAAAGATCACAGTATACCCACTAGAAACAACTAGACTACACGACTGCTTATAACCACTAGGGTGGAGGGCTCGGACCGTACCTGGGCGAGAAAAGAGTGATGATACGCTCTCCTTCTCCACTGGCAGGTCCCCACTTCATTTTCTACCCCCCTTTTCCTCCACTGTCTCTCCATCTCTCTGTCGCTTGTCTTTTTGTCCTTTTGTCCACTTGTCCTTTTTTCTGTCTCTTTACTGAAACTCCACTCTCCCCTTCGCCCACCACCTCTTCCTCTCAGAGCAGTGGTAACTCTTCCATAGACCAACGCAGGTGTCGTCACATTAAACCCCCAGAGGCAGATGATGTGAAGTGTACGCTCAATAAAACATTGAGTTGCAGGAACCTCAATATGTAGGCACCAGCTAATGTTTCTCCCACCCCTCACAAACACACACACACACACACACACACACACAAGCACACACACACACAAGCGCACACAAGCGCGCACGCACACACACACACACACAAGCACACACAAGCACACACACACACACACACACACAAGCACACACAAGCACACACAAGCACACACACACACACACACACACACAAGCACACACAAGCACACACAAGCACACACACACACACCCTGAAGGTCAAAACAAGACTTTCCTTTATGAGCGCCCATATCCGCTCCACCATCCCAGGCCTGATCAATAAGCACCAATAAGCACCAATAAGCACCATGCAATCCATCCATGCGATCCATTGTGAACTGCACCCAGGCCGGGGCAGCGACATGCTCTCTCCCGTAGTACTGCGCCCCGGTGCGCGGCCATGCATCACAGCACATTGATTATCTGGTTGAAAACTACATTCAATTTATTATCACATTATTGTTCTCTTACCATTCAGATAACTTAACTTCCACTGCTGATAATGGATTCGCAGCAGCGCGGTCCCAAAAGGCCTCGCAACATCACCAGGAAAACACCTTTCCTGCTGCTGTCACCTCACCTGTTATCCACCTGCTATTAGACAGGAAATACTGGAGACAAGCCCATCAGCTGGGGCCTACCCTGTACTACCTCACTGACACAGACACGCACTTATATAACATTAACACAAACACACACACACACACGTCTATAACATTAAAACAAGCACACACACACACACACGTCTATAACATTAACACAAGCACACACACACACACACACACACACACACACACAGTTCTATAACATTAACACAAGCACACACACACACACACACACACACACAGTTCTATAACATTAACACAAGCACACACACACACTTCTATAACATTAACACAAGCATACACACACACACGCACACAACCATCTGAAACACAAACGACATGAATATGAATAAGCCAATGGCCCTGGCGTTATATGACCGTGTCATTGTCATACCACACAATGTGCTGCCTTCAAATCTGGACTCAGACAAAAACTAATTATCCCAAAAACCAAAACTAAAAAACACAAAGAGACCCATAACTCCACCCAGATGAAGAGGAACCAGAACAGTAACCAGATGAAGAGGACAGGTCGACAAACCATTGCAGGAGAACGACGGCGGCTAATCCAATTCTGTGGCAGAGTGCTGCATTTGAATAATTGATTAGGGGACATCAATTGGGCCATCCAGATGTCCCCTGCTCCTTTAATCAATATTGATTCCCTTAATCAATGGCTGGCTGGCCGAGAGGGGCCCGCTGTTCCCTTACCACACCACCACCCCCCCCCTCTCTCTGGGCACAGCCCTGCAGTGTAGACACAGGTGGTTGGCTGTAAAGTGGCTGCAGTGATGGCTCATGGGTAATTGAAGTTCTTACCCGAGGATAGTAGAGGTGGAGGGGAGGGGGGGGGGGGGGGGAGCGGGAGATTGGGCTGGAGTTTAGAAGCGGCTGCAACAAGTGCCTCAGGGGTGGGGAGCATGGCAGTGGAGAGATGCAAACACACACACACGCACGCACACACACACACACACCCACGCACGCACGATCTCTTTACAAGAACAAGAACAGAACTCACAAATATATTCTGTGTAACTAAAGACAGACAAATGCATAAACTCACACTCTCTCTCTCTCTCACACACACACACACACACACACACACACACACACACACACACACACACACACACACAGGCCTGTGGGGGCGCCTGCCAGGACAAAGCAGCAGTAGGTGACAGCTGTGTGTGTGTGTGTGTGTCTGTGTGTGTGTGTGTGTGTGTGTGTGTGTGTGTGTGTGTGTGGCACAGCTGGGAGAGATAGATAACCCTGCGTTGCCTGTGGCGCTAACACAAACAACAAGCCCATCCTTCCTCAGAACAGAACACACACAAACTTTCTTCCTCTCTCTTTCTCTCTCTCTCCCTCCATATCTCCTCTCCCCCTCTCCTATCCACAAACACTGTTCATCAGCGGCCCACCTAGAACCTGGTGGGTTCTGAGGCTCAGGAGAGGGAGGGAGGGAGGGAGGGAGGGAGGGAGGGAGGGAGCGAGGGAGGGAGAGAGGGAGGGAGGGAGGGAGGGAGGGTTCTCTCCATCAGGTCCCGGCTGCCAAGGCTTTGTCTGTCTGTCCATTGAGATGCTCTGATGATGATATGATGAACACACTGAGGAAGAGGAGCTGCTGTCGTGACTCAGCTATGCTGTTCACTACAACAATATAGACCCAGAGGAAGTGTGTGTGTGTGTGTGTGCATTCCCTTAATGTCTACCTCCACCAGCCTCCCCTAGTGCATGTGTGTGTGTGTGTGTGTGTGTGTGTGTGTGTGTGTGTGTGTGTGTGTGTGTGTGTGTGTGTGTGTGTGTGTGCGTGCGTGCGTGCGTGTGTGCGTGTGTGCGTGCGTGCGTGTATGTGCATGCTTGTGCAAGCAAGTGCATGCTGTTATTTGTTGGGGGAACAATGTTTTTGTTTTTTTTTACGTTCGATATCCAATGCGTTAGACTTGAGCTGTGAAACACACATCACTCCAGCAGCAGCAGCAACACTGTTGGGAACGTGAGTGTGACCGGCTCTGACAGATCGTATGAGCCGCGCCGGTAATCGATTTACGCAGCAATCACCGATCTGCACGCCACCTTGGCGGAGTCCTTGAACGCAACTCGGCCAGCTTATCTTGAACCCATCAGGAGGTTGTGATTAATGACTCGCTTGGTTTTGTGTCTATTTAAAGTCACAATAAAAAACACTCACAGACTGTGAAGACTTTGTGGCGGCGTGTTCCTGCTAATGTCACTGCAACATCATGGAGACATCACAAGGTGTTAGATAGGGTGAAAAGCCATTATCTATGGGTACTTGTTCCAGCAAAATGTTACCCTGTCTGGCACAAACGGTTTTTTTGGTGGTGCTGCCAACATTTACCAACGCACAGACTATAAACTATGTTGCAGTATATCAAGAATAGTTGTGGTACCGGCGTAGACAATGAGAGCCATCACTAGATCACTGACGACACACTAGTGGACGGCAAGCTCTTCCCATCTGAGCTGTGTGTGTGTGTGAGAGAGAGAGAGAGAGAGAGAGAGAGAGAGAGAGAGAGAGAGAGAGAGAGAGAGAGAGAGAGAGAGTTTGACAGGCAGTGGAGGCTGGTGGAGGTAGAAAGAGGAGGACGGGCTCATTGTAATGCACGGAACAGAATGAGGAACGGTCAGATTTGATACCATTCCTCATTCCATTCAAAACAATAAGCCTGTCCTCCGGTGTCTACCTCCACCAGCCTCCCCTGTTAACTAACAGGGAACTAGAACTAACACACAACCCTGTGTACCAACACTAGACACAGTGTCTATCGGGGCCTGCCATTCATCTTACTAGAACTGAGAAACAGGTGTGATATCTCCCATCACATGAAACATCTAGCTCAGGGTTGAATCCATCTCTCTGGAAATAAGCTATCAAACCTTGGCACATGATACTGGTTTTAAACAACGTATTGTGAGTCACCCCCAGATAACTGCAAAACTCTGAATCTTCACCATTGTCTGGGGCTGTAGTGTAAAATGCAGTAGATGCTATAAAACATAAAACATCGCTTCAGGCAAACTCGCAGACCCCAAGGCTCTGAGGTGGGAATGTGTTGCTGGTATAAATGAGAGCGTGTTATTTCTTTTATCGACTAATGGGTGTAAAAGTCTGGTTCTTTAACATTTCAGATTAAAAAAACAAACTCTTCTGATAAAAGGTTGCAGCTGCGAGAAAGAAGAAAAAAATAATGAGTGGCTGAATTCCATTACCTTCCAACTGCAAGCCCACAGCCAACCCATTATTTGTGACTGCGGAGAAAAAACCTGCCAGTTGAATATTTATATTTTCAGATTACCTTGGTACATAAATTCCTGTAATGCCTGACATTTACTCTGCTGCGAGTCGGTTGGGGAAAAACGCAGCCGGCCGATGCCTTGCTGTCTTCTGTCACGGAGGATATATGGCGGGGAGACGCGTGGCGTGAGAAACTCGCTCACTGTCAGCATCCATCTGTTTGTTTCTGCACCAAAATGGTGGAAAACGGCTCCGAAAACAATCACTCTCTTTAAAGCGCATTACAAATTCATGAAAGGAAATAACCGATAGCTCTGGCACTAGAAAGGCACTTAGGAGATGGGGCACTTTATGCTCAAGGTTGAGGGATCACCGCAAAGAGTGAATCATCCTCACAATTGGTACTTCCCTTTTATAATGAACTAATATCACATCCTGCTCCCCCCTACTGCTCAGAGCAAAAGAAACACAAACATTCCTAATGAGGCATTTGGAGTAATTAACTTTGCTCAACACCAAGTTTAAACAACATGTTTATTTGTCGCAGAGGACACAAACAGGCCTGGGAGGACTGGGGGAGGCAGGCTATCAAAAAGCACTCAGTGACCAATCAGGAGAAGGAGTGGTGAGAAGGGGGCAGGGCTACTACAGCAGGACTAAACCAATCAGTCAAACAAACACAGTTGGTGTTGACATCCTGTCACAGCTACACAGTAGTAGTCACACACTTGGACACAGAAACCTCAGGCGTTAGGACCGACTCTTTGACGCTGCAGTGGGCAGGTCACCCTTGCGGTTTTCTAGAGGTTGTGTTTGGTCACCGCCAACACAGGCCCGGTTGGAGGTGGGTCAGGGGAGGAGGTGGGTCAGGGGAGGAGGGTCAGGGGAGGAGGTGAGTCAGGGGAGGAGGTGGGTCAGGGGAGGAGGTGGGTCAGGGGAGGAGGTGGGTCAGGGGAGGAGGTGGGTCAGGGGAGGGGGTGAGTCAGGGGAGGAGGTGGGTCAGGGGAGGAGGTGGGTCAGGGGAGGAGGTGGGTCAGGGGAGGAGGTGGGTCAGGGGAGGAGGTGGGTCAGGGGAGGAGGTGAGTCAGGGGAGGAGGTGGGTCAGGGGAGGAGGAGGGTCAGGGGAGGAGGTGGGTCAGGGGAGGAGGTGGGTCAGGGGAGGAGGAGGGTCAGGGGAGGAGGTGGGTCAGGGGAGGAGGTGGGTCAGGGGAGGAGGAGGGTCAGGGGAGGAGGTGGGTCAGGGGAGGAGGTGGGTCAGGGGAGGAGGAGGTGGGTCAGGGGAGGAGGTGGGTCAGAGGAGGAAGTGAGTCAGGGGAGGAGGTGGGTCAGGGGAGGAGGTGGGTCAGGGGAGGAGGTGGGTCAGGGGAGGAGGTGGGTCAGGGGAGGAGGAGGTGGGTCAGGGGAGGAGGTGGGTCAGGGGAGGAGGTGGGTCAGGGGAGGAGGTGGGTCAGGGGAGGAGGTGGGTCAGGGGAGGAGGTGGGTCAGGGGAGGGGGTGAGTCAGGGGAGGAGGTGGGTCAGGGGAGGAGGTGGGTCAGGGGAGGAGGTGGGTCAGGGGAGGAGGAGGTGGGTCAGGGGAGGATGTGGGTCAGGGGAGGAGGTGGGTCAGGGGAGGAGGTGAGTCAGGGGAGGAGGTGGGTCAGGGGAGGAGGTGGGTCAGGGGAGGAGGTGGGTCAGGGGAGGAGGTGGGTCAGGGGAGGAGGTGAGTCAGGGGAGGAGGTGGGTCAGGGGAGGAGGTGAGTAAGGGGAGGAGGTGGGTCAGGGGAGGAGGTGGGTCAGGGGAGGAGGTGGGTCAGGGGAGGAGGTGAGTCAGGGGAGGAGGTGGGTCAGGGGAGGAGGTGGGTCAGGGGAGGAGGTGGGTCAGGGGAGGAGGAGGGTCAGGGGAGGAGGAGGTGGGTCAGGGGAGGAGGAGGGTCAGGGGAGGAGGTGGGTCAGGGGAGGAGGTGGGTCAGGGGAGGAGGAGGTGGGTCAGGGGAGGAGGTGGGTCAGGGGAGGAGGTGGGTCAGGGGAGGGGGTGAGTCAGGGGAGGAGGTGGGTCAGGGGAGGAGGAGGTGAGTCAGGGGAGGAGGTGGGTCAGGGGAGGAGGTGGGTCAGGGGAGGAGGAGGTGAGTCAGTGGAGGAGGAGGGTCAGGGGAGGAGGTGGGTCAGGGGAGGAGGTGGGTCAGGGGAGGAGGAGGTGAGTCAGGGGAGGAGGTGAGTCAGGGGAGGAGGAGGTGGGTCAGGGGAGGAGGTGGGTCAGGGGAGGAGGTGGGTCAGGGGAGGAGGTGGGTCAGGGGAGGAGGTGGGTCAGGGGAGGAGGTGGGTCAGGGGAGGAGGTGGGTCAGGGGAGGAGGTGGGTCAGGGGAGGAGGTGAGTCAGGGGAGGAGGTGGGTCAGGGGAGGAGGTGGGTCAGGGGAGGGGGTGAGTCAGGGGAGGAGGAGGGTCAGGGGAGGAGGTGGGTCAGGGGAGGAGGAGGTGAGTCAGGGGAGGAGGTGGGTCACGGGAGGAGGAGGTGAGTCAGGGGAGGAGGTGGGTCAGGGGAGGAGGTGGGTCACGGGAGGAGGAGGTGGGTCAGGGGAGGAGGTGGGTCAGGGGAGGAGGAGGGTCAGGGGAGGAGGTGGGTCAGGGGAGGAGGTGGGTCAGGGGAGGAGGTGGGTCAGGGGAGGAGGAGGGTCAGGGGAGGAGGTGGGTCAGGGGAGGAGGTGGGTCAGGGGAGGAGGTGGGTCAGGGGAGGAGGTGGGTCAGGGGAGGAGGAGGTGAGTCAGGGGAGGAGGTGGGTCAGGGGAGGAGGTGGGTCAGGGGAGGAGGAGGTGAGTCAGGGGAGGAGGTGGGTCAGGGGAGGAGGTGGGTCAGGGGAGGAGGTGGGTCAGTGGAGGAGGAGGTGGGTCACGGGAGGAGGAGGTGGGTCAGGGGAGGTGGGTCAGGGGAGGAGGTGGGTCAGGGGAGGGGGTGAGTCAGGGGAGGAGGAGGTGGGTCAGGGGAGGGGGTGAGTCAGGGGAGGAGGTGGGTCAGTGGAGGAGGTGGGTCAGGGGAGGAGGTGGGTCAGGGGAGGAGGTGGGTCAGGGGAGGAGGTGGGTCAGGGGAGGAGGAGGGTCAGGGGAGGAGGTGAGTCAGGAGAGGAGGTGGTTCAGGGGAGGAGGAGGAGGGTCAGGGGAGGAGGTGGGTCAGGGGAGGAGGTGAGTCAGGGGAGGAGGTGGGTCAGGGGAGGAGGTGGGTCAGGGGAGGAGGTGAGTCAGGGGAGGAGGTGGGTCAGGGGAGGAGGTGGGTCAGGGGAGGAGGTGAGTCGGGGGAGGAGGTGGGTCAGGGGAGGAGGTGAGTCAGGGAAGGAGGAGGGTCAGGGGAGGAGGTGGGTCAGGGGAGGAGGTGAGTCAGGGGAGGAGGTGGGTCAGGGGAGGAGGTGGGTCAGGGGAGGAGGTGGGTCAGGGGAGGAGGTGAGTCAGGGGAGGAGGTGGGTCAGGGGAGGAGGTGAGTCAGGGGAGGAGGTGGGTCAGATGAGGAGGTGAGTCAGGGGAGGAGGAGGGTCAGGGGAGGAGGTGGGTCAGGGGAGGAGGTGGGTCAGGGGAGGAAGTGAGTCAGGGGAGGAGGTGGGTCAGGGGAGGAGGTGGGTCAGGGGAGGAGGTGAGTCAGGGGAGGAGGTGGGTCAGGGGAGGAGGTGAGTCAGGGGAGGAGGTGGGTCAGGGGAGGAGGTGGGTCAGGGAAGGAGGTGGGTCAGGAGAGGAGGTGAGTCAGGGGAGGAGGTGGGTCAGGGGAGGAGGTGGGTCAGGGGAGGAGGTGGGTCAGTGGAGGAGGAGGTGAGTCAGGGGAGGAGGTGGGTCAGGGGAGGAGGTGGGTCAGGGGAGGAGGAGGGTCAGGGGAGGAGGTAGGTCAGGGGAGGAGGTGGGTCAGTGGAGGAGGAGGTGGGTCAGGGGAGGAGGTGGGTCAGGGGAGGAGGTGGGTCAGGGGAGGAGGTGGGTCAGGGGAGGAGGTGGGTCAGGGGAGGGGCTGGGTCAGGGGAAGAGGTGGGTCAGGGGAGGGGGTGGGTCAGGGGAGGGGGTGGGTCAGGGGAGGGGGTGGGTCAGGGGAGGCAGGGCAGGAGGGGAGGGGTAGCCAAGGGCTGTTGGTGACAGGAAGACAGCAGATTGACAGACTGTGGGCTGCTGCCATCGCTGCAGAGGGGGAAATGCACTTTTCAAATGTCACACAACCTTTTAGAAACGGTGGCAGGAGGGGGGGAGGAGGGGGTAGAGGGAGGGGGGGTGGGGGGTGGAGATGTGGCACAATTGTAAGTTGCGTTTAAATGGCTGAGAAGAAGAAGAACGGTCATCTTGTTTTTTTCTCCAACAGTGAAAGGCAAACTACCGTGTACGGTATGAAACCCTCACGTTGTCCTGACACGGTAACCATTACAGAACAACTCTAAACTCAGAGTTATAACACATCACAAGAGTCTTGCTTTAGGCACTACAGTGCAGATGTTTACTTTTGTTTAGAGCCACATCCTCGCCGACAGCAGTAACTCCCACATGCCGTAAGTTACTCCTACATCCCATAATAGTCATGGGGGCATAATGCATCAACACCAAGGGTAAAGGGTAAACATAATGTTGTAGAATCAAACAGCAGTGAAAGACATTTTTAAATAATTATTATCATTCTATATCATATTATACTATAGAATGATAGAATGATCATAGAATGATAAAAATGATTTTAAAAAGATATAAAGTGAAAAAATAAATTAAAAAAGAACATAGTATACTAGGTTCTTTTCTTCATTTTTTTTCTTTATTTTTTTTCCTTAGAATGATAATAATATATCATATTATCATATTATTAATAAAGAATGATAGAATGGTCATAGAATGATAATAATTATAAAAGCAAATATAAGAATGATAATAGAATGATAATAATATATCATATTATACTATAGAATGACCATAGAATGCAAAAAAATATTTACAAATATATAACGTGAAAAACTAAATAAAAAAAGAACATAGGTTCTTTTTTTCATTTTTTACGGGCGTATGCATCTGTCACCCCCGCCCCCGTTTTTACTTAGTATGATAAAAAAAAAAAAAATGAAAAAAAGAACCTAAGTAAAAACGGGGGCGGGGGTGACAGATGCATACGCCCGTAAAAAAGGAAAAAAAGAACCTATGTCCAAGGAACTCTCCAAACAAGTCCGAGACAAAGTTGTTAAGAAGTACAAGTCAGGGTTGGGTTATAAAAAAAAATGCTTTAGCAGTATGCTTGGGGTCGTTGTCCTGCTGGAAGGTGAACCTCCATCCTAGTCTCAAATCACTTACAGACTGGTACAGGTTTTGCTCAAGAATATCCCTGTATTAAGCACCATCCATCTTTCCCTCGACTCGGACCAGTTTCCCAGTCCCTGTTGCTGAAAAACAGCCCCACAGCATGATGCTGCCACCACCATGTTTCACTGTGGGGATGGTGTTCTTGGGGTGATGGGATGTGTTGGGTGTGCGCCAGACATAGCGTTTTCCTTGATGGCCAAAAAGTTACATTTTAGTCTCATCTGACCAGAGCACCTTCCTTCCTCATACATTTTGGGAGTCTCCGACATGCCTTTTTGCAAACTCAAAACGTGCCTTCTTATTTTTAGCTGAAAGTAATGGCTTTCTTCTGGCCACTCTTCCATAAAGCCCAGCTCTATGGAGTGTACGGCTAATTGTGGTCCTATGGACAGATACTCCAGTGTCTGCTGTGGAACTCTGCAGCTCCTCCAGGGTTACCTTTGGTCTCTGTGCTGCCTCTCTGATTAATGCCCCCCTTGCCCGGTCCGTGAGTTTTGGTGGGCGGCCCTCTCTTGGCAGGTTTGTTGTGGTGCCATGTTCTTTCCATTTGATTATGATGGATTTGATGGTGCTCCTGGGGATCATCAAAGATTTGGATATTTTTTTATAACCCAACCCTGACTTGTACTTCTCAACAACTTTGTCTCGGACTTGTTTGGAGAGTTCCTTGGTCTTCATGGCAGTGTTTGGTTGGTGGTGCCTCTTGCTTAGGTGTTGCAGCCTCTGGGGCCTTTCAGAAAAGGTGTGTATATACTGACAGATCATGTGACACTTAGATTGCATACAAGTGGACTTCATTTCACTAATTATGTGACTTCTGAAGGTAATTGGTTGCACCAGAAGTTTTTAGGGGCTTCATAACAAAGGGGGTGAATACATATGCAGGTTATGCCAATTTTCAGCTCTATATTTTTTTTATTCTTTTTTTATATATATATTTCTCATTTCATTTAAAAACTAACACTATTTTGTGCAGATTCATCAAATAAAATTCTGATTAAAAAACGTTTAAATTACAGGTTGTAATGTAATAAAATAGGTAAAAAGCCAAGGGTGGTGAATACTTTTGCAAGGCACTGTATATATACTGTATATACATTATATATATATATATATATATATATATATATATATATATATATATATATATATATATATATATATAAGTAAATTAGAAAGCTAGCCAAGTAATAAACAGTTAACAATTAAACAAGAGTGAAACAATTAAATTAAAGTGACTCAAAACACAAGGCTAACAAACACACTCCCTCTACACACTCCCGTCAAAATCACACACACGACAAGTAATAGCCACACAATGACTATACCAACCAGTAGCTTAAGCTAACAAACAAGTTTGTCTGTTTTATTCACCTCACCTCTACGGTAACTCTCAGGAACGCCGTGCCCGTCTGAATAAGCATCTTGGTGTGTTGGCAGAGGCGGCCGTGACCAATCAATGCCGAGCCAGGCGCCAGCCAGCCAGGGACGGGGGCGGGGGTGACAGATGCATACGCCCGTAGATCACAGGGGACAAGCGCGGGGCCATGCCAACGCGTCTTGTCACTGTCAACTCAATAAAGCCACATGAAATATACTGTACGCACAAGACTCATCTCAGGGCAATATTTCACTCCGCTCCTCTCTATGCTGCTCCGTTCATATCTCATCCTCTCAGAAGAGGTTGCCTTCCAAACCCGCTAGGCTAGACAGGGCAGTGTTGTTAGGTTAGACAGAGCAGTGTTGTTAGGTTAGACAGAGCAGGGTTGTTAGGTTAGACAGAGCAGTGTTGTTAGGTTAGACAGAGCAGGGTTGTTAGGTTAGACAGAGCAGTGTTGTTAGGTTAGACAGAGCAGTGTTGTTAGACAGAGCAGTGTTGTTAGGTTAGACAGAGCAGTGTTGTTAGACAGAGCAGGGTTGTTAGGTTAGACAGAGCAGGGTTGTTAGGTTAGACAGAGCAGTGTTGTTAGACAGAGCAGTGTTGTTAGGTTAGACAGAGCAGGGTTGTTAGGTTAGACAGAGCAGGGTTGTTAGGTTAGACAGAGCAGTGTTGTTAGGTTAGACAGAGCAGGGTTGTTAGGTTAGACAGAGCAGGGTTGTTAGGTTAGACAGAGCAGGGTTGTTAGGTTAGACAGAGCAGTGTTGTTAGACAGAGCAGTGTTGTTAGGTTAGACAGAGCAGGGTTGTTAGGTTAGACAGAGCAGGGTTGTTAGGTTAGACAGAGCAGTGTTGTTAGGTTAGACAGAGCAGTGTTGTTAGGTTAGACAGAGCAGGGTTGTTAGGTTAGACAGAGCAGTGTTGTTAGGTTAGACAGAGCAGGGTTGTTAGGTTAGACAGAGCAGTGTTGTTAGGTTAGACAGAGCAGGGTTGTTAGGTTAGACAGAGCAGGGTTGTTAGGTTAGACAGAGCAGGGTTGTTAGGTTAGACAGAGCAGTGTTGTTAGGTTAGACAGAGCAGGGTTGTTAGGTTAGACAGAGCAGGGTTGTTAGGTTAGACAGAGCAGGGTTGTTAGACAGAGCAGTGTTGTTAGGTTAGACAGAGCAGTGTTGTTAGGTTAGACAGAGCAGGGTTGTTAGGTTAGACAGAGCAGGGTTGTTAGGTTAGACAGAGCAGTGTTGTTAGGTTAGACAGAGCAGTGTTGTTAGGTTAGACAGAGCAGGGTTGTTAGACAGAGCAGGGTTGTTAGGTTAGACAGAGCAGGGTTGTTAGGTACCCAAGCTTGTGCCTCTGATGCAGTGGCCTCACAAGGGACAATTTTGTCTACAACAATTGCTAAAATCCACAATGTAAAAAGCTTGCTTATGACTAGACACTAAATGACACACTACAGCTCTCCTAGCGAGCGCACATTCTAGAATGTCACCAGTAAAGTACGTTGCAATGGCCTAGAGAGGAGCCATAGTGCAAAGACCAATCACCCAGCCCCTCTCACAACGACAGAACCAGCTGAAAGGCTAAGTAACTATTGGACGCAGCCCATGCCAATCATCGATTTAGGGGTGTAATAACACATTTGAGCGTGGTGAGCTCAACTTTTGTGTTTGACTTTTAGAGCCGTCCAAACCAGACGGCATATTCTTCCTGCTCAGAGGTTGTGATTGTAAGAGAAGGCCGCGGCCAACTTTGATTCATACATCAGAGAGTCTTACGCTTCAAGCGGTTTGATGTGTGATCTTGGCATTATTCCATCAGAGCGAAGAAAGTTTGACACCCAGCCTCCCCTGCTCTTCAAAACACATCAATCAAGTCAGTCAAAAGTGGCAGAGACCTTCCAGTTGTCATTGAGCGATACTTTACAATGATTGATGGCTACGCAAAACCTCCCCATCGATTGCCTGTGTGGAAAGAAAAATAACAAATGATAACGTTTTGAAAAATGATTCAATATATCCTCTGGCAATTTAGATAAACAATTCCCTTTTAAAAGGTGGGGGGGCGGGGGGGGGGGGAGAGAGAGAGAGAGAGAGAGACAAAAGAACAAAATGCTTTGCTTGCTTTCCATATTATACATTCATGGCTTGGGGAAAAGAAATGCATTCATTACATTGTTAGAGCGCAAAGGGATGTTCTTAATATTTGATGGCAGGAAAAGGCAGCAGTGGCCTGTGTCGGCGGTGTGTATACAGACTCATTAAGATGTCGTCTCAGGGGACGCGACCAGCCCAAACAGCCAATACTCTCCCTATGGGCCCGGGACATATCAATAACGCCTGGGAAAGGAAAGATCTTGGCAATGGCACTCCAGTCTCTCTCTCTCTCTCTCTCCCTGCCCTCCCTCCCTCCCTGTCCACCTCCCTCCCTCCCTCCCCCATCTGTCTACAGTATATCAGTTTGCTGCCCGCTTATCTATTTATTTCTCATGCTCTTCTCCCTCCTCTCTCTCTCTCTCTCTCTCTCTCTCTCTCTCTCTCTCTCTCTCTCTCTCTCTCTCTCTCTCTCTCTCTCTCTCTCTCACTCTCATGTTGTCTTTCTCTCTCCCTCTATGTCCCCCACTAATTGAA
>NC_137678.1:31552249-31579749 GCF_963989245.1 Nansenia antarctica | reverse complement strand
AGGTTGAAGCCGGTGAAAACGCTCACGGAGCATTGATGGAATTACGCTCTCCAAATCCAATCTGCGGAGCCCGGTCGGGGGAAAAAAATGCAGAAGCATTTTATGGAAATTGTACAGGAACGTGAGGGGGGGAAAACATTGCACTTTGGAATTGCAGAGATTATGCTTCCGCTGCTGTTTCGGCCTCATCAAAATTCATCCAGGTCCCATCGGATCTGTGCGTGCATTCTGAGAGAAACCTTAGTCGTGTACACACACACACACACAGAAGGTCCGCGTCTGCGTTTCTTGCCTCGCTTCGCTAACGGAAAGTGGCTCGGCGTCGCTCGACGTCGGACCAAATCATTCCTGCAGTATCCCCTAATGTTATCTCATCTCTGTCACTCTGAAAGTGTTTCATCGGGGTCAGCGTTTTTACTCATTTGCTGCGGAATATCGAGGACGTCCATCTGATGTTACTGTTTGTGAATATGTTAAGACACTACACACCACTGGCGGACTCAGGGGGGGGCAGGGGGGGCGACCACCCCTCCTGGTGCCCCACGGTTGAAAAACGTCTCTCTTAAGTGCCCTTTTGAGTGGCGAAAATGAGAGGACGTGCCCTATTGATGCCCCTCCAATGGTCTAAACTTGACCATGTGCCCCCACAGTTGAAAAACGTCGCAGTAGAGTGCCCTTTTGAGTGGCAAAATTAGAGGATGTGCCCTATTGGCTGCCCTTCCAATGGTCTAAACTTGACCATGTGCCCTGATGGGGTCCCATGTTGTGCAGTAGGTGCCCTTTTTTTCTTTTCGCCCCTGCCCTTCAAACAGCCTGAGTCCGCCACTGATCTGATTGAACTGTTTGTGAATGTGTTAGACACTACACACACTTCCATAGGCCAGGCTACTTCACGTTCGGGCGTATACGTACAGCTGTTTCGTTTGAAAAAGACGACACACCTTACATGGTACACGGACATGGTTGGTAAGTTCAAGCACATGACCATGTGTTTCATCTGGCTATTTTTAGGAATCCACCACATAGCTCGCTCTCTCTCTCTCTCTCTCTCTCTCTCTCTCTCTCTCTCTGTTTCTCTCTCTCTCTCTATCCCCCTCTCTCTCTCTCTCCCTCTCTCTCTCTATCCCCCTCTCTCTCTCTATCTCTCTCTCCCTCTCTCGTCGTGAAAAGGCGGACCACCACCTCCATGTGTGCCCTCCATCTGTCGCCTGGCGAGCCATGAGTCGAGGGGCGAGAGTCCAGCCCCCCATATGGGAGGGGGGAGAAGGGGTGAGTGCGGGGGGGGTGTGTGGGGGGAGGAAGAGAGACCAGGGGGGGTGCAGCACCCCATGTCACTCTAATGGGCAGGGGGCCCAGGATCAGAGCGGAGCGTGTGTGTGTGTGTGTGTGTGTGTGTGTGTGTGTGTGTGCATGTGAGGAGGGGGGGGGGGGGTCTACTGCCACTGTCACAAACAGACGGTGACCTCTGGGTTTTGGCTGACAACAGGAACCACGCCGTTCCACGACAACAGAGATCATTAACTACGTCTGTGATCCACAACGCCGGTCCGTCCTGCCGGCGCTGACCCGCGGCCGGGACACGCAGGAACCCCGACTGTGATCCGGCGCCAGGCGGACATCAACACAGACGGCGGTGGTGACCAGTTTCAATGGTCATTAAATACAGCCAGCCCATGGGTCAGCGGCTTTGGGGGGAGTGTGCGTGTGTGTGTTGGGGGGGGGGGGGGGGGGGGGAGTCCAGAGACTGTGGGCTCCAGATATATTGTCAGAATCATTCATGAGTAAGGGCGCTTAGGTGGCGTAGCGGACTAAGCGTTGACCATGTAACCGCAGGGTTCCGGTTCGATTCCGGCCGCGGACATATCCTGCATGTCATCCCTTCTCTCTTTCTCACCCATCCTTCCTGTCATCCCTTCTCTCTCCCTCACCCATCCCTTCTCTCTCTCTCACCCATCCTTCCTGTCATCCCTCCTCTCTCTCTCATCCATCCTTCCTGTCATCCCTCCTCTCTCTCTCACCCATCCTTCCTGTCATCCCTTCTCTCTCTCTCTCACCCATCCTTCCTGTCAAACCTCTACTGTCTCTATCACAATAAAAAGAAAAATATGAGTGGGACTGCCCCACTCAGAAAAAAAATAAAAAATAAAATAAAAAAAATCAGTAATGAGTAGGGCCCTCTTGTCCACGCACAGAGCCTCCGTCTCGTCCCTGCGCACACGGAGAGAGTAGAACTAGCGTAGGAACGGTGCGAGGCTCAGAGAGACGGAGAGAGAGAGAGAGAGAGAGAGAGAGAGAGAGAGAGAGAGAGAGAGAGAGAGAGAGAGAGAGAAGCGGGAGCCGCCGCACGCCTCCGGCTGCACCCTGCTTAACATTCATGGCAATTTCCGCCTCCGCACGCCCTAATCCTATATTTAAAATAACCTCCGGAAAGTTGTGTACAAGAACGGCTGGGCGACTCGTCTCGTTTCCTTACAGCTCCGCGCCGGCATTCTCTCTCTCTCGTAGCACGCAGCACCCCAACACTGTGTTTATTCAAGCTGTTCCGGTTTGAGGAGCAGCGATTCTGCATTGACTGATGGCGGAGGAGGAGGGAGGGGAGGGGAGGAGAGGAGAGGAGAGTTTTCAGAGTGGCGGAGGAGCTGAATGCAAAAGCAGAGAGGAAAAAAAAAAAAAACTCACAGTTGAGTAAACCCAAAGATGGCAATTAGGAAATGGGCTGTGAAATGACGTGATAACGCCCCGACTCCAGAGATAGTTCACTCAAATTCGTTTAAAATAACATATTTGTGGGTTGGGGGGGGGGGGGGGGGGGAGAGGGGGGCTACTTCCAGTCGTCGAGGCTGCGGCTTCGCCACGATAGTAAATGAAAATTAAGCTTCTGCCACCGGGTGCTTGAAGTCAAGCTTGAAAAACATTGGGAGAATGTGAAGTGGCTCTCCGAGAGCTCAAAAGCCCCCTTAATAATGCTCCTACGTCTCGCTGCACAGACACGAAAGAGGGGAAACTTTGACAGACTGTCATTTGGTGTGACAGAAACCTTCATCATTGGGAATAACCAGAGAGACCAATGAAGAAAACTAGCTCTAGGTGTTAACCTATATGGCTTCTTGCATGTCAAGCTACTCACAAGTTACAGTGCGCAAGTTAAAGTGTAGCTTGCCATCTCCCTCTCTCATTCAGTATGGCATATTGTTTCAACATATAAAATATATATTATATATATATATATATATATATATATATATATATATAGAGAGAGAGAGAGAGAGAGAGAGAGAGAGAGAGAGAGAGAGAGAGAGAGAGAGAGAGAGAGAAAATAGCTGGCAAATATATAAAATAGCTGGCATATGTATATCTACAGTGATGCTTGAAAGTATGGGTGCTGGTAGGCAAACTGGTAGTAGTCGCTCTATGAGTAGAGGGCTGCAAGGGAGTTTTCCTGGCTACACAGTGTACAGTTTTTTACTTTTGCCTGCTTGCGGCTCTGTCGGTATGTGAAGCGCATTGAGTCGCATCTTGTGAGAAATGCGCTATACAAATAAAACTTGATTTGATTTGATTTGAACCCTGTTGTGCAATTATAGATTTTTGTTTTGTTTTTACCATGAAATCTTTATTTAATCAGAACCAGTCTTTTGTATCTGACCTAACAGGTTCATATTTACCAACTCCATATGTCGGTTTAGAGGGAATCATGCGTGTAGTAGGAAAACAAAATTATAAAGAAATTAGGTAATGCAGGTAAAAATGTTTAGTGCATGGTACAAAATGTAAACATCTATAATTGCACAAGGCGTTTACATACTATTCATCACTGAATACACAGTACCAGTCAAAGGTTTGGACACATTGAATTGAATGGGAAAGTGTGTCCAAACTTTTGACTAGTACTGTATATTACATAATATTATCATGATATTATTATATTAATATGATATAATATTATATCATATACCAATGTGTCCCTCTATCTAAAAAAAAAGAGACATTTGCTTTCGTTTTGTTACTTTCACAGAACTTAAACGTGCAATTAATTCAACGTTCTTGTCAGAGGCCCTTTCTGTTCTTAATTAATGACATTTTCCTCCACTCGGGGAGAGAAGAGGCGTCCTCTCACATCAAACAGTCGTCAGACTGACAGAGACCCTCACAGACACCAACGGAAGAGAAATGTAAGCGCGGTATCAAAAGCTGCTGGAGTGGACCAGAAGATAACGTAATTGACGAACGTATTCAGAGGCGCTTCATGTAATTGTGTTACATGGCGAATGGTACTTCTGCTTGCTTTAGTCCACCAAAACGCGAGATAGGCCTATAATTACACAAAGACCATCACCAATCGCTGTTGTATGACTGTGCTAATTGCTGCTGGAATTATGTTAATAATTGTGTTTACACAAGCAGCTAAATGTGTCTCGCTAACCGTCGACGCTGAGAGGAGCTGAGACTCCCCCTTTCTATCGGTCTTAACAACATTTTAAAAGAAGTCACTTTCTTTTATGTACCCAAGATACATATTAAGTCAATCATTGCATTTATGTAGGACGTTCTTTGATAAGTTCCTCCAGACATCAGTATATTCATTGACTCGGGCCTCCGTCGAGGGCAGTAATTAAAGAGAATACGGAGGTGGTCGGGGGGCTAATCAAGGGGCAGTTAAAACCTTTATGCCCTGCACTGGGGGGGGGGGCATAATTGGAAACTGTGTCGTTTACGTGATTAACAGCTACTGTGGGTCTGACATCCCAAGGACCACTCTCTTTTCATAAGAGGCGTTTCATTAAAATGGAAGGTACTTTAGACTAATAAAAACTCAATGTGTTGCCGTCGACGCTACAATAACGTCGTTAATTTTGAAAGGATTATATTCTTCTATGATCTTATCATATGATGATTATCAATCAATTTCATTGCCTCCTCCCTCAAGGGGGATGGAGCCAATGTACTGTTTTATTCTGATATCCATTTATTTGCAATTCTGTTGCAAATGGACAAAAAAGTCGTTAAAAGAGGATATCGTTATGCTTCATATTGCAACTTACTCCGTAACAGGGAAATTCTAAATGAAAAAACATTAAGACATATATAAATATACAACGTCATTTAAAAGAAGTATTACCTCAGGCTACAATGTTTGATGACTGTTTTGTTTTGGTTAGTTCGTAGTAGTTTGTGCGTGTTTGCGTGCATGCGTGTGTGTGTGTGTGTGTAAGGGCTTGGTGTAGTCTTGTCACGTTGATAGAGATAGTGTTGCAGTGCTCCAGTTCTCCATGAACAGACTGAATAAGCTTTACCCATCGCCTGACATGCTGTTACAGCCGACACTAAACAAAGTAATCCAAAGTGTCTTCGAGACAGAGTTAGCTGACTGTCAAAAGTAAAAAAATAAAAAAAGTAGGCCTACACCAGATGCTCCCTAGAGACCATGTCATATTCCAGAACAATCTGACGTGGTCCTCAATAAGCTTGTCTTTGTCTCTGGTGACCCACTTAAGTTTCATTGGTTCCTGACATCGCAGCACAAAAGAGACAAGAATGTGCTTAATTTCCACAACCACATGTCACTATCTTACAGGTAGTCAGAGTAGATCAGCTAGAGTCAGGTAGACACCTTGTGAGCTTAGAATGATAAGGTTCTATCTCCGTTTAGGGTAGTTCAGAGATATTGAGCGTCAAAGTTTTTACATTCCATTATGTTTTGTGAGATGGAACCTTTGTATTTTATGAATTACTAACTCAAAAATGTCAACATTTTAAAAATAACACCACACAGGCATAAACACCTAATGGATCAGATTATGTAAAAAACTCAATTTTGACAAAAATGGAGATAGAACCTTACAATTCTAACGTCACGACCTATCATCGTACACAGCAGGGTGCCTAAACAGACATAAACAGCAGTCCAGTAGAAGTCCATATAGCCAAGGCTGCCCATTGGTTCTTCAGGATTTGCAACCTCCCTTGAGGCATGCCTACTTTAAGAAGAGCCAATGAGAGAGGCCTTAGCAGACTTCTTTAAGAAGAGCCAATGAGAGAGGCCTTAGCAGACTTCTTTAAGAAGAGCCAATGAGAGAGGTCTTAGCAGACTTCTTTAAGAAGAGCCAATGAGAGAGGTCTTAGCAGACTTCTTTAAGAAGAGCCAATGAGAGAGGTCTTAGCAGACTTCTTTAAGAAGAGCCAATGAGAGAGGTCTTAGCAGACTTCTTTAAGAAGAGCCAATGAGAGAGGTCAGACTTCTTTTGCTGATGTCTGGAGGCAGGAAGTCACCTGGTCGTGTAGTCAACCTTTAAGCAACCTTCAAGAAGGGATTGAACATGATTCTCCAAGGGGGGTATGGACCCATCATATGAGACACACTGACATGACAGTGACACGATAACTGTAAAACAAACTACAGAGTAGCTAACCTTCAAAAATAACAATTTGACCAAACGCAAGGGTTCAGATCATCAAACCTTAATTAGTTCTAATGAGTATTAGTGGTGTATTCATCAGAGCAGTCTTACGTCACCTTGTGTTATTGAAGCTTGTTTAAGGTTTGCCAAACAACATTTAGACATGTCAGTGAACTACTGGGACCATGTACTCTGGTCAGATGAGACCAAAATTGAACTTTTTGGCTGTCACACAACACACCATGTTTGGAGGAGAAATGGCACTGCACATCACCCGAATAGCACTATACCAACAGTGAGGTTTGGCGGTGGCAGTATCATGGTGTGGGGCTGTTTCTCCTCTTGTGGTACTGGCAGACTTCATATCATCGAAGGAACAATGAATGGAGCCATGTAGAGAGAGATTCTTGAGGTGAACCTGCTGCCATCCACCAGGATGCTGAGGATGAGACGTGGGTGGACCTTCCAGCAGGACAACGATCCAAAGCAGACAGCAAAGGAAACTCACAATTGGTTTCAGAGAAAGAAAATCAACTTGTTGGAATGGCCCAGTCAATCACCTGACTTAAACCCAATTGAACATTTGTGGAAGCATCTGAAGATCCAGATTCACAAGAGGGCCCCCCGCAATCTTCAAGATTTAAAGACAATCTGTGTAGAGGAATGGGCCAAAATCACACCTGAATACTGCCGGCGATTAGTTACTTCATACAGAAAGCGCCTTGAAGCTGTCTTTACAAACAAAGGCTTCAGTTAGTGTGTTTCCTGTTTCATTCCACTTTATTACACATAACTTTATTTACATATGGACTTTAATGTTTAGATTTGTTGTCTGGATTGTTTGAGTTAATACCAAAGTCTGGTGCAAATTTCACTTGAATAGGCTCATTGGAAATACATTTACTGGACATAATGTTGATGTGTTCAATACTTATTTCCCCCACTGTATATTACCAGGAGATTCAATAAGGTTGTATATGTCAGGATATGACCCCTCAGGGCATTGGGTGGGGCTGTTCGTCCACTTCGATGGAGGCAGACTGAAAGGACACTCATCAACGCCTATTTTGTATTTTTCTTTCTGTATAACGACACCGATCGTTAACAACATTACATAATTGTTTGCCTGACAATTGTTTGTACTTTCAGTTTTGGGCTCCTAATAGCTAAAAAGCAATTGTCGTGGATATAATTGATTCTTAATAGATTCAGTAGAACTTACAAAGCACAAAGAGCTTAGATCAATTGTCTCCAAAGAGGCCTTTTATTAAGCCAAGTTACATGAGCGAAATGGGCCTTCCTTGAGTGCTACATTTGCCAAACTGTAGAGAGACTTACATTTCTCAGTATACCATGATATAAAACCACTACACAATTCTGTTTACTTATTTTATGCTATTAAATTAGCAAAGACCTCAAATTTGTATTTACCGGCAGTCAGAATCAGAATCAGGAAATGGAATGAATCAGTGAAGCTAAAGGGACTGTTTACTGGGCCGGAGGGGGGGGGGGGCGGGGGGGGGTGGACTGTTTACTGGGCCGGGGGCATGACCCGAGGGCGATGGTCTGATGAACATTTATAGGGGAGGGTCGGTTCTTCACTCTGGGGGGGGGGGTTCTGGTGATGGTGGGTAAATCAACATCTCCAACTGAGGTTATGAGGCTGATCTCTCTCTCTCTCTCCATCCTCCCCAAATCTCTCTGATCAGAATCACAACGCGTAAACAACACTCTACATTCTAACGTCGACATTCCACGTCGGGGGGGAGGGGAGGGGGGAGAGGAGGGGGGGAGAGGAGTAGCGATCGGAACGCTCGCCACGTTTTCCAGGGCGTCTTTGCATGTATCGGTTCTGCTGCGATGCAACGCTCGGAGAGCAGATCAACTTAATCAGTCACGCTATTCTGTAGCGGGGGAAGAAAATACATCTCATTTGTGACGAACAAGCACTCTCTGGCTGTGTGCTCCTGACTGAGAGCTGCTTTGGTTCCTACCTCTGATTGTGCCAAGCCGTTATCATCCACTCAGAAGCTGCATACAAACTTCCTACTTATCATTTTCATCAGGTGACATTTTAAATTAGATTTTCCCATCAACATAAATGAACAAATGAATACGTTTATAGGGGTTGTTTCCTAAATAAATGTCTATGATATTGAAACCATTTGCGTGGGTGTGCGTCTGTGTGTGCGTGTGTGTGTGTGTGTGTGTGTGTGTGTGTGTGTGTGTGCAGTATCTGCGTGTGTGTCTGCGTATGGATGTGTGTGTGTCTGCGTATGGATGTGTGTGTGTGTGTGCGTATGGATGTGTGTGTGTGTGTCTGCGTATGGCTGTTTGTGTGTGTGTGTGTGTGTGTGCGTATGTGTGTGTGTGTGTGTCTGTAGAGAAATGATTTCACATCCCATTTCCTCCTAGACAGCAGGTGAGGCCTCCTTCTCTGAACAACCCCAATTACCCAGCCCCGTCGACACCTCCCTCCTCCCTCCCTCCCTCCCCACCGCCGGCCCCATCATCAAACATCACACCTTAATGAAGTCAGGAACATTGTACACTAGGCTTAAACCAGGCCTCACTTAAATGTCTTGGACCTAGAACTGCTAAGGCCTCTCTCATTGGCTCTTCTTAAAGTAGGCATGCCTCAAGGGAGGTTGCAAATCCTGAAGAACCAATGGGCAGCCTTGGCTATATGGACTTCTACTGGACTGCTGTTTATGTCTGTTTAGGCACCCTGCTGTGTACGATGATAGGTCGTGACGTTAGAATTGTAAGGTTCTATCTCCATTTTTGTCAAAATTGAGTCTGAACCTCAGATTTAAACAACTAGAATTACAAACTGTCTGGGGTACGCCCCCTCTGTCCTCAACACTGTCTGGGGTACGCCCCCTCTGTCCTCAACACTGTCTGGGGTACGCCCCCTCTGTCTGGGGTACGCCCCCTCTGCCCTCAACACTGTCTGGGGTACGCCCCCTCTGCCCTCAACACTGTCTAGGGTACCCCCCCTCTGCCCTCAACACTGTCTGGGGTACGCCCCCTCTGCCCTCAACACTGTCTGGGGTACGCCCCCTCTACCCTCAACACTGTCTGGGGTACGCCCCCTCTGTCCTCAACACTGTCTGGGGTACCCCCCCTCTGCCCTCAACACTGTCTGGGGTACGCCCCCTCTGCCCTCAACACTGTCTGGGGTACGCCCCCTCTACCCTCAACACTGTCTGGGGTACGCCCCCTCTGTCCTCAACACTGTCTGGGGTACGCCCCTCTGCCCTCAACACTGTCTGGGGTACGCCCCCTCTACCCTCAACACTGTCTGGGGTACGCCCCCTCTGTCCTCAACACTGTCTGGGGTACGCCCCCTCTGTCCTCAACACTGTCTGGGGTACGCCCCCTCTGTCCTCAACACTGTCTGGGGTACGCCCCCTCTACCCTCAACACTGTCTGGGGTACGCCCCCTCTGCCCTCAACACTGTCTGGGGTACGCCCCCTCTGCCCTCAACACTGTCTGGGGTACGCCCCCTCTACCCTCAACACTGTCTGGGGTACGCCCCCTCTGTCCTCAACACTGTCTGGGGTACGCCCCCTCTGTCCTCAACACTGTCTGGGGTACGCCCCCTCTACCCTCAACACTGTCTGGGGTACGCCCCCTCTGTCCTCAACACTGTCTGGGGTACGCCCCCTCTGTCCTCAACACTGTCTGGGGTACGCCCCCTCTGCCCTCAACACTGTCTGGGGTACGCCCCCTCTGCCCTCAACACTGTCTGGGGTACGCCCCCTCTGCCCTCAACACTGTCTGGGGTACGCCCCCTCTGTCCTCAACACTGTCTGGGGTACGCCCCCTCTGCCCTCAACACTGTCTGGGGTACGCCCCCTCTGTCCTCAACACACTGTCTGGGGTACGCCCCCTCTACCCTCAACACTGTCTGGGGTACGCCCCCTCTACCCTCAACACTGTCTGGGGTACGCCCCCTCTGCCCTCAACACTGTCTGGGGTACGCCCCCTCTGTCCTCAACACTGTCTGGGGTACGCCCCCTCTGTCCTCAACACACTGTCTGGGGTACGCCCCCTCTGTCCTCAACACACTGTCTGGGGTACGCCCCCTCTGTCCTCAACACACTGTCTGGGGTACGCCCCCTCTGTCCTCAACACTGTCTGGGGTACGCCCCCTCTACCCTCAACACTGTCTGGGGTACGCCCCCCCCCCTCTGCCCTCAACACACTGTCTGGGGTACGCCCCCTCTGCCCTCAACACTCTGTCTGGGGTACGCCCCCTCTGTCCTCAACACTGTCTGGGGTACGCCCCCCCCCTCTGCCCTCAACACTGTCTGGGGTACGCCCCCTCTACCCTCAACACTGTCTGGGGTACGGCCCCTCTGTCCTCAACACTGTCTGGGGTACGCCCCTCTGCCCTCAACACTGTCTGGGGTACGCCCCCTCTGCCCTCAACACTGTCTGGGGTACGCCCCTCTGTCCTCAACACACTGTCTGGGGTACGCCCCCTCTGTCCTCAACACACTGTCTGGGGTACGCCCCTCTGTCCTCAACACACTGTCTGGGGTACGCCCCCTCTGCCCTCAACACTGTCTGGGGTACGCCCCCTCTACCCTCAACACTGACTGGGGTACGCCCCCTCTGCCCTCAACACTGTCTGGGGTACGCCCCTCTGTCCTCAACACACTGTCTGGGGTACGCCCCCTCTGTCCTCAACACACTGTCTGGGGTACGCCCCCTCTGTCCTCAACACACTGTCTGGGGTACGCCCCCTCTGTCCTCAACACTGTCTGGGGTACGCCCCCTCTACCCTCAACACTGTCTGGGGTACGCCCCCTCTGCCCTCAACACTGTCTGGGGTACGCCCCCTCTACCCTCAACACTGTCTGGGGTACGCCCCCTCTACCCTCAACACTGTCTGGGGTACGCCCCCTCTGTCCTCAACACTGTCTGGGGTACGCCCCCTCTGTCCTCAACACTGTCTGGGGTACGCCCCCTCTGCCCTCAACACTGTCTGGGGTACGCCCCCTCTGCCCTCAACACTGTCTGGGGTACGCCCCCTCTGTCCTCAACACTGTCTGGGGTACGCCCCCTCTACCCTCAACACTGTCTGGGGTACGCCCCCTCTGTCCTCAACACTGTCTGGGGTACGCCCCCTCTGTCCTCAACACTGTCTGGGGTACGCCCCCTCTGTCCTCAACACACTGTCTGGGGTACGCCCCCTCTGCCCTCAACACTCTGTCTGGGGTACGCCCCCTCTGTCCTCAACACTGTCTGGGGTACGCCCCCCCCTCTGCCCTCAACACTGTCTGGGGTACGCCCCCTCTGCCCTCAACACTGTCTGGGGTACGCCCCCTCTACCCTCAACACTGTCTGGGGTACGCCCCCTCTGTCTGGGGTACGCCCCCTCTACCCTCAACACTGTCTGGGGTACGCCCCCTCTGGCCTCAACACTGTCTGGGGTACGCCCCCTCTACCCTCAACACTGTCTGGGGTACGCCCCTCTGCCCTCAACACTGTCTGGGGTACGCCCCCTCTGTCCTCAACACTGTCTGGGGTACGCCCCCTCTGTCCTCAACACTGTCTGGGGTACGCCCCCTCTGCCCTCAACACTGTCTGGGGTACGCCCCCTCTGTCCTCAACACTGTCTGGGGTACGCCCCCTCTACCCTCAACACTGTCTGGGGTACGCCTCCTCTGTCCTCAACACTGTCTGGGGTACGCCCCTCTGTCCTCAACACTGTCTGGGGTACGCCCCCTCTGACCTCAACACTGTCTGGGGGTACGCCCCCTCTGCCCTCAACACTGTCTGGGGTACGCCCCCTCTGTCCTCAACACTGTCTGGGGTACGCCCCCTCTACCCTCAACACTGTCTGGGGTACGCCCCCTCTGTCCTCAACACTGTCTGGGGTACGCCCCCTCTGTCCTCAACACTGTCTGGGGTACGCCCCCTCTACCCTCAACACTGTCTGGGATACGCCCCCTCTGCCCTCAACACTGTCTGGGGTACGCCCCCTCTGTCCTCAACACTGTCTGGGGTACGCCCCCTCTGTCCTCAACACTGTCTGGGGTACGCCCCCTCTGCCCTCAACACTGTCTGGGGTACGCCCCCTCTGTCCTCAACACTGTCTGGGGTACGCCCCCTCTGCCCTCAACACTGTCTGGGGTACGCCCCCTCTGCCCTCAACACTGTCTGGGGTACGCCCCCTCTGTCCTCAACACTGTCTGGGGTACGCCCCCTCTGCCCTCAACACTGTCTGGGGTACGCCCCCTCTGTCCTCAACACACTGTCTGGGGTACGCCCCCTCTACCCTCAACACTGTCTGGGGTACGCCCCCTCTACCCTCAACACTGTCTGGGGTACGCCCCCTCTGCCCTCAACACTGTCTGGGGTACGCCCCCTCTGTCCTCAACACACTGTCTGGGGTACGCCCCCTCTGTCCTCAACACTGTCTGGGGTACGCCCCCTCTGTCCTCAACACACTGTCTGGGGTACGCCCCCTCTGTCCTCAACACACTGTCTGGGGTACGCCCCCTCTGTCCTCAACACACTGTCTGGGGTACGCCCCCTCTGTCCTCAACACTGTCTGGGGTACGCCCCCTCTGTCCTCAACACACTGTCTGGGGTACGCCCCCTCTGCCCTCAACACTCTGTCTGGGGTACGCCCCCTCTGTCCTCAACACTGTCTGGGGTACGCCCCCCCCCTCTGCCCTCAACACTGTCTGGGGTACGCCCCCTCTGCCCTCAACACTGTCTGGGGTACGCCCCCTCTACCCTCAACACTGTCTGGGGTACGCCCCCTCTGTCTGGGGTACGCCCCCTCTACCCTCAACACTGTCTGGGGTACGCCCCCTCTGGCCTCAACACTGTCTGGGGTACGCCCCCTCTACCCTCAACACTGTCTGGGGTACGCCCCCTCTGTCTGGGGTACGCCACCTCTGGCCTCAACACTGTCTGGGATACGCCCCCTCTGGCCTCAACACTGTCTGGGGTACGCCCCCCCCCTCTGTCCTCAACACTCTGTCTGGGGTACGCCCCCTCTGTCCTCAACACACTGTCTGGGGTACGCCCCCTCTGCCCTCAACACTCTGTCTGGGGTACGCCCCCTCTGTCCTCAACACTGTCTGGGGTACGCCCCCCCCCCTCTGCCCTCAACACTGTCTGGGGTACGCCCCCTCTGCCCTCAACACTGTCTGGGGTACGCCCCCTCTACCCTCAACACTGTCTGGGGTACGCCCCCTCTGTCTGGGGTACGCCCCCTCTACCCTCAACACTGTCTGGGGTACGCCCCCTCTGGCCTCAACACTGTCTGGGGTACGCCCCCTCTACCCTCAACACTGTCTGGGGTACGCCCCCTCTGTCTGGGGTACGCCCCCTCTGGCCTCAACACTGTCTGGGATACGCCCCCTCTGTCCTCAACACTGTCTGGGGTACGCCCCCTCTGTCCTCAACACTGTCTGGGGTACGCCCCCCCCTCTGTCCTCAACACACTGTCTGGGATACGGCCCCTCTGTCCTCAACACACTGTCTGGGGTACGCCCCCCCCTCTGTCCTCAACACTCTGTCTGGGGTACGCCCCCTCTGTCCTCAACACTGTCTTGGATACGCCCCCCCCCCTCTGCCCTCAACACTGTCTGGGGTACGCCCCTCTGCCCTCAACACTGTCTGGGGTACCCCCCCTCTGTCCTCAACACACTGTCTGGGATACCCCCCCCCCTCTTCCCTTAACAAACTGTCTAGGGTACCCCCCCCTCTTCCCTTAACAAACTGTCTAGGGTACCCCCCCTCTTCCCTTAACAAACTGTCTTGGGTACGCCCCCTCTTCTGCCGCCTTTCGCTTCCCTCTCTCAGGTGAATAGCAAAGCGTGATGATCAATCTTAACACTTGAAATGTTAAGAGACACCGCGTCACAGCGTCAACGGTGAATGGGGGACTATCAACGTAAATTAGGACTATAGGAGAAAGTACCAGCTCAGTGGCCTTGCGGTTAGAGTGTCCCTCCGCCCTGAGATTGGGAGGTTGTGAGTTCGATCCCTGGCCGAGTCGTACCAAAGACTATAGACATGGTACCCGATGCCTCCCTGCTTGGCACTCAGCATTAAGGGTTGGATTGGAGGGGTAAGACCCTGCGACATACCAGCGTCATGTCCAGGGGGTGTACTTGTACATCAAGCTGCCTCACGCTACAGAAACAGGAGATAGGCTCCTGTCACCTAAGGGTCATTAGGCTCAAGAACCATCGGTTCTCAAGGCTTACCTACTACTTAAGTACTTTGGGAGTCATTTATTAAGTAATTTAGAAAGTAATTCTACCAAGTAGATTTTGTAAAAAAACAAACAATGCGATGGATTCTATAGCGAAGTAATGGATATATTTAGCTTTTCCTAGATATGGGCACAGCATTGTTTTCATAAATGCTATATACTTGCTGCATACTTTATCGGCATAGAATGGCAAACAAAGGGGTGGGGTATTGGTGGAAAGATGCCATTGGTCCTTCTACTAACTACCGGTAGGCGTTCTACCGAGGGCGTTTGGACACTCTCCCTCCCAACACTCTACATTCTAACGTCGACATTCCACTTGAGAACATCAAGTGTCGCTATTGACAACAAGCTACCAGTTAGTAGGCACGACCCCCCATGCAGAATGCAAAATCTGTACATGAAAGGAAAGGAAAAAACATATGGATTTCGCTTGCGTTATAGAACTGAACTATGCTTCACGTGTGCAGTGTACGCATACCTTAGCATTAATCGTCGCCAAAGGGAAAACTAACTAAATTGCAAAGATGACAATCGTGGGATAATGATTGTGGACTGTGATTTATTCACGGGTTAGATACAGTATGATTATAGTTAACGCGTGGTTGTGCTATGAAGAAGAAATGAAATATGCGTGATGAAACTACACACGTACCGATAAGGACAAGACAAATACACACACACACAGAGAGGTTTCTCTCTATGAAATCCTAAACATGGAGGGGGGGGGGCAATTTTAATATCCTGCCGTGTGTGGCGAACACACACTCTCACACTCTCGTTCATTGTTTTCTTTCATCCATACAATTTGTCATCTGGCACTGAAATGTTGCTACCATGAAGCCAAATGTCAAATCAGACAATCAATAACAACCGCTCATCAAGTAAAGAGGCGATGATGCCTCTCTGATAAACATCTCTGGCACCGGGATGAAAACACTGTGCAGTCACACAGAGACAGTGTGAGAGAATGAGAGGGTTTCTTTGGAGAAGCAGAGGGGGGGGGGGAGAGAGTGGAGGAGAGAGAAAAGAGAGGTGGGAATGAGGGAGAGAGAGAGAGAGACAGGGAGGAGAGAAGCTCATAATGGATTGATTCTCACATTTCTTTGAGGGCCTGTTCTTCCTGTCTCCTTCCAGATGAATCGTAATTGCCCGCCGGCTTTAATCATGTGTTGAATTGGCAAAAAATGGGGGGAAAGCGTTTCTCCGGCGATTGAGCATCGATCGCTCTGGGAGTCGACCTATTGCGCCTCTCTCTCTCGCCTGCTCTCTCTCTCTCTCTCTCTCTCTCTCTCTCTTTAGCTCTCTCTCTCTCTCTCTCTCTCTCTCTTTAGCTCGCTCTCGCGCTCTCTCTCTCTCTCTCTCTCTCTCTCTCTTTCTCTCTCTCTCTGGCTGCCACAGAGGGACTGCGCAGGGCCATCACTCTCAGACCCCCGTGTCACGGCGAAATGACAGAAGCTCTAATTACACTGATGACCAGGTGGGGAAGCAGGAAGAGAAAGAGTGAGGGAGGGAGAGAGGGGAAAGACAGAAAGATGGAGATGATGCGGGGGAGACTGAAACAGCGGGGTGCGAGCGTCGTCTTGACTCTTGAGTGTCAGTCATGGGCTGGGAACGGGAGGCAGGGATAATTGTTTTGTCAAGGGTGTGATTGGCATTGCGATTCTCACTCACTGGGGGCATGAAGGAACACATGCACTTTAACATTCGTCTCTCATTTTACCACAATTCTGACACTCTGAGAAACCGTGTGTGTGTGTATATAGTATCCTCTCTTTACTCATTCTGGGCCTCTAGTATTTGCAAGGGAGAGAAAGGGAAGGAAAAGGTCAATAAATTGTAGGACATCTACCCAAATTCTATTAGATTTTGAGGGCCCTCCATTTGCGGACAATTATACGTAAACTCTCATCCAATACGTCTAATCTAGCTGTGCCTATTTGTCTTTCCCTGTCTGACATTCACATACAGGAGTGTGTGTGTGCGTGCGTGTGTGTGAGTGTGCGTGCGTGCGTGCGTGCGTTGTGTGCGCGTGCGCGTGTGTGCGTGTGTGTGTGTCTGTGTGTGTGTGTGCGTGCGTGTGTGTGTGTGTGTGGATCAGGGAGTTGACATCCCTGAGAGTAGAGGAGGAACTCATCTGGGCCTCATCTGATTACAGGGGGGTGAAGGAGCTTTATTAACATACACACACACCCTCGTTAGCACTAATTACCCTGGTGCAATCAGGGCCCCAGGGGCTGTGTTCCCTTATCAGGGGGGGGGTGAGGAGGTTCAGGGGTGCAGGTGGAATGGGGGTGAGAGGGGTGGGGGGGGGGCCAGGGGGGAAACTGGGGGAGGTATTGATCCACATTTTCCCGACTGTATTAGAGTATTAGGCCCCCCTCTGTACTTTCCCAGGTGTCAGCGCGATTCCGGAGGTTTATTACCTTGACGTTAACGCTCTGAAAGGGGGCGGGGGGGTGGTGGGGGGTGGGGGGGGGGTGTCGGGGGAGAACGAAAAGCCCAAATTAAGGTTGATGGACAAGGCGTGACACCAGAGACGGCCACTTAGTCCCCTAATCGCCTGGCCGGATTGGCTGCTGCTGTCAGCTGCCGTCGCCCTTTTTCTATTCGCCGCCCGCCTGAGCGATTGACGCCGTCGCCTCTGTGCGAAATCTCATATCCACCTCGGCGGCGCCGATCCAACGGCTCGGCCCATTAAAACCCCATCTTCCCCCCGGTGGGTCAGGATTGAGTTTGGGAGCTTTAATATTCAGCTGCTCTGACACCTCCGCGGCTGGCGGTTGTCGGACATTATTCATCGTTTAAGTGCGGGAATATTAGATTGTGTTGCTCATCTCCCCGACTTCATAACCGCGTGGAAGGCGGGAGGGTCATAAATCTTAACTGAAGACTTGTGCTGGGAGTTATCAGAGTTATCACAGGGAGACAAAACGGAGAGAGGCGGAGGGGTACGTTTGAGAAACTTGTGTTAGTGGAGAGATCGTGAAGAGAGAGGGTAGATATATATTTCTTTTTTTTTTGGTACGGGTTTCCGATCCCCCTGTGGCGTACTTATTGTAGCTCAGAGTGATGTGATGCAACGGAAACAATAAAACTGAAATCAACTTTTCGAGCACCCACTCTCTCTAGCTGTGATCCTGCTGGGCCTTACACCCCCCCCACACCCCCCCCCCCTCTGCTGCAGACATGTGACCTCTGACCTTCACCTTGATCAACCTCAATGTTCTGGGTAAGAGCATACATACATTGTATTGATTACGGCTGTTCAGAGTCGGCTGATGTCAGAATCTCGGTTAGTATTTCTCCTTTTGATACCAGAGACCAGAAGTGATTTTGTTTTAACCTTTTTATAATAATAATAATAATAATAATAATAATAATAATAATAATAATAATAACTTGGATTTATATAGCGCCTTTCATAAAACCCAAGGATGCTTTAAAATTCTACAGGAAATGGTCAGACAGACAAAAACAGAAAAACAAACAAAACAAAACAGAAACAGTGACTAGGGGCCAAAGGCCTTGGTGAACAGATGGGTTTTGAGGGCTGATTTGAAGGAGTCCAGGGTGGGGGCGTTGCGGATCACTATGGGGAGAGAGTAGCTGAAGGCTCTGTCCCGAAAGGTCCGTAGGTTGGTGCGGGGGGGTGGACAGCAGGTTCCGGGAAGGGGTATGTTGGGAGAGGAGGTCAGTTAGGTACTGGGGGGGCGCAGGCATGGAGGGATTTGTAAGTGAGCAGAAGGATTTTATATGTGATGCGGATCTTGACCGGAAGCCAGTGGAGGTGAATGAGGGTGGGGGTGATGTGCTGCTAGGGCTTGGTGTGGGTGAGGACCCTGGCAGCTGAGTTCTGCACATACTGGAGCCTGTTTATATTACTGCATTAACTTGTCACTGCTTTATGCCTGAAGAAGGTCTATGACCGAAAGCTTGCAGTAAATTAATGCTTTTTGCACAGATTTGAGTGTGCGGATGCTGCTTTTTTTCACTCTATTTGATACCAGAGACCAGAGTGGCTACTTAGAGGAGAAGGTACACTCCCATGATGAGTGTTGGTGTAAGGAAGGTAAATGGCAGACCCTAGAGTAGCAGATAGGTTGGGAAACTACATAGCCTGGTTGTATTGACAATTCGTGAGCTTAGAATGATAAGGTTCTATCTCCGTTTAGAGTAGTTCAGAGATATTGAGCGTCAAAGTTTTTACATTCCATTATGTTTTGTGAGATGGAACCTTTGTATTTTAGGAATTACTAACTCAAAATGTTCAACATTTTAAAAATAAGGGATGTTATCGCCATGGGGGGGGGGGGGGGGGGGGGGGAGAATAAGGGGGAAAATGTGTTTATAGTGGGGGGGGAGGAAAAAAATAATCAGGACAGACACTTATTTTGTTTTGGGGTAATAATGTTTTAAGTTTTCTCATTTACTATGCAATAATTTGATTACAAAAAAACATGTAAAATACACCCACACAGGCCTTCATAACACCTAATGGATCAGATTATGTAAAAAACTAAATTTTGACCAAAAATTGAGATAGAACCTTAGAATTCTAACGTCACGAATTACAGTTGGTTCTCAATTGACCACATGCTAAATAAATACAGGATATGCAGAGAATCGCTGTACTGGATGCAATGTACACTATGGTGATTCTCTAAGCAGCAACATGTGTGCCAACTGAAACTTGTTTTCACACTGGTTTTGCAGTTTCACTCACTAACTCCAAAATAGTGCCACCATAATCGTTAACACTTTGACCCTTCGCAACAAATCAATTAAGCATCTCTCTTCTACTCCAGTATATGTTGTTTCCTAGCTAATCTTTTCCATTCCCCCATCCTACCTCTCCTCCCTCTCCCTCCTCTCTCTCTCTCTCCCTCCCTCCCTCTCCTCTCCCTCCCTCTCCCTCTCCCTCCCTCTCCCCTCCCTCCCTCTCTCTCTCCCCCTCCCTCCCTACCTCCCTCCCTCCCTCACTCCCTCCCCCTCCCTCCCTTCATCTCCCTCTCTCCCTCCCTTCATCTCCCTCTCTCCCTCCCTCTCCCTCTCTCTCTCCCTCTCTCCCTCTCCTCTCTCTCTCTCTCTCCCTCTCTCTCCCTCCCTCTCTCTCCCTCCCTCTCTCTCACTCCCTCTCTCTCCCTCCCTCCCTCCCTCTACCTCCCTCCCTCCCTCCCTCTCCCTCCCTCCCTACTCTCTAGATGCAGTTTGTGTTAAGAAGACAGACTCCATTAACACGCTGGGGCTTCGTTTTCGGGGACCCAATCAGACACAGTGTCAATACGAAAACGACTAAATTACATGTTGTGATTAGACAGCCAATTTAGGGGCCAAAGCAATCACTTTACAGAATGAGAGAGAGCGAGAGAGAGAGAGAGAGAGAGAGAGAGAGAGAGAGAGAGAGAGAGAGAGCGAGCGAGAGCGAGAGCGAGAGCGAGAGCGAGAGCGAGAGCGAGAGAGAGAGAGAGAGAGATTTGAGATTTAAGATTTTCTTTATTCACCTTTCAAAAACATACAGGTTATTTCATTTACTTCATAAGAAAAGGCAGAACCATCAAAATCTATTTTTTTTCAAAATATAGAAAATAAAAAACAACCTTAAAAATTAAGCGCCCTTGTTGCAAAGAACATAAAACTTCCCCAATACCCCAAATACTCATAAAAGCATCTACATTTTCAGTCAACTGGTAAAAAACAAACTCCAGCCTGAGGCGTGCTGCCAGCAATCCACACATCATTAGGAGTGGGTCTACTGACCCCTGACCCTGGATACAATTCTTTCTCGTTTTCCATATGGCCAGTTTCCGCCACTCCTGATAAATAATTTAATAAAACATGTAAAAACCTTTTTGCCGCTGAATATCGTGGACCATAGATAAAAAGTTTAAAAGAAAAGACAGTTCCCAACCCCATAAAAAACTCCTCCAGCTGACTAAAAATGCCCCTCAGTCTTGGACACTGGATGAAAAGGTGCTGTAAGGACTCCCCTGCTGAGCAAAACGGGCAGTCCTCAACTATGTCCGGGTTCAAGTGCACCAGATGTCTATTGGTGGCTATGGCCCCATGTATAATCCTCCACTGGAGGTCACCTGTCCGTTTTTCACAGGGGGACTTGTACAGGGACCTCCAGCAGCCTTTCGGGGAAGAGTCTGGAGCGAAAAACTCAGTCCACCTCGATGCCTCGATCCCCGCCAAGGAACCCAAGTGTGAGACCTTCACACAGCTGTAATATACCGCCTTCTTGCTTAACGTCTCAAATTCCCCCAACTCCGGGGTTGTAAAAGACAGTAGCCCCCCTCCTTCCTGCCACTCGCCAACAGCAGGGGAGACAAACAAAGGCGGAAACACATACTCCCACTCATCATCCCATTGGTCAGATAAAGTACGGGGGGCCTTAATCCAATGCTGGCCTGACCAGAAAAAACTCACCACCGTCCTCTGTATCTCCTCGACCAGGCCCCTTGGTGGAGTTAGAACGGTCAGTCTGTGCCATAAGGTCGAGGCGACCAAGTTGTTGACGACCAGAACTCTCCCCCTATATGACAGCTGTGGTAACAGCCATTTCCACCTAGACAATCTGGTGCACACCTTCTCCACAACACCTTCCCAGTTCTGCCTCTGAAACTCCTCCGTACCTAAAAACAAACCTAAAACCCTCATACCTGCTCTTCCCCATTTAAGCCCCCCCGGCAGACTGGGAGCTGCCCTATCCCGCCATTGTCCTACCTGCAAGGCCTCACTCTTCTCCCAGTTTACTTTTGCAGAGGAGGCCTTTTCATAAAGACCTAAAACCTCAACTAAAAACTCTACATCCCTCTGCTCTTTTATAAAAACACTCACATCATCAGCATACGCTGACACCACTAAGGGTGGGCTCTGTGGTAGCCCCGGTAGGGAGAGCCCTGTAAGACCATTCCTGAGTTTATTTAAAAATGGTTCAATTACCAGGGAGTATAACATCCCAGAGAGGGGGCAGCCCTGTCTGATCCCCCTCTCCACAGGAATAGGACAGCTCAGCCCACCCCCCACCTTAACCATACAAGACGCGTCCTTATACAATCATTTTATAAATGCTAAAAAGCCCTCCCCAAATCCAAAAGCCCTCAGTGTGGAAAATAAAAAAACATGGTCAACACGATCAAAGGCCTTCTCTTGATCAAGAGATAAAACACCAACATCCAAATCATACATTTTACACATATCTAAAACATCTCTCATTAAAAACAGATTGTCCATTATAGTCCTATCCGGGATGCAATATGACTGGTCTTTCTGCACCAGTATTCCCAGATAGACTTTTAGTCTGTTCGCCAACACCTTCGACAGCAATTTATAATCTGTGCATAAAAGTGCCACAGGTCTCCAGTTTTTAATCAGGGCCAAGTCTCCTTTTTTGGGGAGTAGAGAGAGTGCTGCCCGCCGGCAGGACACCGGTAAGACACCCCCCCTAACACACTCCTGTAGGACCTCCAAAAAGTCTGTCCTCAACCAGCTCCAGAAGTGTTTATAAAAGTCTGCAGGCAACCCATCTATGCCTGGAGCGCGACCAGGTGCTAACTGTCCCACAGCAGCAGTGAGCTCCTCCAGGCTGATCGTGGTGTCCAAGGCAGAGACCTCCTCCCTCCCCAACTGGGGCAATCCCTGCAGAAGCTCTGCTGAAGCTCCTGCATCGGAGTCCTCCGCCCTGTAGAGGGCAGTATAAAAGCCTACGGCATGCTTCCTCATCTCAGCCGGTTCGGTGGTCAACCTCCCATCTTGGAGCTGGAGGCATACCATCTGCTTAGTCTGAGCCACAGATTTTTCTAAATTAAAAAAGAAGGAGCTAGGTGCATCCATGTCTTTGATCCTCATAAAACGTGCCCTCACCATAGCTCCCTTCACCCTCTCACATAAAATCCTGCTGAGCTCTTTCTTTTTCTTATTTAAAAAATTCCCATCAAAACCCCCCCTGAGACCACCCTCAATGTCTTTGATCTCCTGCTCTAGCGTCTGAATGGCTGCCTTGACCCTACTGGTTGAGTGAGCAGTGTACTGCTGACAAAAAACCCGGATGTTTGTTTTCCCTACCTCCCACCACTGGCTTAAAGAGTCAAACTCTTTCTTCCTGCCCTTCCATATCTCCCAAAACATTTTACATTTTTCACAAAATAAATTATCTTGTAATAATTTAACATTAAAATGCCAATAAAAACTACACTTTATGTTGGGGGAAAGATACAAGTCTATGGTGACGAGGTGATGATCCGTAAAACCAACAGGGTAGATAAAACTGTTCAATAATTTAGGGCTAAAAACACGTGATACATAAAACCTATCTAATCTAGCTGCACTAATGATCCCATCGTTTATACATAAAACCTATCTAATCTAGCTGCACTAATGATCCCATCGTTTATCCTTACCCATGTGTACTGTCTAACTTGTGTATTCTTTATTCTCCATACATCCACTAAGTCTGCCTGTTTAATGATCCTAGACAACTGTGTGGAAGACTGTAGATGGGGTTCCTCACCGGTCCTATCTAGTGTGAAATCCACTGTGCAGTTCCATTCCCCTCCTAAAATGATGCATTCCTCCCGCCCACACTGCTGTAAGGAGTCCTTCAATTTTTTAAAAAGGTCCAGTCTCTCTGAGCCCTGATTGGGAGCATAAATATTAATAAAACAAAAACTGACCTCACCAATCTCAGCCCTGACCATCTGAACCCGCCCCATTACTATTTCAACACTGGAAGTTACTTGTACAGCCATTCCAGGTGCGAACAACACAGCCACCCCAGCACTTGTATTAGTACCATGGCTTAAAAAATACTGACCCCTCCACATTAAACCCCACTCCACTTCGTTTTCTATGTTGCTGTGTGTTTCCTGTAAAAACAAAACATCTAATCTTTTTTGTTCACACAGTTCGGACACTAAAGCCCTCTTCTGTCTATCCCTCCCGCCATTCATGTTCAAAGAACCAACCCTTAACCCATGCATAGAGAAATTAGAGGCTGAAAACCAGTGAACAGACAGAGAAAACAGATGGAAAAGAAAACACACCAAGTGAAACAGCATCATCATATTTTCCATTTATTTAAATTTGCTCAATTTCTTTACCTTCACCTTCCTCATCGCGGTGACATGCTTTCGTAGCCTAAAACGTTTTTTTTCATCTAAGTCATCAAGACTAACCCGCTTTTGCAACGTCAGCACAGTCCTTATAAATTTCTCACTGTTGGGAAAATATTCATTCACCCTGTTCATTTTCTTTCCGTATGTTGCATCAAGGAACATGTTAATTTCCTCCAACGTATACATGTCACCTTGTGAGTCAGCTACTGAAAATTCTGACTCAACGTCAGAAACAAAGTCCATCTCATCGTTATCGAGGACGAGGTTCTCATTGACGGGCGGCTCGGCCGCCTCTCCCTCACCCTGCTGTGCAGCCACCCCTCCGCTACCAAAACCACTCGCGACTGGGCAGTCTGCTGCTACTGCAGGTTTATCTGTCCCAGCGCGAACCTCCTGTTCTGCAGCCTCTACCGGCTCCCCCTGTTCTGCAGCCTCTACCGGCTCCCCCTGTTCTGCAGCCTCTACTGGCTCCCCCTGTTCTGCAGCCTCTACCGGCTCTACCGGCTCCTCCTGCCCTCCCTCCCCGCTCGGCCCTTCCCCTGCATTCATCTCGGCCTGCACATCACCCGCCGCCCGCTCCTCTTGTCCTCCCTGCCCACTCGTACTTGCCTCTGCCTCCCCCGCCCCGCTCTGCGCAGCACCCGGCTCCGCGCCGGCCGCTGCCTGTGAGGACAGGCGGAGCGCTTGTGTCCTACGTCCCCTCACTCAAAACACTTCATATTCCCAGAGCTCGCATAAACCATGTAAAAACCCCTATCATGTTTCACTCTGAAAGATACATCTAGCGACTGTGTGGGGGAAAGCAGAAACATGTACACCTGTCTCCTTAAGGACTGGACATGTCTTAGCTTCTCGTCCTTACACCTGCAACTCTCTCTCCAGCGCTTCATTTGGTATAAACGGGGGGGGACCTGAAATCGTGATCCTAGTTGACGGCTGGGCCAACGGGGAAACGGACACATATGAATCATTAATGACAATGCCATTCTCAACTAATTGATGAACAAAGCGCTCCTCCTTCAAAAAAACTACTACCGCTTTGTTCATCCGTGAAGCGAAAGTCAGATTACCATGCCCGACAACAGCGCCCACAATGAGTAGAACCTCCTCTACACTGACGCCCGGGTCTGACGGTATTCTTACTCCATGACGGAGGGAAACCGCCGACGTCCCCTGGGACGCCATTAGCGCACAAACAAACAAAAAACTAACAAAAACCTAAACCCTAACCCCAACCCTAACCCCGCACAAACTAAAGAATATACGATCTGTACCATATACTAAAAAACTACATAAGAAAAAGATCACAGAGAAAACATCGCAAAAGTCGCTCCCACCAAACACACTCCCACCAACCCGCACACTCACCAAACTTCCCAGCATGCAGAGAGAGAGAGAGAGAGAGAGAGCGAGAGAGCGAGAGCGAGAAAGAGAGAGAGAGAGAGAGAGAGAGAGAGAGAGAGAGAGAGAGAGAGAGAGAGAGAGAGAGAGACTTTGAAACACTGAGGCTAACAGGGTGACTAGCGTAGAGTGTTATGATGGCTGAGAGAGGAGTGTTTAATTACACTGCTCCCTTCTACAGTCTCGAGCGCCGGGCTAATAAACTAGAGTGTCAATCTCAGCCTCATTTCGGGCTGCAGTATTACAGTATGGCTCTGATTGCCTTAATCAATCGCGGTTGCTACATGGTACACGACGCCAGGATGACAGACACTCCTCTGTTGATAAAGTTAAGAGACGTGTTGGATAGGGAGCTGGTTGTTATGGTAACATGAGGTTATTTTCCACTTAAGAGTTGATAGTCAATTAAAAAACACCTTTGTTTTGGACATTTCTACATCTTATAAATGATTTGCACTTGGCATTTAGAAACTGAAAAGGACACATTTTGACATTAACGTTGGCAAAGTATTTCAGAGTTGAGTTTGAGAGTGAGTGACTTTTTTTCCTTTTTTAAATTTCTTTTTTTATGACAGAAATTGAGATCATCTAAATATACAATCAGGGATCTTAAAAAGCTTTCTGCGGTGGGGTGGTGTACTCATTTAAATACTAAGTGCTAGACAACTATGATGTGATTAGAGTGTTTGATCCATTGAAGGTCCCTCAACTGAAATAGATTTTCTTTTTAATCTGCTGCGAACGAATAAAAAACAACATCGATTATTCTGCCTCTGTTGAGTGTCCTTGATTTCACACCGCCTATGGAATTTGGAATCACGTTGAAGAACATTGTGTATTTGAAGAAAAACCCTGAAAAAGGCCGAGGTATAACTACACATTCTAGATGGTTCTTTTGCCATTGTCCTGCTGTACTACACGTTTGTTCCATGCTCTTGTGGGTAAGCGAAGTACAAAAAACAACTCGTGGTAATAGTCGTAATGATTGCTTCACAAGATAAAAACAGGGGGGGGAGAAATTTCAAGGCTGCATAATCAGGCCTCTTTGATTGTAATTATATGCCGTGATTGAATCTGCCGAGAGAGAGAGAGAGAGAGAGTTCTGTGTATTTGTGTGATTCTGAAATTTAGACTTGACTGCAGCGGCATTTTCTTTGTCTCATTATCTGTAAGGACTGGATGAGTGTGTGATTAACTTCTTTGGAGAACAACACTGGGAACAAAAACAAAACACAAAAAAAGAAGCAGACTCGTTCAGAGAGGGAGATGGTAGAGCCGTCCGTGGCCGTGCCTGAAGGTCCCTCGAATGCGTCGGCACTCGGCACAGAAACTCCTCGGCCTTCAGGATCTCGCAAGTTGCTTCTTGTTTCGAGGAGGTTTTTGATTTGTGCATAATGAGCTTTGTGGCTGAATGAAGAGGAGCCCACACTCTGAATGATGATGGTGCCACAGTCTTGCTGTGAGCATCGTGATAAGAGAGCGCTCTCTCTCTCTCTCTCTCTCTCTCTCTTCTTCTCTCTCTCTCTCTCTCTCTCTCTCTCTCTCTCTCTCTCTCTCTCTCTCTCTCTCTCTCTCTCTCTCTCTCTCCTCCCTCTCCTCCTCCCCCTCTCTCTCTCCCTCCCTCTCCACCATTCTCTCTCCTCTCTCCCTCCCCCTCCCCCTCTCTCTCCCTCTCCCTCCCTCTCCACCATTCTCTCTCTCCCTCTCTGAGAGACAGGAGACAACAGCTTGATAGGGCTGTCGGTAGATCGGATCACTTCGAATGTCAAACCTCGGCTGACGTTCCCTCCTAACAAACGGAGCATCCTCGATCAGATAAGAAGAGGAAGGCCGTTGAGTCGTTGAGTGATGTGATCATGTGACTCCTGCTACTCCTATGGATGGTTGCCATCTGTTCCACAGCACCAGTTGCAGTTGCTATTGTATACAACTACTACGAGCGCCGCTGCTATGCAGACAGACACTAGGCGTGGGAGCCATCCGCCATCCGCCCACGTTCACTCCTAAAGTCTGTTGCTCTTCCGCTGGTACTCCCGACACCCACCCTGCACGGAGGTTTGCGTCTGTTCCGACTAACATCAGCTGCTTCGATCCCCCCCTCCCCCCCCCCCCCCCCCCCCCCCACCGCGAGCGCTGCTGCAAACTACCCCAGATGGTATCTCCTGCTGTGGATCGCTGGGGAAAGGCAGGAGAACACATGGCACAGGCGAGATATCGGGGGAACAAAAGCGCCACCCTGGCCACCCTCGCACCCCTGATATACGGAGGCGTCGGTGGAATCTCCCGGCGCCAACCAACCCCCCTTAAAAACAAACATGTTTAATGACTCTTAA
>NC_137678.1:31548294-31552049 GCF_963989245.1 Nansenia antarctica | reverse complement strand
CCGCAGTGTTGTATTCTGTTTTGTTAGACTCAAGCGAATAGGGGAGGGGAAGTGAAGATGAAACGCAGAAAGTAGTCATGTACTTGACTCCAGTCCCACAAAATGGAATACAACTTTGCAAGAAAATGCTCTGATCGCCTCACTGAGATGGGATCGTTACAGTTTCAACCTATTTCAGTGCTTGTGAGCCTTTGAGAGGCTCAGAGAGTTTGTGGTTTCCAGTTTGCCCCTATTTTCTCCATTGTAGACCGACAAGGACGCTGCTACTGCTGCTAGGTTTTTCCAACCCAAGGAAAAGTGTCTGTGCCCATCTACAACATGCCATTTATATATGTACTGTATATAAAAAATTAAAAATAAACATTTAATAATTAGACAGGTATCTATATCCCCACCAAGTCATAAGTGTCAACCAATCACACCTATAACTGGCTCTGACCAGGAAGTAGAACCAGGAAGTAGAAAAACAATGCCACCATAGTCGGCTCTGCGGACCTCTGATTTGATTGTAATGGAGTACGTCAGTGGACCCTACTCTGAATGCACCGAATACCGCTGTAACGTTACACAAAGAGGACATGTAATGAAAGCCAGAGTCATACCCGCCGACGGAGAGAGAGAAAAATGAATATAAGAATACCCACTGACTGATGGGCAAAATGAATTAATAAATATGTCATTCTAAATTTACCAGAGTACGAGATGGGATGTCCTTTTGATTGAATGCTCTTTCCACTTTCCACAAAGTTCGTTCTCCTTTTAATTTTTCACACGCTGGTTTAGTTGAGGCGCCCCTTCTATTTCTGCAAACTTCTGCTAGCTAGACGTGAAATACACACAATTGCGCAACACTTCCCATCATCCATACATCCATTTATCTTAGCTGACCGGTCTACTGGAAAAGGGGGTTACTCTCATATAATGTATCTTTGTTTTCACTGATTGCAATTATCCTGGGAGATCAATGGAGATGGAATCAATATCTTACAGCAATTAACATTTAATATCCTTCCACAGCCACTTACTCCATTAATGGGTGATTGATTATTCATGCCTGGGAGCCTGAAGCCAGAGTGGCACAAATCTATTCAGTCTGTCTGTCAAACAGCAGAGGGCCAGCCAGCCCTCTGACTCAACCTAATACTGTATCGATAGAGAGGGAAGGCTCTCAGGTCTCTCTCTCTCTCTCTCTCTCTCTCTCTCTCTCTCTCTCTCTCTCTCTCTCTCTCTCTCTCTCTCTCTCTCTCTCTCTCTCTCTCTCTCTCTCTCTCCCTCTCTCTTCCCCCTCTCTCTCATCCCCCCTCTCTCTCCCCCTCTCCCTCTCTCTCTCTCCTCTCCCCTCTCTCCCCCTCTCTCTCCCCCCTCTCTCCCCCTCTCTCTCTCCTCCATAATCTAATCAGCAGTGATGTTTTTTTCTTCTCTCCGAGAGAGAGAGAGAGAGAGAGAGAGAGAGAGAGAGAGAGAGGGAGAAGGAGAGAGACTGAGAGAAAAAGAGAAGGCACTGCTTTCCATTTAAATCCAATTCAGCTCAGATGAACCAATAATGCAATCGTTTCCACAGAATTCTGGGCCCTGATTCACTTTTAAGCCCAATAGACCGCAGATGACAGATAAACACTCGGCTCCACTCCTCTCTGCGGTGCGGTGCTACAGAGCATTGTCATAAATAGGATAGTCGACTCTGCAACAACAACAACAACAACAACAAAGTTTGGGTTGCCAATTAAGAGTCCAGTCAGGTAAACGTCTCAGGAGATGGTATCGGCAACACGGCACACACACCGGGGAGTCAGCAGCAGCCCAGGCAACAGCAGCTCGGCCTTAGATACGGTGGGGGGAGGGGGGGGGGGGGGGGGGGGACTGTGATCAGGAGGGTTTCGCTTAATAAACACTTTGTTTTCTGCTGACAATCAGAGGGATGGACAGAGAAGGTACATCCAGGGAATCGATCGCCTGATTTGTTTCGCGCTGTTCTAGCAACAAGGGAAAGGAGGGGGTGTCGGTTGGCGAGTTGGATGAGCAGGAGATTGAGGGAGTTAACGACAGAAAAACAGCAAGGGGGAGAGGCAGGGAGAGATGGAGTGATAATAGAGAGCGGGGGGGGAGTGAGAGAGAGAGAAAGAAAGGGAGGATTTGAGGGGTCAACTAAAAAGGTTAGCACGGAGCTCTGCAGTCCTACTGTTGGGAGCCCCCCCCGCTGGACAGGAAATCCTTTAAATCTCTGTGGGATCATTGGCTCAGAGCGAGTCCAAATAGGCCTCACCCCCTCTCGTCCACTCGGGACCCCCCTCCTATAAATCTCTCCTCACATCCCTCCTCTGTCCCACTGACAGACCAACACAGTCTCTCCTCCTCCAGGTATCTCCAGACTCAGAGGGAAGGAAGGGAAGGGAAAACAAATCACGCCATTCTTTGCACTCTTCCCCTTATCTCCTTCAGAGCAACTTGGTTCAGGGAGAGGAGGGGTGAAGCTAAATAATAGCATGGCAATTTTGAATCCCCCCTCTACAAAAGGAAAAGGGCCCCGGCTACATAATCACAGTATGCAATTGTATCTGTGCAAAGATTCCCATTACCATTAGGTCTCCGGTATTGTTCGCCATTGTGTTGAGTTAATGTCACTCAAAAGCTGGGAGGCTGGGAGAGTGAATTGCTCAGCTAGCTCAGTGCTCTTACAGTAGCATCAGTGGACTAAATGATTGCGCCATATACAACTTGACCAATAATTACACAGTTCATTATTAACCCCCCCTCCCCCCCCCCCACACACACACACACACATACACCACGCCAATCATTTCAGAGTTTGAGAGAGTGAACCAACAGGAAATTGTAGGGTCTTATAATGAGCATGTCCGCAATTCATTCAAAATGGCCGATAATGATCGTGATGATTCTTGATGGCAGCTTCATTCAAAATGAGAAAAATTATGGTTCTTTATGCCAAACTTTGATCAAAGTGAAAAACGTGTCCTATCTTGATCCTGTCATTATGTGGTAGATGACTGCAGCATATCAAACCGTTGAGGCTGTTGAAAATGAAGATACGGCCCTAAACAGACACAAATGATGCTTCCACATGCCCAAATATGGAACAGAGAGATACGGAGACGACGGATGAAGATAGAATTACCTCTATCAAAACTGTGTTCCAAATGACCTCTATTAGTGAGCAGGTCTGTCAGCAACAGGCGTGCATATGAATATCAAGTAGGCCAACACATCATTGGATATTTTGACGTATCTATGAAATAAATGAAAGCAAAAAGAATCCAACATGAAAAAAAACTATTTTAAACTTTTCCTATTATTTAGACTACTGCCTTCTAACACCTTGCTAGCTACCACTTTTCTTTTTTATTACTAATTCCCCAAAGCTTTGCACCAAAGGGAAGAGAGATCATCATAATGATAATAACAACAATAGGCAAATCTCTTGCAACAGAGAAAAATGAGAAACAAGGCCTGGAGGTGGGAAGATAAGATGCAAGAAATAAATGAAAGTGTGTAAGGTGTAAAATGTTCCTGGGTCTGGCCGTATAAATATGTATTATTAACCGGCTACAGAGCTAGCCAGCCTGCTGGAGGCTTCCATTCCTCACAGAAAATAGCGATGGAGTCCATGTTCTAACCAATCAAATTTGCCCCCTGGGCTAGTAGTTTTCTATGGAGCGTAATGCAGTAATCTCAGGCAATCCTTTTGTGTGACTGACGGGTCTGTGGTCGGAGATGGGGGGAGATGAGGGGAGTTAAGC
>NC_137678.1:31493294-31543294 GCF_963989245.1 Nansenia antarctica | reverse complement strand
AGATAGTGCTGAGGAACGGGGGTTGTTAGCAGGAACCTCACTAATTAACATCAATATCAATCACAAGTGTCCGTGGACGAGCAGGAGGGCTGGATGGTGTGCTGACTGCAGAATGCCTGAGGCAGGGAGAGAGGGAGGGAGGGAGGGAGGGGCATTGTGAACAAGTGTAGGAATGTCTTTTTTTTCTTTTTTACATATTATACAGACGTGACATGAGGTACTGCAGCGAAGCGTTCAATATGTGTGGAGAATGCAGTGTGTCAAAGAACATCTGAAAGCGAAAATCCTCTGTGTGTGTGTGTGTGTGTGTGCGTGCGTGTGTGTGTGTGTGTGTGTGCATGTGTGTGCGTGTGTGTGTGTGTCTGTGTGTGTGTGTGTGCATGTGTGTGTCTGTGTGTGTGTGTGTGTGTGTGTGTGTGTGCGTACGTGTGTGTGTCACTCTCCTCACTCCCACAGGCCTAATTGTCTCGGGTGTTAAGCAGCGGAGAGGCGGTGCTGGGTACCAGGGAGAACACAAAGGACAAAGGCCCAGTCAGACGCTGCCTTCTGGGGGGGAGAGAGAGAGAGAGGTTCACCCCCCTCCTCCTCCTCCTCCTCCTCCTCCTCCTCCTCCAGTGGAGATGAAGAGGAGCGTGGCTCTGTGCTCAGAGGGGAAGGCCTCGCAGCCGTGCCTTTAAAGAGGCGCTAGCAGCGGGGGGGGACCCCTCTTCTCTTTCATCCAGGAAATGAGATGACTCCGGAGGAGGTGGCCAGAGAGATGCCTGACGCATTTCAAACACGCTGGCGTCTCCGCCGCCACACAGACAAACACGCTGGCGTCTCTCCGCCACACAGACACAAAACACTCACATCCGTAACGCCTCCATCTGAGCTAAGGGCTAGCTGGGGGATAGACTAAGGCTAACCAAACCAAAGGCACTTGATTTCCATCTCACATGTTGTGTGTTGTGTGTGTACCGAGAACCTACAAGAAACAACTTCTTTAAGACACACACACACACACACACACACACATACACACACACACACACACACAACGTAACGCTCATAACTCTCCCTCGCGGTGGTACCCAGCGCTGAGACATGAATGAGTAGAGGGGTTGGAGGAGTTTGTGAAATTGGCTCTGAGCTTTAAGTCGCCAATAAGTCACGGCAAGTCAAGTCGAGGAAAATTTGGTTTTGCGGCGGAAAGACGGAGAAAAAGATAAACATGTTCAGCGCTTTTCTCTTTCAGGTTCATTACACACCCGATCCCGGACGAGGGGAGTCGGGAGAGGAGCTGAGTCCCAGCGAAGTGAGAAGAAACGCATTAACTGAGACCTATCCATCTTACCAATGACACATCCATTTAAATGTTTGCCTCTTATTTCTAAAAATGATGCAGAGGGAGGATTGTGTGTGTGTGTGTGTGTGTGTGTGTGTGTGTGTGTGTGTGTGGTGTGGGTGTGTGTGTGTGTGTGTGTGTGTGTGTGTGTGTGTGTGTGTGTGTGTGTGTGTGCGTGTGACTCAGAGCCTATCGTTTGCAGCGAAAATCTTTCATTATGATATTTTCAATTTAAAAGAACCGACATATCCGAGCGCTTGAAAAATTAAGTGGCATGTTCACTGGATTAATTTGGGTCCAACAGCATATTCATAACACAGGGATTTGGTGTTTTCATTCGCTCTGGGGGGAAAATTGCATTTTTTGGGGGGTCTGTTATTAATCTGTCCAAAACATACGCTATATCTCCTACACCCTCTGAATTAAAAAAATACACTTGACGTTTCGTCATCTTCATGCAAGGTCTTCAAGAGCACCTTATGGGTGCTCCATCATAAATAAAGATGAAAAATGACATGAAAAACTTCAACAATGTCCTCACCCACCGCAGGATCAAACTCTTTCTGGAGTGAGATTTTCTAACTCTTAAAGGAGATCAAAGTTACTTGGAATAGCTTGTATCCAATCAAACTAGGGGTCATAGGTCTTGAAAAAGCAGCCAAGAAATGCACATGCCTGCAAACTATATGCATGTATGTGTTTATTTATGTATGTATGTATTATGCATCAGGGTTCCCACGGGTCCTTGAAATCCTTGAAAGTTTGTGAAGTTGAGAAAAAAAAATCAAGGTCTTAAGGTTTTTGAAAATAGACATGGGTCATTGAAAGTGCTTGAATTCCCCTCTCTCTCTCTCTTTAAAAAAATATCTATATTCCAAAATGTTTTACTTAGCTCGTCAACTAGTAAATAAGTCACTGTATTGTTTAACTTTATACATACAATATATTGTTTTGCTGTGCTGTGGTAGAGAAGGCAAGAGACCATCTAGTGGTCACACATTCAAGCCTCTATTTTTAATTGTTGTCTGTGAGCGGATAGTTCCTATTATATAAATTGTCATCTAGATCTGTCTCAAACTATGTCGTGTTGGGTCCTTGAATTTCAGGGAATTGAGTCTTGAAAGTCCTTGAAATCAAATCAAAGTTTTATTTGTATAGCGCATTTCTCACAAGATGCGACTCAATGCGCTTGAAACAAGTGATAACAAGAATGAGAGGTTTCATGTCCAAGCAAGACCTTGAAAAACTCATCCATGCATTTGTTTCGAGTAGACTTGATTATTGTAATGGTCTACTAACAGGCCTATCTAAAGGAGCTGTTCGTAAATTGCAGCTCATCCAAAACGCCGCTGCTAGGGTCCTAACAAAAACAAAGAAATTTGAACACATTACACCAATCCTGAGATCCCTGCACTGGCTACCAGTCTCTCAGAGAATTGAATTCAAAATCCTCCTAATTACATATAAATCACAAAATGGTCTTGGACCAAAATACATATCAGATCTCCTCCCACCCTATATTCCCGCAAGGTCCCTAAGGTCAGCTGAGACAAATCAGCTAATAATTCCAAGAGTAAAAACAAAACACGGTGCAGCAGCTTTCAGTCACGCTGCTGCATGCTCCTGGAACAAACTCCCTGAAGAAATCAAACAGGCCCAAACCCTTAAAATATTTAAATCTAAGCTAAAAACCTTCATGTTTTGCACCAGTTATGATTAAACACAAACACTTCTATCAATGTCTTTTTTCCATTAACTATTGTCTTTTTAAATGTTTTATCTATTTACTTCTTATATTTGCTTTTATTCATTGTAATTTTTATTTTCTTATGCTCCTCTTGTGGAGGGATGTGGAGGGATATGGAGGGATATGGAGTGGTGTAGAGGGATGTAGAGGGATGTAGAGGGATGTAGAGGGATGTGGAGGGATGTAGAGGGATGTAGAGGGATGTGGAGGGATGTAGAGGGATGTGGAGGGATGTAGAGGGATGTGAAGGGATGTGGAGGGATGTAGAGGGATGTAGAGGGATGTAGAGTGATGTGGAGGGATGTAGAGGGATGTAGAGGGATGTGGAGGGATGTGGAAGGATGTAGAGGGATGTATAGGGGTGTAGAGGATTGTAGAGGAATGTGGAGGGATGTAGAGGGGTGTAGAGGGATGTAGAGGGATGTAGAGGAATGTGGAGGGATGTGGAGGGATGTAGAGGGTTGTAGAGGGATGTGGAGGGATGTGGAGGGATGTAGAGGGTTGTAGAGGGATGTAGAGGGATGTAGAGGGATGTGGAGGGATGTAGAGGGATGTAGAGGGATGTAGAGGGATGTAGAGGGATGTAGAGGGATGTGGAGGGATGTAGAGGGATGTAGAGGGATGTAGAGGGATGTGGAGGGATGTAGAGGGATGTAGAGGGATGTAGAAGGATGTGGAGGGATATGATTAAACACAAACACTTCTATCAATGTCTTTTTCCCATTAACTATTGTCTTTTTAAATGTTTGATCTATTTACTTCTTATATTTGCTTTTATTCATTGTAATTGTTATTTTCTTATGCTCCTCTTGCTGTATTTTTAAATAATGCATGTAAAGCACTTTGAATTGCCCCTGTTGTATGAAATGTGCTATACAAATAAACTTGCCTTGCCTTGCCTTGCCTTGAAAGGTGTTTCAGAAGGTGTGGCAACCCTGATGTATGTATATATGTATGTATGTATGTATGTATGTATGTATGTGTGTATGTGTGTATGTATGTATGTGTGTATGTGTGTATGTATGTATGCCACCGTTAGAGAAATGGCCAGGGCCTCTCTCCTACTGGACCTACGCAGAAGGAAGATCCCCCTGGCCAGCGCACACCAGAACGACTTCCTCGGCTTCAGGAGGAAAGACTCTGGGAAACTGGATTCCCAGGCCAAGGGCTTCGGGGTCTGGTCTGACTGGCCGGATCTCAATGACCTCTGCAACCAGACTGGAGTTCAGCTAAGATGGACAGAACTTAACACACAGACTGAAGTCCCTGTCTCTGATGAAGTGATCACAGACCCCTGTGTGATTGTGAAGGCCGACATCACAACACCGCAGGAAGAGACTGTCGGACTGCACAGAGACTCTGCAAGGAGGGTTCTGCTCAGCCTGAAGCAGTCTGAGATCAGGCAGCACTGGTGTGGACTCAGACTACAGGGAAAGCTAGCCTGTTTGCAGTTCGCTGACCACTCAGTCTCACACTCAGTGTATAAGAACGTCGCTGTTGGTGAGGATGTTCTGAAATTCACCATCAAAGCAAGACTGCAGGTATTACCGACCAAGTACAATCTGTCCACCTGGTATCCCCACACTCACAGTCCATTCTGTTTAAACCATCAGGATTCACAACACCTAGAGTCCATTGCACACATAACAAATGGATGTAATGCATACAAACACCTGTACATAGCTCGTCATGACCGTATCGTGGACATTGTGTCTGATACAGTACAAAACATCTTACCATCTAGCGCAGTTATGTACAAGCATGCCAGAGTGTTACCAGAGTGGTTTGGTTTTGCCAATGATGTTTTTTCCAACATCCCAAATACACCTGATGTTGTCTTTGTTGACACCAGCCACAAGGAGGTGCTGATTGTAGAAGTAGGCTGCCCCTTTGACCTGTACATGGACCAGACTTTCCAGGACAAGTATATCAAATACCAACCACTACTTGGTACGATAACCAGCTTTGGGTACAAGTGCAAATTCAGCATACTTGTATTTGGAAGTCTGGGCCATGTATATAAATGCACCATGAGGGGTCTGAGAATTGCTGCAATGACTAAAAGAAAGGCCAAACAGGTTGCCAAATTTTGCTCTGTCTCAGCTATTATTGGCAGCTTGGCCGTGTGGAGAAGGAGGTGTTATGTGTACCCTTAAGTGTTCAGTGCTGCTTAGCCCCGAAATATTTGATTCCCTGTTTGTATAATATAATTTGTGGAACCAAATAAAGTATTCATATGTATGTATGTATGTATGTATGCATGTATGCATGTGTGTATATAGTATATATATATTTATATATATTTATTTCTAGGTATCTCTGAGTAAATTTAATATTGTTCTTTTATTCTATAAACCCTAACCCTACTGACCTTGAATAATGCAAAACACACACAATACTAATGTTTTAACTTAGGAAGAGTTCAGAAATCAATATGTGGTAGAATAACCCAGATTTCCATTCATAGCTTTCATGTGCCTTGGCTTGGCGTGGTCTCCACCAGACTTCCACATGGCTGTTGGGTGACTCTGCCACTCCTGGCGCAGACACTCAAGCAGCTTGGCTTTGTCTGATGGCTTGTGACCATCCATCCTCCTCTTGATCACATTCCAGAGGTTTTCAAAGGGGTTCAGGTCTGGAGATTGGGCTGGCCATGAGAAAGTCTTGATCTGGTGGTCTTCCATCCACGCCTTGATTGACCTGGCTGTGTGGCCTGGCTGTGTGGCATGGAGCATTGTCCTGCTGGAAACAATCCTCAGAGTTGGGGGACATTGATTGAGCAGAAGGAAGCATTTCTTCTTCCAGGACAACCTTGTACAGGGTTGATTCGTGCGTCCTTCACAAAGACAAATCTGCCCTTGCTGTTTATTGTTAAGTCACAGAACAGTGTGCGTAAGAGAGTAACATTCTTAGGCTTCGGTTCCTGACATTGCAGCACAAGACATAAGGCAATAGGTATAATACAAGATAAAGGTGACAATATTACAGGTAAGACAGGATACACTAGTGATGCTAGTAATGATAGATAGTTCAGTAATAAAGTGTCTGTGCGCTTAAGGTTTTCGTAGTCCGTATACATGGGGTGTGCTTGGGGATGACGGTCAGTTGTCTTCAGTGGACTTGTTCATGTTCTTCAATGTATGGACATTGCAATCATTGGACTTATCGGGAACGTTACCCTTATGAAGGGTACTATGAAGTCAATCAATGCGGACGGTGGTCAACTTGTTCATGTTTTTGGGCATGTGCAAGCTTTCTAAACGAGGCCCCTGGTCTCCGTCTAACTATTAGACTACAAGGTGTTGGGAAAAGCTGAAAATTGTGACACCAGCCAGTGTTTTGACCAATCAGTTGCAAGCAGCATTTTTCAGTTTTACTGAAATTACATATTCTGAAACTACAGATTGTAAGCTTTCAAATGATGTGTCATACATTGAAATCAGAAATGAAGATGATACGTATTTGAATGTTGGTTCACCTCAAATGGAGAAACTCACTCTGATCAAAACACAGCAACAAAGGTTGCTAACAGCCAGCAGCTAACAATGGCACATCGCTACGAACGTCTAACTGCATTATTATAACATCACAACATGCTGATAGAACATCAACATGCTAAAAACACATAACTACACATAATTAGATGATCACAGTCCTTGCTTTTGAACACGTCCTAAAACAAAAGTTTGTTTACAAGCTGCGTCTCCCTTACCAGTAGCCTACGGCAGACAATCCAATTCACAAATTATAAGTATTTAGTGATCCTTAAACGGTTGTTTATTATATCGAGTGGATACTTCAAAACTTGAAGTTGCGTATTATAAAAAAACTAACAAAAAACCCGCAGATTTTCTTTAAACTTTCGCATTTGCGGGTGGTTTACTGTTACATCAGCTTGCATCACAATTGGACTCATCAGAGAAGACGACCTGACTCCAGTCCTCTACAGTCCAATCCTTGGTTCTTTGCAAACCTCAGCCTGGCTCTTCTTTGCTTCTCGTTGATGAAGGGCTTTTTTCTAGCTTTGCCCGACTTCAGCCCTGCCCCTACGAGCCTGTTTCGAACCGTCCTCACCCCAGCTGCTGTTTGCCATTCTTCTTGTAGGTCACTTGATGTCGTCCGACGGTTGTTCAGTGACATTCCAATGAGTTGGCGGTCATCCCCACGTCAGTGGAGAGTCGTCTTCGCCCTCCGCCAGTCTGTAGCTTTATTGTCTCCAATGTCTGCTGCTTGACCTTGTTCTTATGAACCGCCGTCTTTGACATTTAAAGGATGGAAGCAACCTGACACTCACTGACACTCCCTCTGTCAGTAAAGACAGAATGTCAACCCTTCTTTTCCTCACTCAACTCAAAACTTTTCTTTTCAACTTTTCTTTTGGCATGGTCAATCGTTATTTTTGGATTCCAGCTACTTTTGAGGTACGACTAGCACTGTTTTTGCCATCCAGCTCGTCCTATTGCATAAGAGCAATTGTGATGACCATAGCCGTGGTTTTTATACTTTTCCTTGTTAAATAAGATCACATAAGATTAAAGGTGATCACCTAATCAGTATCTCACTAAGTAGAATGAGGTGTGCCTATGTTGGAACTCAACAGACACTAGAATGGAATGGCTGCCATACATACATACGTACGATGCTGATTGAAGAATTATTTGGAGTGGTCTCTTATTTTTTTCCAGAGCTGTATATATCTCTCTATATATAGATATATAGATATATATATCAATATATATGAGCACTTTAGAACCTAAAGTTTTTCTTTAATGTAAACCAAAAAAACACACCACAATGATCCATGGGGTTAATTTCTCTGCCTCTCTCACTAACATCCAGAGTTTTTTACTCCCCTAAAACGTTGTGCTTCGTATAATGTTATGCAAAGTGGCCCTGTTCCGAGTCCCTGGTTGGTCTCAATAATGAACAGCCTCACAGAGGAGGCTGCTGGGTAAATCAAATCAGCAGCGAGTCTCCCCGGTCCTCCAAGCAGCCAACTCTCTACCCCTGAGCTGCCAATATTGTGCACCATTAAGAAACAATGGGCCCCCACCTCCGCCACCCCTCTTAGTACTAATCAGAAAAAGAATTAGAATACCACTGGGGCCTCTGGATCACATCATAAACGTGTTAGCGCTCTCCAGGAGTAATCAATTATATTGAAAACATGCCTCACCTGACGGTTTTTCAACGTGGGAAAGCAGAAAGCAGTGTTTTGGTGGTGAAAGTATTTCAATGGGGGTGACTTTGACTAAAGAGAGCTTATAAATCCGCTAGGGTACAAAGAAGTCAATGTCGGATTCAAGCAACTTTTGTTCCTGGAGAATAGAGCCGAGGCGTGCGGTAGGTGTAGAAACATGAGTATCCGCTTCAACAAATAAACTTTAATTATCCAAGGCGTTTTTCTCCATGTGCAACCCTGAATCAGAATTACACACACACACACACACACACACACACACACACACGCAAACACACACTTGCAGATCTACATCGCAGATCTAAAATACAAAACACACACAAACACACACACACACACACACACACACACACACACAGAGAGAGAGAGAGAGAGAGAGAGAGAGAGAGAGAGCAGACCCAGCTCGAACCTACCCTTCAGAGTTGCAAGAGGCTCCCTAACAAAGTAGAAAATAATTTCCAATACATATTAATGAAGCCATGTTGAATCGATGCCCTTGAAACTTGGGCTGAGCAGGGTGCCAACAGTGATGCCGCAGCAAACTGCCTCACCTCAGAGAGACAAGAGAGACACACGCCGTCTCAACAATGGGACCCTCAGCCATTAATACTGGCTCTCACAGTCCCACCTGACCAGCCCTGACTCTCTAACACACCCTATAGAGCCTATACTGACTACGCCAGGAACCCTATAGAGCATCATGACAAAGCAATGGAGTGGATTGGTGTGTACATACTGCAAGAGCATGTCCCTTCAAACACAGACAGCACAGGCAAGCACACACACACACACACACACACACACACACCTCCTCCCTGAAGCAATCCTGCATCTGCAGCAAATCCTGTCTGGGATCGATCGGCCGGGGATTAAAGCTCCAACAGCAGTCCTCTGTTATGGGGATGACACTGCAATGCTGTTATGGGGATGACACTGCTATGCTGTTATGGGGATGACACTGCTATGCTGTGATGGGGATGACACTGCTATGCTGTGATGGGGATGACACTGCTATGCTGTGATGGGGATGACACTGCTGTGCTGTGATGGGGATGACACTGCTATGCTGTTATGGGGATGACACTGCTATGCTGTTATGGGGATGACACTGCCACTTATGGCCACGCGGCCCAGTTACTCTCTATGAATTGCATATTTTAACACTTATTAATAGCAGGGCTGCCGGCAAAAGGGCAGAGAGACCAACACGCCCTCACACACAGGCACCTACAGGAGCGCGCACACACACACACACACACACACACACACACACACACACACACACAGGCACCTGCAGGCACACACAAGTACATACACACACACACACACACACACACACACACGCCGGTACACAGACACACATAAAAACACACAGACACACACACGAGACACACACGGACACACACAAACACACCATGTATTCACTCAGGCTCGCGGCCTCACACGCTGCACAGCGATGCGGCATCCGGCCCTCGTTGGTATTCACGGCGAGCGTTGCCGACGGCGACCACGCTGACCCCTACGGCTGTTCTTCACGGACGTGAGCGGAGCGGCGGAGGTCAGCGGTGACGCACCGAGGGCTCTGGTAATCACTGCTGACTCACACATCTAACACACATTACCAAACACACACACACACACTAACACACACACACATTACCACACACACACACACACACACACTAACACACACACACATTACCACACACACACTACACACCCTGCATTCTAACACACATTACCAAACACACACACACACCCTGCTCTAACACACATTACCACACACACACCCCATGCTCTAACACACATTACCAAACACACACACACACTCTGCAATGTAACACACATTACCAAACACACACTACACACTAACACACATTACCAAACACACACACACCCTGCTTCCCAAAAAGGAACAGGGGAAAAGAGAGAGGGATTGGGAGGGGTGAGGAGAGAGCGCCAAAAAAAAAACGGTGTAGAAAAGGGGTGAGGAAAAAGAGAGAAGGGGGGGGGGGGGGGGAGGGAATTAAATATTGGGGTCAATAGCAGCTAACTGGACGTCATACAGTACGTGTCCCACTATAAGCCAGTGCAGAGCAGACACACGAGCCAGGTTATCAGGCTGCGTAAGGTGCTTTGCATAGGCTAACGCTAACGTAAGCACTGGCCTATCCCCTATGGGGGAGAATTAAAGGTTGGAGCCCTGTTGAAAAGGACTGACTCAGGACAAGCAGGATTAGGGGGTGTTTCACCCTGCTCTCTTTACTTTTTTTCAATTTACACACACACACACACACACACACACACACACGCGCGCCGTAGTACCGCGACCTCCGAAGTACCACTTCTACACACGCCATAGGTACGCACGCTTACAGAACGTAGGCCGGGTACGAGGAGGGAGGATCAAGTTAGTCTGACTTACAGTGGATTGATTTTTTTTCCCAGCAATAAAAAGGCATTGAAAAGTTGACGTGGGTGTTTCACTAAAACGTTTCACTACGGCTGGTGACCCCCTGAGAGGCCGGGGGTGAGGCACGGGGCTAATTGAAGCGCTTCAGATAGAGAGGAGGGGGGGGGGGAGGGAGGTGGAGAGGGAGGGAGAGAGAGGGAGGTGTAGAGGGAGGGAGAGAGGGGGGATAGAGGGAGGGAGAGATAGAGAGAGAGAGAGGGAGAGAGAGAGAGAGAGAGAGAGAGAGAGAGAGAGGGAGGGAGGGAGGGAGGGAGAGAGAGAGAGAGAGAGAGGGAGAGAGAGGGGGAGAGAGAGAGAGAGAGAGAGGGAGGGAGAGAGCGAGAGAGAGAGAGAGAGAGGGGGGGGGGGGGGAGAGAGAGAGAGAGAGAGGGAGGGAGGAGTATTTAGAGCTCTTTAGTAGCGAGTCATTCCCGCCACTTGATTGGGTACTTTGGGAGGAAATGGAAAAGCTCTCCAGGTGCTTATCTCTGCCCAGGGCTTACAGAGTGGACCGCTTCACCCTGAGAGAGAGAGTGGGAGAGTTTCCATAGCTGCCTCGTACGCAGGCAGTGCCCGCTGCACTACCGTCAACCGCCACCAGAGAGCGCTTAACTTAACCTTACTAATAGGATTGGCCAAACCGATTGGGGTAGGACTTTGGAGATGTGGAGTAAGAGGAAGTTAATTGGCCTGTAAATGATGATGAATCCATTTCAATCAGCACGAGAACATCGGTGCGTTACACACTCACACACACACACACACACACACACACACACACACACACACACAGAGAGGCATATGTCTTCTTGTGGAAAGTCCCTCCAGTGCAAAACTTGGCCCAGGCAACCTACTCTCTATTAGTCTTCTTTCTTTGACAAACTCATTGTGTATGTGTGTGGTGTGTGTGTGTGTGTGTGTGTGTGTGTGTGGTGTGGTGTGTGTGGCTAGGTGGTCCTCCAGTGGATTACAGATGGCCCTCTGAATTAAATCATATAGCTCAGCCAGGGAACAGGTTTATATACGGCCGCCTGTGGGAGAGGAGGGAGGCTGGAGCAGGCAGAGGAGGAGGGGTCTGCGGGGGAGGAGGGGGGGTCTGCGATGTGAAAATCGCCTTCAAATGAGTTTTTGAAATATCTAAAAATAAATTGACTTTGAAAACCTTGACGGCGAGTGATATGAAGCTGGATGAAGGCCAAGTAAGAGGTAGTGGGGTAGTCTCTCTCTCTCTCTCTCTCTCTCTCTCTCTCTCTCTCTCTCTCTCTCTCTCTCTCTCTCTCTCTCTCCACTGTGACACATGATAACACTTTACAAAGGTCAAGCCTCCCTATTGATTGCCAATTAAGCACATAGCCCAGCATCATTAAATGCACAAAACATCTCACCTTGTTCTGCCTGCTGCTATTGATGAAATAAACTGAAACGTACAACAGGGATTCAACGGTTTAAAAGCTTCAACAGATGGCCGGATCTATTTTTAGAGCAGAAATTGAATAATATATAATTACCTGAGCCTGTCAATCATCAGTAGATAACACATACATCATATTACTGGCTGGATCATACCACTACCTTACACTTGGATATATGTCACATCCTATATGGGGTACAGTGGGCTGTGGCCAGTTATAGAGATGAATAATAGTATATATGTATAGTGTATAATAAAGTACCCTTACCTACCCAACACATGGACACATGACATCCTATAACAAGACCCTATCTACCTAACACATGACATCCTATAACAAGACCCTACCTACCCAACACATGACACATGACATCCTATAACAAGACCCTACCTACCTAACACATGACACATGACATCCTATAACAAGACCCTACCTACCTAACACATGACACATGACATCCTATAACAAGACCCTACCTACCCAACACATGACACATGACATCCTATAACAAGACCCTACCTACCCAACACATGACACATGACATCCTATAACAAGACCCTACCTACCCAACACATGACACATGACATCCTATAACAAGACCCTACCTACCTAACACATGGACACATGACATCCTATAACAAGACCCTATCTACCTAACACATGACATCCTATAACAAGACCCTACCTACCTAACACATGACACATGACATCCTATAACTAGACCCTACCTACCTAACACATGGACACATGACATCCTATAACAAGACCCTACCTACCCAACACATGACACATGACATCCTATAACAAGACCCTATCTACCTAACACATGACATCCTATAACTAGACCCTACCTACCCAACACATGGACACATGACATCCTATAACAAGACCCTATCTACCTAACACATGACATCCTATAACAATACCCTACCTACCCAACACATGACACATGACATCCTATAACAAGACCCTATCTACCTAACACATGACATCCTATAACAAGACCCTACCTACCCAACACATGACACATGACATCCTATAACAAGACCCTATCTACCTAACACATGACATCCTATAACAAGACCCTACCTACCCAACACATGACACATGACATCCTATAACAACACCCTACCTACCTAACACATGACATCCTATAACAAGACCCTACCTACCTAACACATGACATCCTATAACAAGACCCTACCTACCTAACACATGGACACATGACATCCTATAACAAGACCCTACCTACCCAACACATGGACACATGACATCCTATAACAAGACCCTACCTACCTAACACATGACACATGACATCCTATAACTAGACCCTACCTACCTAACACGTGGACACATGACATCCTATAACAAGTCCCTACCTACCTAACACATGGACACATGACATCCTATAACATGACCCTATCTACCCAACACATGACATCCTATAACTAGACCCTACCTACCCGACACATGACATCCTATAACTAGACCCTACCTACCTAACACATGACACATGACATCCTATAACTAGACCCTACCTACCTAACACATGGACACATGACATCCTATAACAAGACCCTACCTACCTAACACATGACACATGACATCCTATAACTAGACCCTACCTACCTAACACATGGACACATGACATCCTATAACAAGACCCTACCTACCTAACACATGGACACATGACATCCTATAACAAGTCCCTACCTACCCAACACATGGACACATGACATCCTATAACATGACCCTATCTACCCAACACATGACATCCTATAACTAGACCCTACCTACCTAACACATGGACACATACTACACCCTTCATACCTTACTGTACACACAGACGCTTTATTAATTACACCTTACCTACTAATGTACCTCACATGAGCAGCATGGAGAAATTCCATCTCTAACTATCTATGACCCAATCTACCAAAGTGTACTGTATGTAATGTATCATTTAAACTACTCTATACACTCTGCTTTATACAGGTACGGAACCAAAGCCTACCTGCCTACCTACCTATCCTTCCCTGGGAACATAACATTCCAAGCACAGAATGACAGTGAAAGAATGACATCTATAAAATGCAAATGGAGAGACTGAGGGGCGTTTTTACACCGTTTTAAAAACCCAGGGTTCTTAGACCTCATTAAACCTGACAAAATGTCATGATCTAGTTGAGTAAACAGCCACAATGAATGTCAAAACTGTGGATTATAAAACAATTAATTTAAAATTTTAAAAAAACTAAAGGGGTGATGGGGAGGATCTAATAGATATAGAGAGAACTAATCGTCCTGTAATATATACGCCATTTAGCTGACGCTTTTATCCAAAGCAACTTACATTGCAGTGAGTGCAAACGTTTCAGTATATATGGTCCCAGCAGGAATCGAACCCACAACCTAAGCGTTGTTAGCGCCATGCTCTACCAACTTTTTTTTAATCAGAAATTCAGAATTTATATTATTTACAGTGCCTTATTTACATATCGTGACGTTAGAATTATAAGGTTCTATCTCCATTTTTGTCAAAATTGAGTTTTTTACATAATCTGATCCATTAGGTGTTTATTAATGCCTGTGTGGTGTTATTTTTTAAATGTTGACATTTTTTTGTTAGTAATTCATAAAATACAAAGGTTCCATCTCACAAAACATAATGGAATGTAAAAACTTTGATGCTCAATATCTCTGAACTGCCCTAAACGGAGATAGGACCTTATCATTCTAAGCTCACGATATTACAACACACATCAACTCAGAAAAACCAATAATAAAAAATATATACAACAAGGCTCTATCAACTGAGCCACAGAGGTCCCCACTGAGCTCTGAGTTCAGTGTCACTTCACAGCAGTGGTGTAGTCTACGTGATACGCAGGACTACGCCGTATACCCACTAGGAAAGGCCAAGGATTTCCATATACCCACTTAAAAATGTATGAGGATACGTAACAGCGTTTTGTGACAGAACTTTCACTTTCATTCATAAAATTCACCCCGTCTGTGTTACGAAGCACTTGACTTTTGGACCATTGGGACTGACTATAGCGTCATATACCATCAACGGGGGGAGATGCGACATGACATATGTCAAAATGCAGCACTATCATGCACAAATCAGCCTTATAACATGTAATGTTAGATATATTTTTATGGCGTTCCGAAATGAACGATATGAGGCTGGGAGGGAAAAATCACAGTATATACCCACTAGAAACAACTAGACTACACCACTGGTTCACAGTGATGGTCACTCTAATGATGGAGGTGTCCCAAGGACAGAGACGGATGACCAGGGACCTTGTGGACGTTTCTCCTGAAGGAACTCTGCTAAATAAACACCATGGCAACAGTAAACACCCCCTACCCCCCCTACCCCACCTGCTCCGAGGCTCAGCGGAACGTCACCGGCAAGCCTTTGTGACAGGAGTTTAAACAGGAGTTTTAGCCTAGGTGGAGGGATGGTGGGGAGTGCTTTAGTGTGTGCCCCCCCGCGCGCCCCCCCCCCCCGCTCCCCCATCACATTCAATAGGCGGCTTCCATTAGAGGGGGCGACAGAGTGTGTCATTTCTACACAAGTTTCTCACAAAGCCTCTCTCCTCTCTCTCTCCTCTCTCTCTCCTCTCTCTCCTCTCTCTCTCCTCTCTCTCTCTCCTCTCTCTCCTCTCTCTCCTCTCTCTTTCTCTCCTCTCTCTCTCCTCTCTCTCTCCTCTCTCTCTCCCCTCTCTCTCTCTCTCTCTCCTCTCTCTCTCTCCTCTCTCTCCTCTCTCTCCCCTCTCTCCCCTCTCTCTCTCTCCTCTCTCTCCTCTCTCCACCTCTCTCTCTCCTCTCTCTCTCCTCTCTCCACCTTATTAACCTCCTCAGGGATCTCTCTTCTAAGAAGAGCTCCCCTCGCCCTCCTTATCTGAATAATAAACCCATTCCGCCGTCATTCCACTGACATCGTCGGAGGCAGCGTTGACTTTGCCTTTCCGTGAAGTGGCGCCGCACGCCAGGGCTTTAGTATTTATTATTCATATAACTTTTTTTTTTTTTGCTGGCTGCTGTTTAACCTGAGGACAGATCATTACGATGGGAACACACAGGGAAATGTCACTGCAGAGAGAGACAAGAGGGTGGAGGGCTCTCTGGGAGTGTCTGCTAGAGTAGGACATGGAGGAGAGGAGAGAGAACAACAGACTCTACTAGAGCTCTGAACAGACTCTACTAGAGCTCTGAACACTTGTACAGAGGTAGGGACTCTACTACAGACACACATGTTCCCACGTCTGAACACAAAATATGTTTTTTTGTTTGGTGACGAGACGTGAAATATACAAGCGGTTCATAAAACGAGGCATTGTTTGCGTGGTTAATGAAGAGTGCTGTGTTAGCCAGGGGAGGCTGGTGGAGGTAGACATCAGAGGACAGGCTCACTGTAAATGCATGAGGAATGGTGTTTGATACCACCGTTGGCCTCCCCTGGTGTTACCACACTGTAATAACCATGAAAACGTCATGTCATGCTTAGCAATGGCAGCTAGTTCGGAAGCCCTGGTTTGGACATAACAAACGTGCATAGTTATGTAATAACACTGTAATAACAATGCTAATGTCAATTAGTGGTAGGAAAGTGTGTGTTGCAATCGTGATACATATACCTGGCCATCGACACTGCCTCTCTATACATTTACATTTTGGGGGGGGGCATTTAGCAGACGCCTTATTCCAAAGCGACAATCAATACATTTGACTAAGCAAGTGAATCATCAATCCACCAGTCGTAGCAGGAAGAGTAATCCAGCTCAGGCCCGGGGCCATTGATAGAAGGAAAAAACCTTCTTCTATCACCTTCTTCTAAACCTTTTTTTTTGTATTTTTTTAACAGAGAAACAGTACAAGGAGGGCAATAGAAGTTTTAAGGGGACACAGTAGAGGGGGAAAGCGGGTGTCTTCAGGAGACGCAGTGCTGAGGGGCAGAAGATGTCTCAGGAGGAGCAGTTATGGTGTAACCTGAAGAGATGGGTCTTCAGTCTACGACGGAAGCAAGAAACGATAGAAGCTCTGATTCTGATGCAATACAGTGCGCTGTGGGGCCTAACAAGCCAGCCATTTAACTATGATACAAATCAAGCTTTGATTCTGGGGGGGATGGATTCTCTTCATGTCGGGGTGCCAAGAGAGCGCGGCACTCAAAGCCTTTCTCTCTCTCCAGTCTTCAATTAGAGCGAGGCAGACAGAGGACTCTCCGTTGCCGAGAATCCCACAAATTCCCCGAGGGCACATTTTGAGAAAGAGACGTTACAAAAACGTTCACATCGCTTAACGCACTTACCATCGAGATTATCATCATCTCCGAAAACTTTCAGAAATGAAAAGCGGGGTGTGAAAGTGAGAAAAAAAAAAAAAAAACATTCACAAATGGATTATGCTTTTTATCTGTCTGTGATGGCTCTGGAGCGGAGGAGGGTTAGGGTAGTTCACAGAGCACTTTGGTTCAGCATTTTAATGCGTCTCGTTTTATGACACGCCGCCAGTAAAATAGACTATTAAAGCTGATCATGAGGGCATGCCTAGCATCAAATCAGTCTTTTTTTTTATATATTTGCTTGGGGGGGAGGTTTTCCCCCTCATTAAAATGACAACAACTCATCCTATGCATATGTAAATGTGCTTCCTCCTCGCACGTGTGACTAGCGTCGTCAGATTTCGTGTCGCGGGTCGCGGTGGGACGGAAGGAAGGGAGTCTCACTCTCCACCTCAGAATCCGGACTAGGCCCAGTCTCAGTGCCTCTAACTCAGCCTCTCTACCTACCAGCCACCCCTCGCCTGGAGCTCAGAGTCTAATCTCCACAGACTAAGTCCTTTTTGGGTACCAGGCCTACTAATACTACCAGTCCTACACCACATGTCCTCATCACTAGGCCCAGTCTCAGTGCCTCTAACTCAGCCTCTCTACCTACCAGCCACCCCTCGCCTGGAGCTCAGAGTCTAATCTCCACAGACTAAGTCCTTTTTGGGTACCAGGCCTACTAGTACTACCAGTCCTACACCACATGTCCTCATCACTAGGCCCAGTCTCAGTGTGTGTGAGTGTGAGTGTGAGTGTGAGTGTGAGTGTGAGTGTGAGTGTGAGTGTGAGTGTGAGTGTGTGTGTGTGTGTGTGTGTGTGTGTGTGTGTGTGTGTGTGTGTGTGTGTGTGTGTGAGTGAGTGAGTGAGTGAGTGTCTGGTGCGTGTGTGTGTGTGTGTGTGAGAGAGAGAGAGAGAGAGAGTGAGTGTGTGTGTGTGTGTGTGTGTGTGTGTGTGTGTGTATGTGTGAGTGAGTGAGTGTGTGAGTGTGTGAGTGTGAGTGTGAGTGAGTTGTTACTGAGAAAACACCAGAAAAAATTACGAAAAAAAGAAAGAAGTCACCTCCCCAGGAGGACCTATCCCAGCATGCCTCAGCAGGAAGACAGACGCCCCGGCAACGATAACAACGACAACAACAACAGGCTCATAATTACCTCAAAGCACCACGATCAAAACAATGGTGTCAAAACAAATGTATGCAATTAAAAGCAGTGTACAATCACTCTGCCTTTCCCCCAGCACGCCACAGATCTCCCATCGGCACTGCTGATAGGGAGGTGGGGGAGGAGAGGGGGGGAGAGAGGGGGGGGGTGCTTGCCTCTACGGGGCCAGCCTAATAATGAGATTAGTGGTTTTAAGTTAGATTGTGCGCAACTTCGCCGCAATCGCAGGGCACTGTTACACAGTAGGAGCACCGGTGTTGCCATGCTGTTACACAGTAGGACGCTGTTACTCAGTAGGAGCGCAGGCATCAAAAAGATGCAAGAGTGGCGCACTGCGGTCGTACCTCGTCTATTAAGCCCAAACAGCTGAGAAGTCGACTGGTTTAGCATGGACACTGCAGAGGGATATAAACCAAAAAAAAGGTCACTCGTTTGGCGCCATACTACATGGGTGGTGGTTTCACCCAAAGCAAACACATCTATGCCAGCCCCCCCTCCCCCTCCCTCCCTCCCAATTCAAATACAAATCTTAGCATTTTAAATTTGAAGTGGTGTCAGAGTGACCCAGCCGGTCCGGGGGTTTTGGGCGACACCAAACACATCACCCTGGCAGGGTTTAGCTGCAGGGTTTACACCAAACACATCACCCTGGCAGGGTTTAGCTGCAGGGTTTACACCAAACACATCACCCTGGCAGGGTTTAGCTGCAGGTTTACACCAAACACATCACCCTGGCTGCAGGGTTTAGCTACTCCTAACAGAGTGCCGACCTGGCAGAAGTGGCTCAGCCGTATCAAAGTGAACACCAGATTCTGTTATTACTCTAAATGTGGAGCCAGCCAGCCAGCCAGACAGACAGACAGCCAGCCAGACAGACAGCCAGCCAGACAGACAGACAGACAGACAGACAGACAGCCAGACAGCCAGACAGCCAGACAGCCAGACAGCCAGACAGACAGTCAACAGTGGATGAGGACTACATCAACTCATCACACTGTCCAAGATGGGTTTCTTTCAGAAATGCACTTCCTACTTGAGGTCGAACACGAAGGCTTAAATGATGTGTTGGACTCTTTAATAGGGGATTAACCAACAGCAAGTTTGTGGATGACAAAGTTTGTGAGAGGCAAGTTACCCACATATAACTGGTGAAGACAGAATGGCATCTATGCCCAAAATGGCCAAGTGTGTTTCAAGCATACTCTGTCTTCATTGGGATATTGGTGGTGGTTGTTGTTGTTGTTGTTGTTTTTACCTCCAGTCTATGAGAACCAATTAGACGCTCTGGCCTGATTAATGTAAGACAGTTCAGTGCACCTCAATTTCATACAGCCGATCTGACATCCTCAATGGCCTCGGCATAGCCTTGTCACCACGCCAGAACACTGCGAACCACTGTAAACGTCTGCGGGATATGATGGCTGACATAATTTCACAAACCCAATTATGCACACACACGCACACACACACACACACACACACACACACACACACACACACACACCTCTTTTGCAGGGCCGGGTAATACAACATTAATACAACATTACGCCGACATCTGCGGGATATTATGGATATGCGCGATTCACAGCCTGCCTTCATTAAGCGAATCCGATTAAAAGCCCCCTTCCCCCCCCCCCCACCCCCCCAGCCTCTCACCCTACTCCACCCCACCCCAAGCCCCCCAGGCTGGGGAGCTAATGATCCCACTGCCTTTGTTATTCACGTTCGCTGAGGGTTAGCCACTAAGCAGCCCTGGGTGCCTTGCACTGAGAGCCCCATTAATAATGCCCATTCACGGCCCTCCTGTTCTCTCGTCGCCTCGCTGTGTAAATGAGAGCCCCCGGATGCCCCCCCGCCCCCCCCCCCCCCCACCGCCGACGCAGATGGGTCCGTCCGTGATTGTATTAATGTCCATTTGTATGTGTGACAAGCCTACATATGCTATCTAGCATTCATCGCAAACGATCGGATTGCCCTGTCGGATGCCCCTACCCCGTCCGCGCTCCCTCAAGAATGGCAATGCACATATTTACATAACGCTGTGATGCAATGAGACCAATTAAGTCCCGGGGAGGGGGAGGAGGAGGGGGAGGAGTGCATGACTGAATGTCTGAGGCATGGGGGGGGGGAAATGGCTGCACTCAAAAGTTTCTAATGCTTTCACACCTCACAGGACGGCAACACACCGCGGTGTGTAAACCCCCAAACACACCGACAAGTGAAAAGCTCTCACTGTCTCCCCAGCCCACCCGTGTCTGTGGGTCAACAGTTCCAATGGTGGCACAGCATCCGACAGAATACACAATTAAACCAAACAACACAACAAACACTTGATCGGCAGCCCAGACATAAAAGGATGGAACACAAATCGCAAATCCCGATGGACACCACCCCCGCCTCCCCAAAAAACGTTTTAAAAGAGAACGCGGTGGTTCTGAGTTTGTATTCAGCAGACCTCCAGTAGGTGAGAGGCACCCTCCAGACCCTGCCACCTCCCTCCAGACCCTGCCACCTCCCTCCAACCCTAGCCACCTCCCTCCCAACCCTGCCACCTCCCTCCACACCCTGCCACCTCCCTCCAGACCCTGCCACCTCCCTCCAGACCCTGCCACCTCCCTCCACACCCTGCCACCTCCCTCCACACCCCCCTGCCACCTCCCTCCCAACCCTCCCACCTCCCTCCACACCCCCCTGCCACCTCCCTCCAGACCCTGCCACCTCCCTCCAGACCCTGCCACCTCCCTCACAACCCTGCCACCTCCCTCCCAACCCTGCCACCTCCCTCCAAACCCTGCCACCTCCCTCCAGACCCTGCCACCTCCCTCCAGACCCTGCCACCTCCCTCCAGACCCTGCCACCTCCCTCCAGACCCTGCCACCTCCCTCCCGACCCTGCCACCTCCCTCCAAACCCTGCCACCTCCCTCCACACCCTGCCGCCTCCCTCCAAACCCTGCCACCTCCCTCCCAACCCTGCCACCTCCCTCCACCCCAATCAAGCCCCAGCTCCGTCCAGTGGTCCCGTCATTTGATGCTCACCCCCAAAGCCCCGCCCCCTCTCAATACGACCCGGGACGGCAGACTCACACACACACACATCAGACGTGTTCTGGCCGCCCCGGCCGGCCTACTAAATAATTCAGCTGGAAATGAGTACAAGACATTACAAATGGAATACCTCACAGAGCTGGACTCTGTAGAACAATCTGGGGGGTACAGAGATGGGATCGATGCACGCCGTTGCCACGGCGTCTTAATACGTCAGTGTGTTGCATCACCGCCGTCACGTTTTAGTAAAGCACTTTTAGAACACAGGTAGGTAGTGGTGGTGCTTAGAGGAAGACTTATCGATAGAAGGTGGTAAATGTGGATCATGGTGTGGATGATGAGGGGGATGATGGAGGGGGTCTATGTGAGGCGTCCGCTTCCTGCGGTGAAAGTTATGCTCCTATGAAAGCGGACGGTCTCATAAAGCCTACATGAGTCAGGGTGGATACACACGCAAACACACAAAGCTGTTTACAAGAGAGCGGTTATGGAGACATCAATCACACAGGCGGGGAAGGAAAACAGACTTATTATACGGAAGTTATTACAGGATAGACACCTTCCCACGCACACACACACACACACACCCACACACACACACACACGTGTAACACGCCTGCGCAGACGCACACATACATGCACACAGACACACACACACATGCACACACGCACACACACACACAATCTGAGCAAACTCTATCCGTTTCTACAGCAACATACTGGCTCCATATGGTATATAATGTATGGTAACGGTTGTGGGGGTGGTGATGCTGATGATGATGATAATGATGATGACAACGATGTTTAACGACGTGATGGAGATGACTCTTCTCGTGCACTCACCTGTACGGTTCTCTCTGAACCCTGCTGACTGGTACCGGACCTGTGGTTCTCCAGAGCCCCCCGCAGACCCCCGCATCAACCCCATCCAGGCCAGGAGGGGGGGGGGGGGGACCGTGTGCCTCGTTAAGCCAGGTTTAATGCACTCAGCCCTCTGCCAGACCAGGGTCCTGGAGGAGGAGAGGTCAACGGTCGCATCACATTAGAGGGATCGGGCCTGTGAGGGAAACCGAACGCCTGGCTGCCTGCCAGAGTTGAAGGACATACGAACACAGAGTTCTGAACAGTGACCGGCGTGTTCTATTAACTCAAGTGTTCTCAAACACCAAAGTCGTGTCCTGCACTCTAAACCGCGGATGAACTCGCACTCTACACACCAGCACAAGTCGTTAAGCCGGACCTACAACAATATAGATTTTTCATTTTTTAAATTTCCATATAATAGAATGAGCTGGACGAAGAATCAATGAATAATTCTGTGTTATATGACGTTATCTTGGCATGGTATGTTTAATGTGTGCCTCCCTCAACAGATGAAAAAGCTGGAGCAAAACACTGGAGCAACAACGTACATTCTGTGCGTGCTCCTTTAGCCAAAGAACATGTTAGCCTGTAATATAAGCTAGTAATATGGCCAACAATATTGTGTCTTTCTTTGTGTTCTTCTTATTGGAAATCTTTACACTTTCATTACAGCAATCTGTGTGTGTGTGTGTGTGTGTGTGTGTGTGTGTGTGTGTGTGTGTGTGTGTGTGTGCGTGCGTGTGTTTATTATCGATTAACAAACACTGTTCTTGAGATATTTGCGGTATGCTAGGCTACATGATATCACTGTATCTGGTTTAGAATGTAAACAGTTTTCATTGACTATATCAGAGGTGCTCCCCAGAGTGGGTGCACCACCATCTCAGGTGTCGGAGAGAGAGAGGGTGGCCTGCCAGAACACACACCCCTCCCTCCCTCCCTCTCTCCCCCTCCCCCCCTTCCCCTCTATCCCTCCATCCTGGTGCTACACTACACGCATCGGCGGAACGGAAGGTACAAGCAAAGCAATAACACACAGCCGTGTGAAACGACGGTGGATCAATGGGTGTGTTTTAGCCAACCAGAACACGTAGCGCTAGCACCGGCGAGTCAATTAGAAAGAGAGAGGGAGGAGGGAGGACAGCGGACAGCACCACTTTTAGATCCTGGCCTTTAAAAAAAAAAAAAAAAAAGGCCTCTACACTTTTTTTCCCCCTCGTCAGCTCTTTCTCCCCTCATCACGTTGCAGGCTGGAATAACACCGTTGGGCTCCGGCGTGGTGCTAGAGGCTCAGCTGACCCTGGGAGACTGGGCTGGAGGTCTTGTAATCAAGAATAAACAGTTTCCCAAGAAAACCAATTACAAGTAAAGGGCAAAAACCGGAGATCATACATGTTAACCTGTGTCATATGTGCTATTATTATAACCAAACCCAGGGTCAATTCTATCAAAATTCCAGTCTATTCAGGTAGTGGAATTGTACTCTAACCCTGACCTCTAACCCCTATGGATGGGGAAATGTTTTTGTCTAGAACCGCTGGAATTTAACTGAAATTGACAGCCATTGTGGGTGGCTATTATGGCACAGAGAAAGATCGAGAGTTGACAGTTGTACATTCACAAAACTGGAGGGATTTTTCTAGTGTTTCTGTAAATAGCTTCTTTTTTTTCGTTCTTTTTTTTTTCTTTTTTAAAAACCTGACCCATTCAAACATCCTTCACCTGTCAAACGATCTAGGTCACACTGTCATGGCGACGGCAAAATACCTCTTTCGTTTGTTGCCTAGGCCAACGGCTCCACGGCTGCACGGCGATGATGAAACAAAATCGACAAACCCAGAGAACCGAAGTGAGTCGCCGTTTAATAAAGCTCATTAAATCAAAAACCGAAAACATCCCCTGCATTTATTCAAGACAAGAAAGCCCCAAAAAAAAGGTGTCAAAACAGCAGCACCCGGAACATTAACTACGCACACTTCAGTCTGAATAAAGACGTAAGCAGGTAAATCTATTATGGCTTGTTTCTGCATTAAGCAGTGTCAAGACTAAGGTCACGCTGCTGGTGCTCAGGCTGTAACTAATAGGGTTCCCAGAGAATATCAGTAAATAAGCAGCGGCTCCAACTAGGAACCTTCCGGAAGCCCTGAAGCGTAGGACACGGTGGCCAGGGCTAGGAGTCAGCGCCACAACAATGGACAAGGTCAAGGGACTCTCTAGATGTAAGTTTAAGATCCCCCCACACACACACACACACACACGCCGAAAAATCATCCACACTGCAGTTTTTCCCCCTTAATCACTTCACCAGGCTTGGATGAGGAGGATGATGGTTCTCATCTGAAAAGCACCACTGAGACCAGACAGAAGCTCCCAAAGCCATTCGGATTGGTACTGTCAGCCCCGGCAGGAGAGGAGGATGGGGTGTGTGTGTGTGTGTGTGTGTGTGTGTGTGTGTGTGTGTGTGTGTGTGTGTGTGTGTGTGTGTGTGTGAGACGTTGGTGTCGGCCCCAGAAAGTCTGTTACGATCAGAGCTTGTTTCCTTTTTTTCTCCTCCTCCTCCTCCCTCCCTCCCTCCCTCTCCTCCTCCTCCTCCTCCTCCATCCCTCCCTCCCACCCACCTCCTCCCTCCTCCTCCTCCTCCCTCCTTCCTTCCTTCCTTCCTTCCTTCCTTCCTTCCTTCCTTCCTTCCTTCCTTCCTTCCTTCCTTCCCTCCCTCCTCCCTCCTCCCTCCTCCCTCCTCCCTCCTCCTCCTCCTCCTTCCTCCCTCCTCCTCCTCCTCCTTCTCTCCTCCTCCTTCTCCCTCTCTCACTCCTCCTCCTCCTCCTCCTCCTCCTCCCTCCCTCCCTCCCTCCCTCCGGGGCCCCTGGGTGGTTCCTCCACTTCCACCCTCTGTCCGGTCATCCTTACCTGCAGCCCAGGCCAATGTCACCCTAATGTCACCCTCTCAGGCAGCGGTGACATTGGTGTCAGAAGTGGGGTGTTAAGTGGGTGAGGTGTTATATTAAGCGCTGGGCGGAGTAGGAAGGACGGCGGTCACCCTTTTCGGCTTTGTCGACGCATTCTCTCTGAGAGGAGACGTTCTGGAGCAGGTGGAAAGAAACATCTGCGACGTGTTTTCTATTGGGGGGGGGGGGTCTGGCCTGTGATGAATGCTGTAATGACTCAGTGAGCAGGTTCATTCTCTACATCGCACTTCCAATTAAGCAAGAGAACATAGCCTGGGGGAGACTGCACATATAAAAGAGGGAGAGAGAGGCAACTAATAGCTGTAATAATCTCTCTCTCTCTCTCTCTCTCTCACTCTCCCCCTCATCCTCTCTCTCTTGCTCTCCCCCTCACTCACTCTCTCCCTCCCTCCCTCTCTCTCTCTCTCCCTCCTTCCCTCCATCCCTCTCTCCCTCTCTCCCTCCTTCCCTCCATCCCTCTCTCCCTTGCTCTCCCCCTCACTCTCTCTCTCTCCCTCCATCTCCCCCTTTTTTATCTCCCCCCCTCTCTCTCTCCCTCTTTCTCTCCCTCTTTCTCCCACTCTCTCTCGCTCTCCCCTTCTTTTTCTCTCTCTCTCTCTCTCGCTCACTCTCCCCCTCATCCTCTCCCCCTCACTCCCTCCCTCCCTCCTCTCCCTCCCTCTCTCCTCCTGTTTCCATTGACAACAGGCGGTACACGACGTACGAAGGCAAAGCCTTGACTTGGTGCATAACAAAGACACAAGATTCACACCTCTCTCTCACTCTCTCTCTCTCTCTCCATCATGCTCATGGTTTCCATTGACTTTCCTCAGAGGAAGAGAGTGAAAGGGGAGAGAAAGAGTAAGACCTGGACATGAGAGATACAGGAGGGATATAGAGACAGACAGAGAGAGAGAGAGAGAGAGAGAGAGAGAGAGAGTCAGTCTCTCAACAGGTTACCACCACAGAAAGGCAGAAGAAGAGAGAGAGAGTACTCTGTTATTTAAGAAGACGTCTGCTGCTTAGTCATTCCTCTCAAACTCTCTTCACACAGTGGCTAACGTCATTGGAACAGAGAGTCACAATAGACAACGAGTGCATCCATCCATTCCGTTTCAGTGGCATTGAGTGCTTCCATTCTGACTACATATCCAATTCCAATTCCATCATCAGAGGCTAACCATCACTCATTTAAAGTGACACGGCGAGTAGGTAGCCATGTAGGGATAAAAGGAGTGATGGAGAGTAGTCTGTCTTTCATCTCCAAGACAACCCCAATGCAATGGCAGATGTGAGGACTTTGAAGTTGAGCAGCCGTCTGGAAACCTAATCCCCTGGGAATAGAGGGGATGATAGATGTGGTGTATCAGTCCACCAGTCCACTCATCTGTCCACTCCGATGTCCATCCATATTCCATCTATCATGCGTTCCTTCCCTTCTACGTCGAGCCATCCCCAGCTCCCAGTCAACTATCTGATTCGTACAGGCTTTCTAATGATACAACAAGAGGCCAATCAGAATGCTTGACACTGGGCTGTGGTCAGGAGCGAAGACTCACCAGTGACTATGGTGACAAAACCCTCTCATTTTCTCCACCTGCTCAAGTTGATATTCACAGTGAGGTAGGCTAAATAGCAAACCATGGGATGGAACACTCCATCAATGTCGCTAAAGGAAAATCCAGGCTTTGTCAAAAAAATCCAGGCTTACTTTGATAAGTCTTATTTTGATAAGTCTTATTTTTATAAATCTTGCGAGACAAAATAAGCCTGGATTACCCCCCCCCCCTCCCCCCCAGTACAATAGACGTCATGCAATGTACAAGCTATACTGATGCAGACAGACTTTAGTAGGCCTAGAGCGTTCTCAAAGACAATAAGACTATAAGACAATAAGATGAATCTATCCATATGCTTTTGCTCCGACCATATTGAATATCTTAAATTGTCAGTTAAAGTATGAATATACAGATCAAATAAAGCCTAAACGTAAGCTTGCAAAGCAAGTCTTATATCCCCATCCTTACAGATAGCTGAGCAGTAGGCCTAACACAAAACTGTATTGTTTTCTAATTCCTGTGAAGCCCTCAACAAGTGAAAAAGCCTTGGACCTCAATCACCCAAGCTAAAATGTAAGTGTCCATAAACTCTGATTATTCTCTGAGTGAAATCACAAGCAAAGTATTGGTGCTTCACATAATTCAGTGAGGCTGCTGGCTGCGTGACTCAGAGAGATGCTGCTCAGTTTGAAGACTCCCGGCCGATTATTTCTGATCGATACGTTGTGCTTTAGTGACCCCTGGTGTTCACTGAGGGAACGGCATTGCACCTGCTCCTCGAAGGCTGTGTTTAAAATCTAACCCAAGGTCCAGAGAGTGCTGCTATCTGTGCTATCGGCCAGACGAGACAACCCGATAAATGGCTCTTCTCTGAGAGAGATGCCATACTATTCACACATTACCCTATCACAGTAGTAGATTACTTTAGAGTCAAGGCTATCATCTGAACCCAATAAACATACACAGGGAGAGAGAAAGAGAGATTTTTTTTTTTTTTTTTATAGGCAGGCCATTACTCCCTCAACCTCTCCTTCCTCCATGACCTCACCCCTCTGCTCTTGACTGCCCAGACAATTACCTTCAATTATCCTCACTTCCAGCTAAGCAATTACAGGCCTTATTGATTCCAACACCCCAGGCTGGGGGCCTTATCTGTACCCGACCACAGCCCAGCAGACAGGAGGGGGGGGGGGGGATCTTTAGTGAGAAGGATCTGGATCATTCTTAACAGTCCCACACCGTCACTGCAGCTATGATCAACCGTAGCCTATTTGGACAAGCCCTTGCTTGCTTTAATATACATTTGTATATTCAATGACTTCCAATGGATAGGTTTTACTTTTAACCAGGGGGGTATTCCATCAATGTCGCTAAAGTAAAAATCCAGGTATATTTTGATTTATCGCAACAATCCGGCCTTGTCAAAATTGATATGTCTCGCGAGGACTTTCCTTAAGCGACGTTGATGGAATACCCCCCCGATTTGGGATTATTATTATTTATTTATTTTAAGTCATTGATACTTTGCATGTGTCATTTGTAGACTATACGGTGATATAAGGTGGAGAGGGGAGGAGGAGGGGGAGGGGGAGTGGAGGTCACACAGCGAGGTGGCTGTAAACCGTTGAGTCACACACTGTGGTTTCCATTGACTTTGAATGTGATACTTGCTGACATTTAGTGCGACACAAACATACGCTGTTGTCATCACATACTAATGTAAAACATCCATCATACCGCACGCCTGCCAGAGCACCTGCAGAGAGACAGGTTCAATGGTCCTTTACTGCCATCTTCTGTTACCCAGAGATTGAGATGCTAGATGTAGAACGTAATCGGTGATACAACACTGTCATCTTGTGGGCATGATAAGGACTTCTAACGAATTCATGTTTTATTGTAAAGGGGGGCTTGTCTTTATTGTACGTCGTGGGAATAATTATAATAATCAGATAACAAGTTGAGAACCCATTTATAAGAAAGTACAAAAAGTGTTACTTAGTTTTTGTGCATTTCTAGTTGTTCGGTTTATGCACACATCTCAGTTTCCATGTAATTCCTATACAGTGCATTTCTGTCATATTTAAGGTTAAATCAATTCCTTAATATACGGTGTTAAGCATATTTGAGTTGATAGACAAAGCCATGTTAATGCTACTATCTTGTCATCATCATAACGTACAAGTGGTGCGCGAAATAATCAACGGTTCTCCTCTAGGCCAAAAGGAGGACCATGTGGTCGTGTTATTTTTCTGTCCGTGAATGAACAACTACTTTGGTTGACTATAAACGTGGAGACTTCTGCTGTATGAAAGGTTATGGGCCCAGTCAAGGTGGCCAAAGGTGGTTTAGGTTGTTATTCGACGGTGACGAGAAAAACTTGGAGTTATGGGAGACGAGGTTTTTGGCGCACATGGAGCTGCGCGGCCTCAGTGATCCAGGAAGCGCCAGAGACAGACGACAACGATGAAGACGCACTTGAAGAAGATGCAACAAAGAATGCAGAAGCATATGCTGAGTTAGTGCAGTGTCTGTGTCTAGATAATAAGAGTTGATCTCTAGTCATGAGAGACGCGAAACGAGACGGAAGAAATGCATAGGCAATACTCCGTGAGCACTATGCGGGCAAGGACAAACCACGAGTGGTGAGCCTGTACTGTGAACTCTCTTCTCTCCACAAAGCAAGCAACGAGACTGTTACGGATAACGTTATTCGAGCAGAGACCATTATTCACGTCTTTGAGAAGGGCCGAAGAAAAGATCAGTGACGGGTTACAGATTGCCATGGTAGTGAAAGGGTTACCGGACTCCTTCAACCCATTTGTTGTGCACGTTACCCAAACCAATGACCGTCTAACGTTCGGTGAGTTCAAAACTAAACTGAGAAGCTATGAGAGTACTGAAAAGTACAAGACGGGTGACATGAACGTGGACGAAGACAACGTCATGAGGACCAGTGGGGCAACGGCGAGGACTCGAGGACGTGGACGGGGGAAGAAAATGGACCTAGCCGATGTTGAATGTTACGTGTGCGGACAGAAGGGGCATATGGCTAGGACGTGCCCCAACGAGTCCCAGGCTAGGACGTGCCCCAACGAGTCCCAGGCTAGGACGTGCCCCAACGAGTCCCAGGCTAGGACGTGCCCCAACGAGTCCCAGGCTAGGACGTGCCCCAACGAGTCCCAGGCTAGGACGTGCCCCAACGAGTCCCAGGCTAGGACGTGCCCCAACGAGTCCCAGGCTAGGACGTGCCCCAACGAGTCCCAAGCGAGGCGAGAGGAGCGAAAGTGGGACACACCATACCGAGGAAGGGGCCGAGGACGAGGACGAGGACGAGGCCGCGACCAGGTGAAGAAAGCGGATGGAGAGACGGAGGATGATACCGGTGCGTCGTTCCGTTTCAAGATAAGTGACTGTCAGACACAAATAGGAAATAAGAAAGGTCTTATGGTCGACTGTGGTGCCACGACACACGATTAATGACCCTGCAAAGTTTAAGATAGTCGACAAGAACTTACGACCCGAGAACCATGTGATAGAGCTGGCAGATGGAACTTTAGACCCGAGGACCATGTGATGGAGCTGGCAGATGGAACTTTAGACCCGAGGACCATGTGATGGAGCTGGCAGATGGAACGAAAGCGACCGGAATGGCGAAGATGAGGGGAGACGCCGAGGTCGTTCTGCTGGACAGCGAGGGGCGGCAAGTGAAGACGAGGCTCAAACGAGCGCTTTACATCCCATCTTTACATCCCATCTTTACATCCCATCTTTTCCACAAGACATTTTTTCTGTGAAAGCAGCGACAGCCAGCGGAGCTGAAGTCCGTTTCAAGGACGGTGATGATTGGCTGATTCATCGGGACGGTACCAAGTTTAAAATGGATGTGTATGGTAGGCTATATTACCTTAGCACAGTAGAGGATGAAAATACTGATGAATGTAATGGTTGTCATCAGGGCTTGACATTAAGCTTTTTCAGGTACTTGTCCTTCGGACAAGTGAACTTATCTTGTACTTGTCCGAGAGCTCATGTTACTTGTCCAAATCCAAAGATTTTGAAAAAGCAATAATATGAATAATAATATATTATACTCTCACCGGCCACTTCATTAGGTACACCTTTTCAACTGCTTGTTAACGCAAATACCTAATCAGCCAATCATGTGGCAGCAATTCAATGCATTTAGGCATGTAGACATGGTCAAGACGATCTGCTGAAGTTCAAACCAAGCATCAGAATGGGAAATAAAGGTGATTTAAGTGACTTTGAACCTGGCATGGTTGTTGGTGCCAGACGGGCTGTTGCGTGATATTATAGTGTCAATATGGACCAAAATCTCTGAGGAATGTTTCAACCTTGTTGAATCTATGCCACGAAGAATTATGGCAGTTCTGAAGGCAAAAGAGGGGGTCCAACCCCAAGGTGTGCCTAATGAAGTGGCCAGTGAGTGTATGTGTATGCAAATAACACATTTGACTACTATTGATTTGATAATGATGTATCCTTAATCACGTGGAACGAGCTGTGGAGCATGGAGTCTAATAGGCTAAGTTTCATCATCAGAGCCACATATGATGTCCTGCCCTCTCCTACCAACCTACATCTCTGGTACGGAGAGGACCCAGCCTGTCTCCAGTGTGCAGCCCCAGCAACCCTCAAACACATCTTGGTGGGTTGCAAGACCAGTCTAACTCAAGGAAGATACACCTGGCGCCACAACCAAGTGCTAAAGTGCTTGGCTGCCGAACTTGAGCACAAGAGGGTAACCACCAACGCCATGCCTCTAAATGCCCAGACAACCTTTCCAGGGAAAACAACCTTCATCCGGGAAGGGGAGAAACAGCGGACCAAGCCATCACCTCCAGACTCAGGCCCCCTGAACGCAGCCCGGGATTGGGAAATGCGGGAAGACCTCAGCCAGAGGCTCACCTTCCCACCCGAAATTGCAGCGACCAACCTGCGCCCAGACCTAGTCCTCTGGTCCAAGTCCTGCCGGCGTGTCTTCATCGTAGAACTGACGGTCCCATGGGAGGAGGCCATCGATGAGGCATTCGAACGGAAGAGGCTGCGGTATGCCAACTTAGCAGTCGAAGCAGAGGGGCGGGGCTGGAACGTGAAGGTGTGGCCAGTGGAGGTGGGCTGCAGAGGCTTTGTAGCCAGCTCCACCACAAGGCTCCTGAGGGCAGTAGGGATCAGAGGACAGGCCCAACGGAAGGCAATCAGAGAACTGTCCTATGCAGCAGAACGGAGCAGTCACTGGCTGTGGCTGAAACGTAGGGACCCAACATGGGCTCCCAAATGACCACGTGGTGCCACCGTGCGACACACACCCAGGCCTGATCAGCCTGTGGTGGGCCAACCTCGGCAGAGGGTGTCTTGTGATAACTGGCCGAAACACCCAATGAGGTCGGGGACCTCAACTGAAGATGTGTCGTACTGGTGGCACCACGTGATCATTGCAAAATTCCACTCCACCCAAGAGGACATCTCCAACTCCACTCAATTGTTGTGCTGAATATTTAGGGATTTTAACAACCAGTCCTATTAAGAATCCAAATGTATTCATTAAACAATATTTTGTAATTATTTTAAATTATTACGATGGGGTAATCAGTGATTACCCTAACCCTTTTAGATTAAGATTGGCCACAAAAGGGATGAATATCTAGGAATATTAACTTTTTTTTTTTAACTATAGTCCCTCCCCAATGGAAGCAATCTTATTTGCTATCTTTTGGATAGTATCCTATATTCAAATTGAGAAATCTATCATTAGTGTCATTCTGAAGTTCGCATTGCGATGTGCTGGTCTTAAAACTTCAAACCTAAAATATAGAACTACATTGAGAAGAAGCGAATATGCGTTCACGCGAATGGCACTAGTGACAGGAGACCCACAACGTAGGCTACACTATGGCTGCGTTCGTAAACTCGCTCTGGAATCTGATCAGCACTCATTGAATGCCTTTTGTCCAATCAAATTATTTGGTCTCTTTATGACGTTGAACGCAGTGTGCGCTCTGGCGCTCTAAGCGAATTTACGAACTATGACGATAACGACCTACGAGAGACTGAAATAGCCAGAATGAGGCGCGGCATCACTTTGCTTGTATTTTTTTTTCTTTGACTATTCAGATCGGAAGGAGGAATTAATGTTTTGCAGATATTAATACATATTGATTTCTTTTTTTGTTTTGACTTGTCCATCGGACAACTGCAGGAGGAAGTCCACTTGTCCGAACATACCGGACAAGCCTTAATGTCGAGCCCTGGTCATGATATCCAGACATGGCATAGAATACTTGTTCATTGTAATGTTGAGGATGTATCAAAATTAGAGAAAGTGGTTGAAGGGATGTCTATCAAAGGGAAACATGACAAGTCCAACCATAATTGTGAAATATGTACACAGGGCAAATGTACTCAAAGCAGAAACAGACAGGCAGATTCTAAAGCTAAGACAGTACTGGAGCTAGTACATACAGACCTGTGTGGCCCAATAGAACCAGCAGATAAAGACGGATACAGATATGCAATAGCATTTACTGACGATTATAGTGGGATGATTTTTCCTTACTTTATCAAAGCAAAGAGTGATACAACAAAAGCTACTGAAAAATTCATAGCGGATACTGCTCCACATGGAAAAATTAGGTGCATAAGATCTGACAACGGTACTGAATTCACCGGTTATGAGTTCCAAACTTTACTTAGGAGGAACGGGATGAGGAACGGGATGAGGAACGGGATAAGGCACGAGACAAGTGCACCCTACTCACCTCACCAAAACGGATCTGCCGAGAGGGGTTGGAGAACCTTATTTGAGATGTCACGATGCATGCTATTAGAGAGTACCCTCCCAAAGCAGTTATGGACATATGCTGTACCGACAGCAGCACAGATCCGTAACAGGTGTTACTGTAAGCGGCTAGAGCAGACACCATACCGTGCTTTTACAGGCAAAACACCCAACTTGTCCAACATGAGAATATTTGGCTCTGAATGCTACGTGTATAAACAGGATAAGAAGAAGCTAGATTCTAGATGTGTTAAAGGTATTTTTGTAGGCTATGACAAATATAGTCCAGCATACCAAGTCTTTTATCCTGAGACAGGGAAAGTCCTGAAACATAGGCTGGTGAAATGTATCACCAAGAGTAGCGCAGATAGTCAGACTCAGACAGATCATAACATAGATGTTGACAGTTATGTAGAAATTATTCCCACAACACCAGCAGACAAAAATTGTAAATCAGAGTCGGGGAGAGCCTAATGTGGGTCTACAATCCTATAATGAGGTGACTGTTGAGGCTAGTCAGACCCAGACAGATAGTACTCAAAGAGAACAGGGAGAGAGTGCACGGCGCTATCCCACTAGATTAAGGAACGCCCCAGAATATTTAAAAGAGTATCAGTGTAAGGCTGAGTGTAATGATGAAAGTGAAAATGTAGATTATTTCTACAGAATGCTTATCTTAATAATCTTAAATAAATCCTAAATAACCTTAATCTGTTTATGACGTACAGTGTTTCCTCCAGGAATTTTTACAATGGTGGCGGGTAGCGTCGACCGCGCGCGCGCCCGCGATTTTTTCCGCGTGCACGCGCACGAAACGCGCACGCGCGCTCAAAACAACGACGTAATTTCAGCCAAAACTCGAGGATGGCCCAAAAAAATAAAATGTTTTCCCATACTTCTCCCGTGTGTCTCTTATTGTCTGTGTCTGCATGTTTTTCCAGCATGTAATTCCGTTGTCAATAAAAAATTCGTCTCCCCTTCTTTTCATTATCATTATGGAGGCTTTATGGTTGTTGTAACTATTATGGGAAGCGGTTGACACAGTAGCCGCTTTTCGTGTACGCTGCAGTGGATCCCTTCACAACGCAGAAGAAAGAGGAGAGAGAAAACATTGTCAATGTGCAGGGAAGAATCATGTATCAGCAGGGTTCAACAGTAACGCTTGCCTGGGGCAAGTAAAAAAATTCGCCGGGTTTGTTTGCGCGAGCCCGAAGACGCTGCTGGATCCTGGATCTGTTTACCTGTGTGCAGGAAGAAAAACAGACGGAGCAGGCGCCAGACCAGACTAGATGATTGTGGAGTGAAGAGATTATTAAAGCGTACGCGATGCGACGGGTGATCGACAAGCACGTACACTTTCATAATATCTTCACTCCACGATCATCTAGTCTGGTCTGGCGCCTGCTCCGTGTTCTTCCTGCACACCGATGCACAGATCCAGGATCCAGCACCGTCGTCGCGCATATTGTAACATTTGAAGTAGTTTGTAGACTACACGCAGCCTAGATGTATTCGACCAATCACAAAACAGTTTTGCAAGCGCGTCGCGTGAATGGTGGCGGAGGAAATTCCATCGTGGCGGCCCGCCACGATGAAATGCATGTAGAGGAAACACTGACGTACCCAAAACATACATGGAGGCTGTGGGCTCTAAGAAATCAAAAATATGGGCTGATGCAATGAAGGAGGAGATGAACTCTTTAACAGAGAATGAGACCTTCAGTCTGACCACACTACCAAAGGGCAAGAAAGCAGTGGGAGGTCGTTGGGTATATGCAGTAAAAGAAAGCCCAGATGGGTCTGAGACTTTTAAAGCCAGATATGTAGCAAAAGGCTATGGTCAAGTGGAAGGAATTGATTACAAGGAAACTTTTTCACCGACAGCCAATATGACTTCTGTACGAACATTGATGCAGGTGGCTGTACAGGAGGATCTTATCCTACACCAAATGGATGTGAAAACTGCTTACCTCCATGCACCAATTGATTGTGAGGTATATATGGAACAGCCCAAAGGTTTTGAGGAAAAATCAAAAACAGGAGAACACTTAGGGCCCTATTATGCACTTCATCAATAAGACGAGGCGGTAGATCTAAACTTAAGACGTGGAGGCGTGGTCAAGGCCACTTTGCTATTATGCGTGCTGTAGTGGGCGCCTAAAACCCGGCGCTAAGCAAAGAAATTAGTCATGGGTGTGTTTTGGGCGTCTTCTCAATCAACCCAATCAGCGTGCCAGGTGCCATTCCCTTTAAGAACCGGCTGCGTTGAGTCATTAGCGCTATGCTATTATGGAAGTCCTAAGAAGGAGGTCAGCGCGCTTCTCTGCCTCTCCCTTCTGAAATAAAGCATTTATACTGTGACCGTAATTGACGTCTTGCCGTGGAGCCACGTGCGTGTTCATGTGTGCCCACATGCATGCGCAAACCGCGGAGGCGCGCTCGTGTTTCAAAACGTGCATGAAGTCTAAACTTAAGAACTTTTCAAACCACTTCTTAGCGATAGGAGCAAAGTCAGATCGCATAATAGCAGGGGCGCCTAGTGCACTTCATTAACATATGAACACTCCCACAATGAGCAATATATGCACGGGAGTTTTACGTCTTATGTGTGGGCGCCTATCGACACCTGCATAATAGCAGTAGCGCGTATGAAGCGCATAATAAGGGTGGCGGTAGCAGTGGCGGATACAGAAAGTGGCTGATGGGTAGGCCTGGAAAAATCTGGGTGGGCCTGAGTGAAACTCATCACCGCACGTTTTAGACCTATGTATGAGCAGCCAGATGGATGGAACACAACCGGGCTCGCGATCATAGGCGCCGATTTATGTTTCTGCTCGTGGGTGCTCGAAACATTTGGGTACGACCAACACGCATGCACACACACGCACGCACGCAAAATATTCGCAGGGACTGGAGGAGATCACTATGCAGACCATGAAACGAACGGAAAATAAATAAAGTACCTGTCTACCCAGAGAATGCAACGGACAGCCAAACAAGTTATTATAATACACACACGCAAGGCATTCAAGTGCCCGCAATAGTCAACGAATTAACCAATAACCATCAACTATGGAGGACCAAGTATAGAAATTGTAATAAGAAATGCCTGTATTATCATTTGCAAGCTTTTAACTGTGGGTGTTGACAGTCCAGTGCAAACCGAAAGCTCAAGTTGAATCATACATGTACCTGGCTCGGACCAGTTGTGGTGATCCATCATTTTATTACAAAACCTAACGCTGCTTATTAGGGGATATACGTAAACTGGTGTATACACATATATTGTTGTGTAAAGTTGTGTGCTTCTATTGTATTATATTATTATATCCAGTGAAGGCATACACAATGTTGTTCCACACAAATGTTTCCCTCTTCGTTTTAATCTTGGAAAGTCTCATAAAAAATATACTTCACCGAACTATTACAGCGCTGTCTCGGACTCTCCGCACGTCAGCGTGTGGCGTCATCATCTGTTATTGTGAATAAATAAGATTTCTAGACAAGGCCTGGTCCAAACTTTCATTATTTTCACTGACTTCCAGACGTGGCTTTTTAAGAAAGCGGGGCAATGTTAGCTGTTTAGCCATCGTAGCGCGCACACTGAACAACTGGTCAAGGTCAACTGAACAATCAGAGTAAACGTAAAAGAGGAAGCAATGTAAACGTAAGAGAGGAAGTTGAATATTATTAGTATTAATACATACTTTTAATCATTTCCAAGACAAAACTATTCACATTACAGTTAGTTAGTGAAAATTAAACTTTAAAAATATTTTATTATAAAAATATATGTTTTTTTATGAATCTGACTGGGTGGGCCAGCTGTCAATCAGGCCCACCCAGGCCCACCCATAGATCCGCGCCTGGGCGGTAGGTCTTAACCTGGCGGTGCGTCTTAATTAACACTTAAGACGGCAAGTTAAGACGTGCATAATAGGGCCCTTAGTGTGCAAACTCAACAAGTCACTGTATGGTTTAAAGCAATCCGGGCGTAACTGGAACAAGTTATTGCATGATCATCTTACAGAAAATGGGTTTGTGCAAAATGATGCTGACCATTGTGTCTACAGCAGAGAGTCTGAGAACGAAAGAGTCATTCTGTTGATATGGGTAGATGACTTACTTATAGCAGCCAATAACAACGGCTCACTCAGTGATGTCAAAGAGATGTTGAAGAGAAGGTTTAAAATGAAAGATTTGGGTGAACTTAAACACTTCCTAGGTATCGACTTCACACAGAGTGAGGGGGAAATCAAAATGAGCCAAAAGAGACACATAGCAAAGATGCTAGAGAGATTTGGCATGTCAGAGTGCAAACCAAGGTCAACTCCATGCGAGCAAAAGTTACATTTTGACAATGAGGGTGAAGTTATTGATTCAACAGGATACAGAGAGATAGTAGGTAGCTTGATATACATTATGACATGTACTAGACCTGATCTGAGCTGGATTGTGAGTAAACTGTCACAACACTTAGCAGAACCAAAACAGCAGCATTGGGCTGCAGCAAAACAACTGTTGAGGTATCTAAAGGGTACTATAGATCAAGAGCTACACTACAAGAAAAGTGAGAAAAGCCTAAAGCTTGAGGGATACAGTGATGCTGATTGGGCAGCCGATCAAAATGATAGGAGAAGTACAACTGGATATTGTTTCAGCTTAACAGAAAATGGTCCAGTTATATCCTGGAAAAGTAGGAAGCAGCCAACAGTGGCGCTATCAACCTGTGAAGCCGAGTACATGGCATTAGCGGCTACTGCTCAAGAGAGCATGTACCTTGTACAGTTATTAAAAGGGGTAGACTGTAATAGCCCACATGTACCAGTAAAGATATATGAGGATAACCAGGGAGCAATAGCTCTATCCAAAAACCCTGTATGCAGACAGAGAAGCAAGCATGTAGACATCAAATATCACTTTGTACGGTCTGCACATGCTGAGGGGAAGATATCTATTGAATATTGTCCTACTGCGGATATGGTAGCTGATGTTCTAACCAAGCCGTTGACAAAGGCTAAATTTGAAAAGTTCAAAGGGTATTTGTTCGGAGAGTAATGTGAACTGCAGATGTTGAATTGAACGATGCAAAATAAGTTTTTTTTTTTTTTTTTTTTTTTTTTGTGTGTACCAATGTAGAGAGCTATCAACATGTCTTTGAGTGGGAGTGTTAAGCATATTTGAGTTGATAGACAAAGCCATGTTAATGCTACTATCTGTCATCATCATAACGTGCCTGAGTGTGTAATAATAAACGGTTCTTCTCTAGGCCAAACTGAGGACCACGTGGTCGTGTTCTTTTTCTGTCCGTGAATGAACAACTACTTTGGTTGACTATAAACGTGGAGACTTCTGCTGTATGAAATGTCTCACGCAACATACGGTTATACTGTTGTCTTTATTAACTGTGCGTCGGTAAATATTTGATCACAATCTATTTTCATTTGTGCACTCTGCCATAATACCTTTTGAAACCTTATCCATATCCTTCTATTGATTATTATTTTATTTTTTTTACAACGTAGGGGTCTTTTATTGTAAGTCGTTGGAGCACGTCAGTTCAATAACGGAACCCATATACTTGCTTTAGCCATGCAAACACAAATATATACAATAAGTTACAACACATTTAAAGTGCTATTTTCAATAGAGAAACAACCAAATGTAAGACTAACCTTTTCAGCAACAAACAACACGTCTCTCTGATAAAGACAGCACACGTGCCTGTGCTAATTAGTTAATTAACAACCACCTGGAACGAACCTGGAGGGGGAAAAAATAAAGCAGAACATCTCTCTAGTGTGCTACAAACAGGGACACAAAACAATTTGGAAGGCCTATCAACATGCTGCAGGGAAAAAAAAAGGGGGGAAAAAGCGTACAAGCAATTACAATATAATCCGATTCACATAATAGGTTTCACAATTGTATTAAATTGGAATAAAATAAACAACTTCTTTCTATACATCATCTGTTGTGATGCATGCACATCATTTTCAGGGGTCTTTAAATTGAAAGGGGGCGTGGTTAGCCCAGTCTTACAATATAATCCGATTCACATAACAGGTTTCACAATTGTATCAAATTGTAATAAATAAAAAAAACTTCTATCTATACATCAACTGGTTGTGGTGATACATTTCATCATTTTCAGGGGTCTTTAAATTGAAAGGGGGCGTGGTTAGCCGCCCAGTCTTCTTCGTAGATCAATTCAGATAATAGGTTTCACAATTGTATTAATTGTAACAACAACAAAAAAACTTCTATCTATACATCATCTGGTTGTGGTGATACATTTCATCATTTTTCAGGGGTCTTTAAATTGAAAGGGGCGTGGTTTAGCCCAGTCTTCTTCTCCGATTCACATAATAGGTTTCACAATTGTATTAAATTGTAACAACAACAAAAAAACTTCTATCTAATACATCATCTGTTGTGAATGATACATTTCATCATTTTCCAGGGGTCTTTAAATTGAAAGGGGCGTGGTCTAGCCCAGTCTTCGTAGAGATAATAAACAATTTCACAATTGTATTTGTAATAAATAAATAAAACTTCTATCTATACATCATCTGTTGTGGTGATACATTTCATCATTTTTCAGGGGTCTTTAAATTGAAAGGGGGCGTGGTTAGCCCAGTCTTCGTAGAGACTATTCAGATTCACATAATAGGTTTCACAATTGTATTAAATTGTAACAACAACAAAAAAAACTTCTATCTATACATCATCTGTTTTTTCATTTCACATTTCATCATTTTTCAGGGGTCTTTAAATTGAAAGGGGGCGTGGCTTAGCCCAGTCTTCGTAGAGATCAGTGGGGCCCGCGCCGAGTGGTTCGAGTCTGTTTTCGAGGCTCGCTCTCTCTTTGTCCTCCATTAACAGCTCGCGCGGATTCCACAGCGCAGGCCCGGAGTAGCGCAGCCGCTCTGAGGTTAGTGCCCCACCGCGCAATACTCCTGCTATTATAGCGCAGCCGCACCAACAAACCCGGCAGCGTTTCGACCCGAAAGATGCAGATTGTTTTAGATGTCGACGAGAATAGGGTTCTCCTACTGAATAATCTGGCCTTTTCGCCGATTATGCACATGGCGCATATGCAGAATTAATCCTTTAGATAGTGCGTTGGGTGTTGATGCATGCAGGCCTTGCAGGCCTGGTTTATAGTGTTGTGTTAGTAAGGCAGATGCATGCACAGGGGTCTTCCTGACACATCCACCCTCCATAGCTAAGATGCTCGGGCTCACATGCATCACTGTGTTTTGGGTCACGTTTAATACCGGTAACCTCTTCGCTGAGCATTAAGTGGAGGATTTCTGCATGCACACTGAGTCATTCTGCTAATCAAGCTAAATATAGCAGGACCGGGGCTAGCTCAGCCTGCTAGCCTAGATAGGGTTGACTTGCTAAGCTATGAAGTGTCAGCTAAGCTACGAGCCGAGCTTGGACTAAACCTTCATAGACATCCTGATGGACTGTCACTGCAATATGGCTTAATATTGCATTATTAATATTGTTGTGTTGTGTTTGCACAGTGGTTGTAGCCAGCTGCAGAGAGGCAATGTCGGAGGTTCTGTCTTTGCTAGCTAACGTAGCTGACTATCGCGCCATCATCATCATTCATAGCTCCAACGAGGGGTGCGTTCGTAAACACGCTGTGGAAATCTGATCGGCACTCGTGGAACGCCTCTTGTCCAATCAGATTACTCGGTCGCTCTATGACGTTGGACGTAGTGTGCGCTCCGGCGCTCTCAGAGCGAGTTTACGAACGCAGCCTTGAGTTTGTCATGCATGGGTGGCCAAGTGGGACAGCAGTAGTGTAGCCAGGCGTTCTACTACTGTGACATGGCCTGTTATGTTATTAGCCATAAGCATAGAGCTCCTACTGCACTGTCGTCGTTCAACATGTGACAATACGAGGATGTAATGACTGTGATATGTGAGGTTGACACTAAGCAACACTATCATGTTGTAGAGATGAATCACTGGATGTAGTCTGTTCACTGTGGCACAGTGTTGTCTTTTACAAGAACAAACTACATTCAGTTTTTCATAGACGTACTGTTAATTCAAGTGTGTGTTCATTCATTTGTTGGCCATACGCAAATAACCACGCAGTGGTTTTAATGTATGTTTATATACATACATCTTAAACTGTACAGTTGAACAAGCCCCACCACGCCCCTACAATGTAAACTAATGTTGCTGAAAAAGCATGATGTATAAATCCAGTCCATTCATTTCTATTAAACATCAATAGTTGATGTTTGTGACTGTCCTCATTGCAGCCTGATCAGAGAATGATAGTAATGTAAGATGTATTACATTTTACAGAGGTGTAGGGCTGGCTTACTAAAGTTATCCCCACATTTTGACCCAGAAAGAAAAGGTCAAGCTCACTTAAGTACACTATACTCCATCCTGAACGTATGGAACATAAGGCTCTGCTGGCCGATCAGGCATCGAGCCGTTAGATCTGTCAAGTCAATTTAGACAACTAGGAATGAAAATGATGACATGAAATATTACAAACTCCCTCCCTTGCTATTAGAGATGAGTTTATAGAGATTATTAGATGAAACAATTAGTCAATCGCTGCCATTCAAACAGATGTTAAAATAGGTAATCGTTACTACTTTTCCCTAATTTTCAGTGGTACAACTGTGGGAAGCCACTTGAGATTGTGGGTGGGATTTCCCATGTTATCTAACAGAAGCAGACCCAATCCCTCACTGTCACCATCAAATCACACCTGGCGGGCGGTCAAACAACAGCTCTGCAGTCAGAAGAATAACAAGTAAGCAAAGTTGTTTGCGGCAGTGGCAGACTCGGGCTGTTTGAAGTTTGCGGCAGTGGTGGACTGTTTGAAGGGCAGGGGGGCGAACTACTGCACAACATGGGACCCCATCAGTGCACATGGTCAAGTTTAGACCATTGGAAGGGCAGCCAATAGGGCACATCCTCTAATTTTGCCACTCAAAAGGGCACTTTAGTGTGATGTTTTTCAACTGTGGGGGCACATGGTCAAGTTTAGACCATTAGAGGGGCACCAATAGGGCACGTCCTCTCATTTTCGCCACTCAAAAGGGCATTTTTGCCATTTGCCATAACATTACACCACCATTTTGAACTGCCGTTCACTGGATATGTTCTCTTTTTCTGACCATCCCCTGTTACTTCTAGAGATGGTTGTGCAGGAAAATCCCAGTAGATCAGCACTTTCTGAAATACTCAAAACAGCCCGTCTGGCACCAACACCCATGCCACGTTCAAAGTCAAGGTGTAGAAAGGGCCAATATATTTATCTTGGTGTGTGTGTGTGTGTGTGTGTGTGTGTGTGTGTGTGTGTGTGTGTGTGTGTGTGTGTCTGTCTCTCTCTCTCTGTCTCTCTCTCTGTGTGTCTCTCTCTCTCTCTGGGGGCGGCTGTGGCGCAGGAGTTAGAGCCGCTGTCTAATGATCGCAAGGTTGGCAGATCGGCGGTTCGAGCCCCGGCTGGCCACATGTCGAAGTGTCCTTGGGCAAGACACTGAACCCTAAATTGCTCCCAGTGAGCGGGCCGGCCGGCGCCTTGCATGGCATCTTGCCGCCATTGGTGTGTGAATGTGTGTGTGAATGTGTGTGTGGCTGAATGAGAGGCCGTTGTAAAGCACTTTGGATAAAGGCGCTATATAAGTGCAGTCCGTTTACCATTTTACCATTCTCTCTCCCAGTCAGTGTTCCAGGCTAGCAGCACCACGTGATGGAGGACCACTCTGTGCACCAGACAGAGCACATGACCACCATCGAGGCGCACGCCGTCACCCAGCAGGTCCACGTGGCCACCTACACGGAGCACACCATGATGAGCGACGAGGACTCGCCCTCCTCCCCCGACGACGACATCTACGATGACTCAGACATCCTCAACTCGGCCGGCACGGACGAAGTCACGGCCCACCTGGCCGCCGCAGGTGAGCGAGGACGAGGACGTCCCTTAAAATCAGGGCTCGACATTAACACCGTTTCACTTGTCCGGATGGGGCTTGGCCCCAAATGCGTCGTGCGAGTGTGGCGCAGAGGACCAAACCGCAGACCATGTTATCCTGGATTGCCCGGTGTACCACCCACCCAACGGGATGCATGGTCTGTCGGTATTAGATGAAGAGACGATGACGTGGCTTCTGGAGGGGTGTCCAGAAATATAGCCCGGGTGAGCCCCTCAACCAGGTCTCGGGGTGGTAAAAGGGTAGACCCTCGTTCCCGAGCCTGGTGGAGTGGAGAGGAAAACAACTACCCATACGCCGAACTTGTCCAGAGCAAGTAAAACTTTCGCCGGGTTTGTTTGCGCGAGACCGACGACGCTGCTAGATCCTGGATATTTTTACCTGTGTGCAGGAAGAACAACAGACGAGACTAGACTAGATGATCGTGAGTGAAGATATTATCAAAGCGTACGCGCCTGTCGATCACCCGTATGCTTTGATAATATCTTCACTCACAAAGTCTAGTGAAGACTTGTTGTCTAGAGTCTAGTCTTGCGCCGGACAAGTAAAACAACGGTGTTAATGTCGAGCCCTGATTTTAAGGGACGTCCTCCTCGCTCACCTGCGGCGGTGAGGCGACGAGGACGATGACGTCCCTTAAAATCACGCCTGTGTGACGGGGGCGCCTGGGGTGGCGTAGCTCACTAAGGCTCATGCTCACGTAATGGCAGGGTCCCTGGTTCGATTCCGGCCATCGACCACCTGTCCTGCATGTCATCCTCCTCCTCTCTCTCACCCATCCGTCCTTCCTGTCAACCTCTACTATCTCTATCCTCCTCTCTCTCTCTCTCTCACCCATCCTTCCTGTCAACCTCTACTGTCTCTATCCTCCTCTCTCTCTCTCTCACCCATCCTTCCTGTCAACCTCTACTGTCTCTATCCTCCTCTCTCTCACCCATCCTTCCTGTCAACCTCTACTGTCTCTATCCTCCTCTCTCTCTCTCTCTCTCACCCATCCTTCCTGTCAACCTCTACTGTCTCTATCCTCCTCTCTCTCACCCATCCGTCCTTCCTGTCAACCTCTACTATCTCTATCCTCCTCTCTCTCTCTCTCTCTCACCCATCCTTCCTGTCAACCTCTCTCTCTCACCCATCCTTCCTGTCAACCTCTACTGTCTCTATCCTCCTCTCTCACCCATCCTTCCTGTCAACCTCTATCCTCCTCTCTCTCTCTCTCTCACCCATCCTTCCTGTCAACCTCTACTGTCTCTATCCTCCTCTCTCTCACCCATCCTTCCTGTCAACCTCTACTATCTCTATCCCAATAAAGCAGAAATGCCCTAAAAACCTATTTTTAAAAATATATACATAATCACTGTGACTGAGCAGCATGAACTTCTTGGTCACTTCTACTTTGGAAAGTTCTGGCCCAAGACACTTCTGTAGATCTGAAAGGATTGGACTATGTATTGTAGTGGGTGTGTTTTATATGTGTCTACCTTACCCTCTCACTAGATTACATTTGTTTTGCCAACTTGCTCATAACCTTCCAGTCGTTGCCGATCTGCAAAAGTGTCTAGGCCAGGAATTAAACTGGCAGAGGTTGTTTCTGGATGGCTTTCCTATTAATTGGATGTCATGTCCATAACTGACCAGCAGGTGGTGCTAACAGACCACAAATGCTCAGGGCCTCGTTGCCTTTCAAACCTGTCTCGTCTCCTCTTTCAGGCCCGGTGGGTATGGCTGCTGCTGCTGCCGTGGCGACCGGCAAGAAGCGCAAGAGACCCCACATCTTTGAGTCCAACCCCTCCATCCGCAAGAGACAGCAGACTCGCCTTCTTAGGTGAGCATCACACACACACACACACACACACTCACACACTCACACACACACACACACACACACACACACATACACACATACGCACCGTGTCCCCAAAACCTCACAGAACTCCCAAAAGACGGTTGGCCGCATCTCTTTCCCGCCTGTTCTATGTCTCTATACTATATCTATCTGTATCTACACTATATCTACTATAAGGAAAATGGACATAATGACCTCTTTTGGTCAAAGGGCAGCAGAGACAAGTACAGGGACACAGGTGAGGTCTAAACAGGTGACAGGGACAGGGACACAGGTGAGGTCTAATCTAGTGTTTTAACAGTGCAGTTCGTTTAGAGTTGAGAATAGCTAAATCTGTTATGTTTTGTTTCTAAGGAGATTGAACCAGTCTGCCTGCTAGGAAAGATGTACTACCTGCATACTGTAGTTGTCTCCTTTATTCATTACCTTAATGTCACATAAGTAGGGCTGCCACAAACGATTATTTTCATAGTCGACTAGTCACCGATTATTTTGACGATTAGTCGACTAATCGGATCATAAATTACAGCTTATCGCACAATTACTCAATCGCTCTTATTTAGCTATCATCTTCTAAATCAGCTTCTAAATTTAGCTTGAAGTTGTTAGTTGTTGTTGTAGGCATGTGCTAATTAAAAATAAAGACAATTAAAATGATTGTTCACTCAAAAATAGATATTTTAATGAACTTTGCAGATTTATTTCTGGCATCACTTGCATGTAATGTAATGTAAAGAGTAGTAGAGAGTGCAAACTGCTGAGTAAAATGAGGTAGGCTAGGCACTAGGCAACCAAAAGAATACAAAAACAAAAATAAATACTTGTACAGATTAAAAAAGTTTTGCTTTGCTTCACTCATCTCTGGCATCAAACAACATAAATGTATTGAATAGTGCTGCAAAATAAAACGAGGTAGGCACTAAGGCAACTAAAAAATAGCAATTATCCACAAAAAGAAATGTTTGTAGAGAAAAGGTTTGGTCTCAATCAAATAACATAACAAAGAAAAGTGCAGGAGACTGAGCAAAGAAATAGTTTCTCTCCTGTGTGGACTATTCATTCATAGCGAGGAAAGTCAGCATTTCCACATGTTCTGGAGAGAGGCTTGCTCTCTTTTGAGAGCAGATGTTCCCTGCTGCAGAGAAGATCCTCTCGGATGGGGTGGAGGTTGCAGGGATGCACAGAAAATATTTTGCCAGCTTTGATAGTGTGGGGAAACGCCCCTAATGTGCGTTATTTTGGCAGGCGAGATGTCAAACTTTTCTACCACCTCCTCTTACAGCACATAACGTAAAAGAATGTAAGAAGGCTTTTAACGTAACGATATCATTAGCCAATAACAAGCTAACTACCTTACCGAGACGAGCCATCGTCTTCCTCGTCATCTGCCACAACGTGCTTCCTTTTTAGATGCTCGCGCATCATAGACGTGCTGCCATGATAAGCGAGTTCAGCTTTGCAAATTGTATATTTTACATTCTTTTTTCAACGTTGTGGTAGAAATTCTCCCACACTTTAGAGGTACGAGGACGGGAAGACATTTCTCTGTTTGTTTTTCCGGGGACGTCACGTGTGCCCCGGATGACCAACACTGCGCATGTACATCAAAGACACTGGGAGACGCTAGCCAGTGGCAGCTTCAGGGAAGAAAAACGAAAAGAAAAAAAAAAGAAAAAACTTATTTTAGCTCCAAAAAAACATGCGACGACGTCGATTACCAAATATGTCGCGACTAGTCGACTAATCGTGGCAGCCCTACACATAAGTAAATTGTATAGAAACAACTCACCAAAATTGACTATTGCACAACTGTTTTGTTAAAAAAATCCACTCAGACCTTGCCATACCTTGGCTTTTGCTGAAATGACACCACTGGTCTCATAGCCTATTGGAAATGTATTGCGTGTGTGTGAATGAGCGCTTTTGTGAGCCCGCATGTATGATGTGGCTCTTTCTGGTACCCCAACAATTTTTTGTGGCTCTTATTCTCCGACTGGTTGGCCACCCCTGCTCTACACTATATCTATCTATGTATCTATATTATGTCTATCCATGTCTCTACACTACATATATCCATGTCTCTATACTACATATGTGTGGTGGTCTGGGAAAACCCTTCACATGGTGGCATTTTGACATTTTTTTATATTTCCATAAATTAGAAGTTCTCAGCAATTCATAACTGGTTGAATGACTGAGATAGCCCTTTATTTTAAAAAGTTATGAGCATTTTAATGTATCATGTCAAAAAAAGTGAAAGGTGAGAAATGCTGCCCCCATGCTGCCCCCGACCCCTTTCTCCTCCGGGTCGGGGGAGGAGCCTATGCAGATCGGCCGGTCTCGTTTGTCTGCTTGTGATGTGGTTTTAGTCTGCTCGCCTCGTCGGTATACGAGGGACAGATCCATTTGTGTGTCTTCTAGTTAAGATGTTATTACTTTATGCTTATTGTGAGCATCAGTAAACTGGCAATAACACAGGTGGAAGTATCGTCTCTCCTTTCGCTCATGTGTGCGTGCGTTGCTTAACTGAGAATGAGACATGTTCAACATGACGTTGTTTCGCTAGCAAACTACCCACCACAAAAACATAAAAATAAGTACTTTCTCTTTTGTTTTCTTAAAATGTTTATTCACCATAATGTAGTATGGAGTTCAAAGTACTAGAATACCACATAATATCAAAATCGCCAAAATCGCGATTTCCATCTATTTTTGCTCTTTGCCACAAACGAACGCCAGCGACATCCGACGGGTTTTCCCAGGCCACCACACATATATCCATGTCTCTACACTACATATATCCATGTATCTACATAGGGTTCAGGTCAGTGAAACACAGCGTTAATTAGACTCACAACTGTGTTTGGTGTTTGTAGGAAACTGCGCGCCACCCTGGATGAGTACACCACCAGAGTGGGCCAGCAGGCCATCGTCCTGTGCATCTCTCCCTCCAAACCCAACGCTGTGTTCAAGGTGTTCGGCGCTGCCCCGCTGGAGAACGTGGTGAGTAATGGGATAGGTAAATCCAGTTACACAGATGTGTGAGGATGTTGTCGCATCCCCCCTCTGTGAAGAAACCGTGAGCTTAGAATGATAAGGTTCTATCTCCGTTTAGAATGATAAGGTTCTATCTCCGTTTAGAATGATAAGGTTCTATCTCCGTCTAGAATGATAAGGTTCTATCTCCGTTTAGAATGATAAGGTTCTATCTCCGTTTAGAATGATAAGGTTCTATCTCCGTTTAGAATGATAAGGTTCTATCTCCGTTTAGAATGATAAGGTTCTATCTCCGTCTAGAATGATAAGGTTCTATCTCCGTTTAGAATGATAAGGTTCTATCTCCGTTTAGAATGATACGGTTCTATCTCCGTTTAGAATGATAAGGTTCTATCTCCGTTTAGAATGATAAGGTTCTATCTCCGTTTAGAATGATAAGGTTCTATCTCCGTTTAGAATGATAAGGTTCTATCTCCGTTTAGAATGATAAGGTTCTATCTCCGTTTAGAATGATAAGGTTCTATCTCCGTTTAGAATGATGAGGTTCTATCTCCGTTTAGAATGATAAGGTTCTATCTCCGTCTAGGGTAGTTCAGAGATATTGAGCGTCCAAGTTTTTACATTCCATTATGTTCTGTGAGATGGAACCTTTGTATTTTATGAATTACTAACTCAAAAATGTCAACATTTAAAAAAAATAACACCACACAGGCATTAATAAACACCTAATGGATCAGATTATGTAAAAAAACTACATTTTGACAAAAATGGAGATAGAACCTTATAATTCTAACGTCACGAAATGGCTCCCTGGGTCCTCACCCCCCTCCCCCCCACTCACCTGTCCCCCCATCCCCTCCAGGTGAGGAAGTATAAGGGGATGATCCTGGAGGACCTGGAGAACGCTCTGGCGGAGCACGCCCCCCCCGGCAGCGACCTGGCCTCCGAGCTGCCCCCCCTCACCATCGACGGCATACCCGTCTCCGTGGACAAGATGACACAGGTGAGGTCGCCAGCAGGTGGCGCCTGTGAGCCAGAGACCAGATCACATCACTGGTCAGATTGTCAGACTCATATTGTAAACTAGCCTAGCACCAGCTAACTGCACATGTATGCCAAGGTCAAATTCCCTTTTTTCTTGTTCATTGTCAAGGTTAGGCTACCATAGCACATTCATGGGGTGGGGGGGGGGGTTCATAGAATGGTAGGTCTTAAAAATAGTTTTTAATTAATTCATGGCTTTCGGCTTTCATCTTTGATGGGGTTCACCAGAACAAAACATCCTGTATGATTGTAGATGTTGCGAGATGGAGCTGGAATCT
>NC_137678.1:31400794-31483294 GCF_963989245.1 Nansenia antarctica | reverse complement strand
CAGGTAGAGGAGAGGGAGGAGGGGGGGAGGCACGGTCACCATGGCACTCAACAGGTAGAGGAGAGGGAGGGAGGGAGGGGGGTCACCATGGCACTCAACAGGTAGATGAGGGGGAGGAGGGAGGGGGGTCACCATGGCACTCAACAGGTAGAGGAGGGGGTGGGAGGTCACCATGGCACTCAACAGGTAGAGGAGGGAGAGGGGGGTCACCATGGCACTCAACAGGTAGAGGAGGGGGAGAGGGGTCACCATGGCACTCAACAGGTAGAGGAGGGGGAGGGAGGGGGGCACGGTCACCATGGCACTCAACAGGTAGAGGAGGGGGAGGGAGGGGGGCACGGTCACCATGGCACTCAACAGGTAGAGGAGGGGGAGGGAGGGGGGCACGGTCACCATGGCACTCAACAGGTAGAGGAGGGGGAGGGAGGGGGGCACGGTCACCATGGCACTCAACAGGTAGAGGAGGGGGAGGGAGGGGGGCACGGTCACCATGGCACTCAACAGGTAGAGGAGGGGGGCACGGTCACCATGGCACTCAACAGGTAGAGGAGGGGGAGGGAGGGGGGCACGGTCACCATGGCACTCAACAGGTAGAGGAGAGGGAGGAGGGGAGGAGAGGGGAGGGGTAGAGGTAGAGGAGAGGAAGGGTAGAGGAGAGGAAGGAGGGAGGGAGGGGAGGTAAGGGGAAGGGTAGAGGAGAGGAAGGAGGGAGGAGAAGGGTAGAGGAGAGGAAGGAGGGAGGAGAAGGGTAGAGGAGAGGAAGGAGGGAGGGAGGGGAGGTAAGGGGAAGGGTAGAGGGGAGGGAGGAGAAGGGTAGAGGAGAGGGAGGAGAAGGGTAGAGGAGAGGAAGGAGGGAGGGCGGGGAGGTAAGGGGAAGGGTAGAGGAGAGGAAGGAGGGAGGAGAAGGGTAGAGGAGAGGAAGGAGGGAGGAGAAGGGTAGAGGAGAGGGAGGGGGTGGGAAGAAGTGAGGGGTAGAGGAGAGGAAGGAGGGAAGGGTAGAGGGTGTGGGGAGAAGAGAGGGAGGGGTAGAGTGGGGGAAAGGAGGGAGAGGCACAGTGGGTGGATGGGAAGGAAAGAGGAAGGGAAGGTTTGCAGGAGGGTTGCAGGAGGCTCCCCTGGGACGAGCACAGGTGTTGCATCAGGTGACTTAACAACTGAATAGGTCAGGGCTGAGTAGCGTGATTCCCAAAGTCCATAATTGCACATGTAGCTGTAACACCTGTGGTATCATGTCAGAAGGAGGGGAACAGTGTTTGAGAAGGGGGGGGGGGGGGGGGTCCCTCGGGGACAGAGTCCGCTGCTTTTCTTCCTGTTTCAGCGTTTTTAATTAATTGGTCTGTTATCTGAAAGCTTAGCATAGAAAGCTGCTGCCTCGACTGGATTCGACTGCAAATTGGCCATTAGCTCCAGTCAGCGACTGAATGTATTCCTCAGAAGATGTTCAAGTTCATGCTATGTCTCTAATTGGCTGCGCTAAAGTTACCAAAAAAAAAGTTTGGGAAAGGTTATGGTTTATTTGTGGAATAAACATTCAGGCAATTAATTAATTAATGAACACTTAAATTAATGATTTTCTTTGTTTGTTATGTCTGACAACCACGGTTAGCTAGCTTGCTTTCAGAACCTATTGTGTGTTGAGTGCTAAGATGCTTCAGTGCGCTAGTTTCTTGGCTGTGGCAGTTCTCTCAGAGCCCGTTCTCTCCTGTGTGTGTGTGTGTGTGTGTGTGTGTGTGTGTGTGTGTGTGTGTGTGTGTGTGTGTGTGTGTGTGTGTGTGTGTACCAGCTCCCACTGGGGCTTGTTACCTGTACAATACCCACCTGAGCCCCCCCCCCCCTCCCTCCCTCCCTCTCTCTCTCTCCTCCTCCCCCTCTACCTGCTGTTTACCTCAGGTGAGCTAGTCTGCACAGGGGGGGAGCGCACTGCACTTTCCAGAACATTCTGTCCCTGTTTTTCCCCCTCAATGCTCACAGAGGAGGGAAAAGCAGACTGGATAACACACACACACACACACACACTGTCCATTCCGGTCAAGTGTGTTCGTTTAATGTCGTTGTTTTTGGTCTGCTTCTATAGAACAGGGTTAGGGTTCTATAGAACAGTCACTCCTGGTCTCATGCTTCTATCCGGTTGTTAAGCCTGACGTCAAACGTGACGTTTTGCAATTTCCAGGTCCAAACCAGAAATTCTCCGCACCAGAATACCAGTGTACTACAGCGGTAGAATGACAGTTTAATCGTTTTTTAGACTCGGATCTATTCATACAACAAGGGACACAGCACTTTCCCGTTTTCCCCATATTGTCAGGGTATTTGAGCCTCGGAAAAGCGCTATACAAATATAATGAATTATTATTATTATTATTATTATTATTATTATTATTATTATTGCGGCATTTTGAAGACAGCGCCTCAGCCAACTTTGGACCCGGAAACACGTCACGACTTAACAACCGAATAGAACAGTCACTACCAGTCTCATGCTTCTAAAGAACAGTCACTACCAGTCTCATGCTTCTATAGAACAGTCACTCCTGGTCTCATGCTTCTATAGAACAGTTTTATATTTCCATAGATTATATATGTTTCTGCATTAGACTGATAGACCGGTGGTCCGTCTGCTGCAGAGGAAGATGTGACAGACCTCTTAATGTAGATCAGGGTAGAAAAGCTGCTTACGGTCCCCCCCCCCCCTCCCCCCCTTAATAACCCCTTTCCTTGTCAGCAGTCCCTGGGCCACTGGGTGGGGTTGGGGGGTTGGGGGGGTCAACAGGATTGTGTGTGTGTGTGTCTTTCTCCATCTAACGTGTGTGTAAATGGTAAATGGTAAATGACTGCACGTATATAGCGCCTTATTCCAAAACTCTTTACAACGGCCTCTCATTCACACATTCACACACCAATGGGCGACAAGCTACCATGCAAGGCGCCGGCCGGCTCACTGGGAGCAATTTGGGGTTCAGTGTGTTGCACATGTGGCCAGCCGGGGTTTGAACCACCGATCTGCCGACCTTACGATCATTAGACGCCGGCTCTACCTCCTGCGCCACAGCCGGCCCGGTGTGTGTGTGTGTGTGTGTGTGTGTGTGTGTGTCTGTCTGTTTGTCTCTTTCTCCATCTCCATCTAACGTGTGTGTGTGTGTCTCTGTGTGTGTGTCGGTCTCTTTCTCCATCTAACGTGTGTGTGTGTGTGTGTGTCTCTGTGTGTGTGTCTGTCTCTTTCTCCATCTAACGTGTGTGTGTCTCTGTCTCTCTGTGTGTGTGTCTGTCTCTTTCTCCATCTAACGTGTGTGTGTCTGTGTCTGTCTCTGTCTCTGTGTGTGTGTGTCTGTCTCTTTCTCCATCTCCATCTAACGTGTGTGTGTGTGTCTCTGTGTGTGTGTCGGTCTCTTTCTCCATCTAACGTGTGTGTGTGTGTGTGTGTGTGTGTGTGTGTGTGTGTGTCTGTGTGTGTGTCGGTCTCTTTCTCCATCTAACGTGTGTGTGTGTGTGTGTCTCTGTGTGTGTGTCTGTCTCTTTCTCCATCTAACGTGTGTGTGTCTCTGTCTCTCTGTGTGTGTGTCTGTCTCTTTCTCCATCTAACGTGTGTGTGTCTGTGTCTGTCTCTGTCTCTGTGTGTGTGTGTCTGTCTCTTTCTCCATCTAACGTGTGTGTGTCTCTGTCTCTGTGTGTGTGTGTCTGTCTCTTTCTCCATCTAACGTGTGTGTGTCTCTGTCTCTCTGTGTGTGTGTGTGTGTGTGTGTGTGTGTCTGTCTCTTTCTGTCTGTCTGTCTGTCTGTCTGTCTCTTTCTCCATCTAACGTGTGTGTGTCTCTGTCTCTGTGTGTGTGTGTGTGTCTGTCTCTTTCTCCATCTAACGTGTGTGTGTCTCTGTCTCTGTGTGTGTGTCTCTGTCTCTGTGTGTGTGTGTGTCTGTCTCTGTGTGTGTGTGTCTGTCTCTTTCTCCATCTAACTTGTGTGTGTGTGTCTGTCTCTGTGTGTGTGTGTCTGTCTCTTTCTCCATCTAACTTGTGTGTGTGTGTCTGTCTCTGTGTGTGTGTGTCTGTCTCTTTCTCCATCTAACGTGTATGTCTGTCTCTGTCTCTCTGTATGTGTCTGTCTCTTTCTCCATCTAACGTGCGTGTGTCTCTGTCTCTGTGTGTCTGTCTCTTTCTTTCTCCATCTAACGTGTGCACGCCCCCCCTGTGTCTCTGTCTCTGTCTCTGCAGCGAGGCGGCGGCCCACGCCGTAGCGACGCTGGCGGAGGCGACCCTCCAGGGCGGGGGGCAGATCGTCCTGGCGGGGGAGACGGCGGCGGCAGTGGGGGCGCTGACGGGAGTGCAGGACGGCGCCGGTACGTACCTCCCCCTCACCACCAACCAGCTGCTACAACTGTCCTCCTCGTGCCACGCAAACAACACAGGTACATACGCTCACACCTGACCGCAGGTGGCAGGTAAAGTGGGGCCTTTGGCATGTAAAAAAACAGTGTCACCAATGTTTTTGAGCAACATTGGTGACACTGTTTGCAGGGTTCGACAGTAACGCCGTTTTACTTGTCCGGAGCAAGTAAAACATTCGCCGGGGTTGTTTGCGCGAGCACGATGACGCTGCTAGATCCTGGATATGTTTACCTGTGTGCAGGAAGAACAACAGACGGCGCAGGCGCCAGACTAGACTAGATGATCGTGAGTGAAGATATTATCAAAGCGTACGGGTGATCGACAGGCGCGTACGCTTTGATAATATCTTCACTCCACGATCATCTAGTCATCTAGTCACGATCATTACTTGCTCCGGGCAAGTAAAACAGTGTTACTGTCGAACCCTGCTGTTTGGTTTGGGGGGGGGGGGATGTAGAAGAGAGGCCTGTGAGCTTGTCTGGTCTAATCCACTCGGTGCTGATGTGACAGATGGTGGTGGGGGGGGGGGGGGGGTGTATATGGGTGTGTATATGGGTGTGTGTGTCTATATATATGGGTGTGTGTGTGTGCGTGCGCGAGAGAGAGAGAGAGAGAGAGAGAGAGAGAGAGAGACACAGTTTATCCACTATTGTAATAATCCCTGCTATTATAGCCTGTTGTGCTATAAATGTATTTCTAGGTGGATCAGCTGTATCATTGAGTTTGTATTAACATGTCCTTGCTGTGCTTGTGATTAAACCACCGCATGTCATCCCACCGTCCCCATCTCTGTGATCAACTAGCTCTGTCTGTCCCTCTGTGCTCCCCATCCCTCCTCTTCACTCTGGTCCTACGGTGAACCAGTGAACCGGTACACCCCCTACCCTGTAGCCCCTACACCCCCTACCCTGTAGCCCCTACACCCTCTACCCTGTAACCCCTACACCCCCTACCCTGTAACCCCTACACCCCCTACCCTGTAACCCCTACACCCCCTACCCTGTAACCCCTACACCCCCTACCCTGTAGCCCCTACACCCACTACCCTGTAGCCCCTACACCCTCTACCCTGTAACCCCTACACCCCCTACCCTGTAACCCCTACACCCCCTACCCTGTAACCCCTACACCCCCTACCCTGTAGCCCCTACACCCTCTACCCTGTAACCCCTACACCCCCTACCCTGTAACCCCTACACCCCCTACCCTGTAACCCCTACACCCCCTACCCTGTAACCCCTACACCCCCTACCCTGTAGCCCCTACACCCTCTACCCTGTAACCCCTACACCCCCTACCCTGTAACCCCTACACCCCCTACCCTGTAGCCCCTACACCCTCTACCCTGTAACCCCTACACCCCCTACCCTGTAACCCCTACACCCCCTACCCTGTAACCCCTACACCCCCTACCCTGTAACCCCTACACCCCCTACCCTGTAACCCCTACACCCCCTACCCTGTAGCCCCTACACCCCCTACCCTGTAACCCCTACACCCCGTACCCTGTAACCCCTACTACACCCTCTACCCTGTAACCCCTACACCCCCTACCCTGTAACCCCTACACCCCCTACCCTGTAACCCCTACACCCCCTACCCTGTAACCCCTACACCCCCTACCCTGTAGCCCCTACACCCTCTACCCTGTAACCCCTACACCCCCTACCCTGTAACCCCTACACCCCCTACCCTGTAACCCCTACACCCCCTACCCTGTAACCCCTACACCCCCTACCCTGTAACCCCTACACCCCCTACCCTGTAACCCCTACACCCCCTACCCTGTAACCCCTACACCCCCTACCCTGTAACCCCTACACCCCCTACCCTGTAACCCCTACACCCCCTACCCTGTAACCCCTACACCCCCTACCCTGTAACCCCTACACCCCCTACCCTGTAACCCCTACACCCCCTACCCTGTAACCCCTACACCCCCTACCCTGTAACCCCTACACCCCCTACCCTGTAACCCCTACACCCCCTACCCTGTAACCCCTACACCCCGTACCCTGTAACCCCTACACCCCGTACCCTGTAACCCCTACACCCCCTACCCTGTAACCCCTACACCCCCTACCCTGTAACCCCTACACCCCCTACCCTGTAACCCCTACACCCCCTACCCTGTAACCCCTACACCCACTACCCTTACACCCCCCCCCCCTTACACCCACTGCCCTGTAACCCCGAGGTGTTTAATCAGGTCCCAGAGGAGTTCTCTTAAAGAGCTTTGATCCACTCCGTTATCGGTCCTGTCTAATCACTGAGCCATCGGTCCAGTCTAATCACTGAGCCAGCTGTCTGGGAGGACAGCTCCAGCAGATCCCTCTCACACACACATACTATACACACACACACACTCTCTCACACACACACACACACACACACACACACACACTCACACACACATACTACACATACACACTCACACACACACACACTCACACATACTATACATACACACTCACACACACACACACACACACTCACACACACACACACACACACATACTATATATACACACTCACACACACATACTATACATACACACTCTCACACACACACACACTCACACACACATACTATACATACACACTCTCACACACTCACACACACATACTATACATACACACTCACACACACATACTATACATACACACTCACACACACACACACACACACACACACACACACACACACACACACTATATATACACACTCACACACACACACTATACACACACACTCACACACACACACACACTATACACACACACTCTCACACACACACACTCACACACACATACTATACATACACACACACACACACACACTCACACACATACTATACATACACACTCACACACACACACACACACACACACACACACTATACATACACACTCACACACACATACACTTAGGATCCCACACATAGGCAATTATGCTATGAGGCATATGGTATAAGTCATATTTTGGCCAAATGTAGATATCTAATTGACTCTACTACTCTCCTAACACTGCTGATTCACTGGGCATTATTGCCTCTATGACATCAGCCTATCAGAATGCTTGTTACATTCCAACATCACTATCTGCCCAAGTCATCTCTTTGACATTTTTGACACTACATACAAAGATGGCTCGGCTGACCACAAGTGAAGCATGATTGTAAGGCAATTATGCTATGAGGCTAACATCTGGCAATGACAGATGGATGGATAGATGATTCACTTACTTAGACAAATGTATTTGTTGTAAGTCACTTTGGATAAAGGCGTTGGCTAAATGCCCAAAATATAATATAATATAAAATATACCGTTCACGCGCAGCATCCCCTGCCCACCACTAGCTGCTCCAGCAGAAAGGACAGGAGCGAGCCGTGTATTTAAACACCAAAGCTGATTAGCAAGCTTTAAAACTACGTTGGACATCAGGACCCCCCCACACACACACACACACACACACAATATGGCCACTCTCTTCTAACGGAACATAAGGCTGCCCCTACTATGAGTTACACGTCTCATGGAATGACAGTATAACAAAAACAAACAAAAACCCTGAAGAAGAACACTGCAGTAGGTAATATCGTGGATTCCAAAATGGCTGCCCTTTAGATGGCCATCTGTTTTGGCTTTATGTGAATGGGACAAGGGAGGAGGCGCCTGTATTATGACAGGGACAAATACAACTGTCCACCAGCCTTGCTCCAGGCCAGGGTAGGGAATTGTGGGATAGCAGGGGGAGGACCTGTCATTCCAGTCAGAATAAAAGGCAGTTTGTCCGGAGATGGGGTCTAGAAGAGTCTAGAAGCTCCTGACTCCCCCCCCCCCCCCCCCCCTATTGACCTTACCTAATCACTGTAATGGACAAGTGGAGGGCGCCTGTTTGAAGTGCACCGCTCGCTGTTTGCTGATTGGCCGGTCGAGTCCCCCTGCTCGCCAACACGCACCCTTCCCCTGGCCCTCCATGTCACCCTAAACGACTTGTGAGTGGCTTGGCCGGGGCACTTCAGTCCAGAACCACGCTCTCTCTCTGGTACCTCGCCTAGCCCTCCACCCCTTCTAAGCCCCTGCTATACAATCACGGCCGGCGCAATTAACCGAATCAACGCAAAGACTTCAGTCTCTCGCTTAGCCGTGCCAAGGAGGGGCTTAGTTATGCTAGGTAGGGCCTGGGGGGGGTTATGCTTATTACGTGTGTAATGATTCAGTGTTTATCATCATCATCATTACACATTGGGCGTCATTGGTCATTCTGATTGGTCATTCTGTCTAGCGCTGAAATGTGTTGTGTTAATATGTATGTTAGGTATGTTTGCTTCCTCTGTTTTGGGTTTGTTTTTGTATGTACATGAGCCTTTTTTGTGATGTTTGTTAAAAGGGTTGTGTGTGTGTGTATTATAATAATAATAATATGTTTTATTTGTATTATGTATGTTAGCATAGTGTGTATAGGGAGGATCCAAGCATACGCAGAGAGTAGCCAGGCCTGACCTTCTATCCCCCTTGCCACTGACACTGTGACAGCTTGTGGGGAAGGGCAGAGAGAGACCCATGTGACTTCAGGAATAATCCCCAGACACACACACACACACACACACACACAAAAACACACACACACACACACACACACACACACACACACACACAGCTGGGCTGGGAGAGGCAGGCAGGCACGGGATCAATCGGACCATTGTTTTCCGCAATGCAGCCTCTCCTCCTAACATGTCCTCCTCCTCCTCCTCCTCCTCCTCTCTAACATGTCTCCTCCTCCTCCTCCTCTCTAACATGTCTCCTCCTCCTCCTCTCTAACATGTCTCCTCCTCCTCCTCTCTAACATGTCTCCTCCTCCTCCTCTCTAACATGTCTCCTCCTCCTCCTCTCTAACATGTCTCCTCCTCCTCCTCCTCTCTAACATGTCTCCTCCTCCTCCTCTCTAACATGTCTCCTCCTCCTCCTCCTCTCTAACATGTCTCCTCCTCCTCCTCTCTAACATGTCTCCTCCTCCTCCTCTCTAACATGTCTCCTCCTCTCTAACATGTCTCCTCCTCCTCCTCTCTAACATGTCTCCTCCTCCTCCTCCTCTCTAACATGTCTCCTCCTCCTCCTCTCTAACATGTCTCCTCCTCCTCCTCTCTAACATGTCTCCTCCTCCTCCTCTCTAACATGTCTCCTCCTCCTCCTCTCTAACATGTCTCCTCCTCCTCTCTAACATGTCTCCTCCTCCTCCTCTCTAACATGTCTCCTCCTCCTCCTCCTCTCTAACATGTCTCCTCCTCCTCCTCTCTAACATGTCTCCTCCTCCTCCTCTCTAACATGTCTCCTCCTCCTCCTCTCTAACATGTCTCCTCCTCCTCCTCTCTAACATGTCTCCTCCTCCTCCTCCTCTCTAACATGTCTCCTCCTCCTCCTCCTCTCTAACATGTCTCCTCCTCCTCCTCTCTAACATGTCTCCTCCTCCTCCTCCTCTCTAACATGTCTCCTCCTCCTCCTCTCTAACATGTCTCCTCCTCCTCCTCTCTAACATGTCTCCTCCTCCTCCTCTCTAACATGTATCCTCCTCCTCCTCTCTAACATGTCTCCTCCTCCTCCTCTCTAACATGTCTCCTCCTCCTCTCTAACATGTCTCCTCCTCCTCTCTAACATGTCTCCTCCTCCTCTCTAACATGTCTCCTCCTCCTCCTCTCTAACATGTCTCCTCCTCCTCCTCTCTAACATGTCTCCTCCTCCTCCTCTCTAACATGTCTCCTCCTCCTCCTCCTCTCTAACATGTCTCCTCCTCCTCCTCCTCTCTAACATGTCTCCTCCTCCTCCTCTCTAACATGTCTCCTCCTCTCTAACATGTCTCCTCCTCCTCCTCTCTAACATGTCTCCTCCTCCTCCTCCTCTCTAACATGTCTCCTCCTCCTCCTCTCTAACATGTCTCCTCCTCCTCCTCTCTAACATGTCTCCTCCTCCTCCTCTCTAACATGTCTCCTCCTCCTCCTCTCTAACATGTCTCCTCCTCCTCCTCTCTAACATGTCTCCTCCTCCTCCTCTCTAACATGTCTCCTCCTCCTCCTCTCTAACATGTATCCTCCTCCTCCTCTCTAACATGTCTCCTCCTCCTCCTCCTCTCTAACATGTCTCCTCCTCCTCCTCTCTAACATGTCTCCTCCTCCTCTCTAACATGTCTCCTCCTCCTCCTCCTCTCTAACATGTCTCCTCCTCCTCCTCTCTAACATGTCTCCTCCTCCTCCTCTCTAACATGTCTCCTCCTCCTCCTCTCTAACATGTCTCCTCCTCCTCTCTAACATGTCTCCTCCTCCTCCTCTCTAACATGTCTCCTCCTCCTCCTCTCTAACATGTCTCCTCCTCCTCCTCTCTAACATGTCCTCCTCCTCCTCCTCTCTAACATGTCTCCTCCTCCTCCTCTCTAACATGTCCTCCTCCTCCTCCTCTCTAACATGTCCTCCTCCTCCTCCTCTCTAACATGTCTCCTCCTCCTCTCTAACATGTCTCCTCCTCCTCCTCTCTAACATGTCCTCCTCCTCCTCTCTAACATGTCCTCCTCCTCCTCCTCTCTAACATGTCTCCTCCTCCTCCTCCTCTCTAACATGTCCCCTCCTCCTCCAGAGCTGGTTTGACTCTAGTAGGAGGACCAGCCTCTCTCGGGCCCTAAACCCAGCCAACAGAGAACCATGTACCTCAAAGCTAGCAGAGCTAAGGGAATGTCCAGTTGTGTACAACAACAACATACGACTTTCTTTCACTACTAGCATTCTGACTCCCTTTGCAAGTCGTGAGCTTAGAATGACATGGTTCTATCTCCGTTTAGAATGATAAGGTTCTATCTCCGTTTAGAATGATAAGGTTCTATCTCCGTTTAGAATGATAAGGTTCTATCTCCGTTTAGAATGATAAGGTTCTATCTCCGTTTAGAATGATAAGGTTCTATCTCCGTTTAGGGTAGTTCAGAGATATCGAGCGTCAAAGTTTTTACATTCCATTATGTTCTGTGAGATGGAACCTTTGTATTTTATTAATTAACTAACTAAAAAATGTCAACATTTTAAAAATAACACCACACAGGCATTAATAAACACCTAATGGATCAGATTATGTAAAAAACTCAATTTCGACCAAAAATGGAGATAGAACCTTATAATTCTAACGACTCAAAGTACTGTTTTGTTTGATATTCTGTGTGATGCGGTACATTGGTGTGTGGTTGGTGTTGTGTAAAGCTGTGGCCCCCTCCTCCCCCCTCCCCCTCCCAGGCCTGGTCCAGATACCAGTCAGCATGTACCAGACGGTTGTCACCAGCTTGGCCCAGGGGAACCGGCCCGTTCAGGTCGCCATGGCGCCCGTGGCCACGCGCATAGACAGCACCGTCACACTGGACGGCCAGGCCGTGGAGGTCGTGACCTTAGAGCAGTGACACTGACCCCTGCAGGTGTGAGTGTGTGTGTGTGTGTGCAGCCAGAGGAGAGATGGGTACCTACAAGATGGCCGCCGCGGGGGCGGGGGATTGGTCCGTTTCGACAACGACACACCGCGACGCTCTGTACAATGTAAAAAAAAATATTTTTAATGTACATCTGCAGGGGAAATAAAAGCGCCGGATTTATTATCAACGCATTGTGTGAGGTAAAAGATGAAATGTAAAAGATGAAATGTTTTTATTTTGTTTTTTTTCATTTAGCTGGTTTTTTTCGTTTTGTTTTTTTTCTTCTGCTCTGTGATGTTGAGAATTGTGTTACAAGGTTAGAGTGTGTGTTTAGTATTTATTTCTTCACATTTAACCTTTTAGTAAAGATGAACCAAAAAGCCAAGGGGAAGCCACCACCATTTACTTCCATTCTGTAGCTGCTGTAACCCATCACAGGTCCCGTCGATTACGTTGTTTTGGTACTTACGTCTGTGCGCTCCAGTGTTTTGTTTGGTTGTCGATAGAATACAGTTACCAGCTCTGTGCCATATCCACCCAGTATTCCTGTCATAGGGCTTTCACACCGGCAAAGAACCGTGCCGGTTCGCGTTCGCGTTCAGAAACCTCAGAACGTTGGCGCTGTCTGGCGAACGAGCCTGCGTTCATACCAGTGTATCGTTCATACCAGTGTATCGTTCATACCAGTGTATCTGTTCATACCAGTGTATCGTTCATACCAGTGTATCGTTCATACCAGTGTATCGTTCATACCAGTGTATCGTTCGCCAGACAGCACCAACGTTCGGAGGTTTCCGAACGCGAACCGGCGTTTGGAACTGCCGGTGTGAAAGCCCTATCATAGACTCCATATGCAATCAGGTGGTGCCAGTTCCTTCCACCGTTTCCTCACCTGCTGTTGTTTTTAATGTCCCTCTTGAAACCGTGACGCTTCCTGACTGTACACTGTAAAAATAAAAATAAAACGTCTCTGCCTAGAATTATTCCACTGAAATATTCCTTTGGAAAGATATGTTGTATGATTATTGCTTGTCCTGTCGTTCTGTAATCCACACATATGCTGGGATTTGTAAAAGACTCAGGATATAGTAAAGTATGTCTTTGTGCTGGATAGCTGAGCTGACTAGGCTACTTGGGCAACTATGTTAATTTTTTAATGTTGACTACAGAGCTCCATCACTATTGTTTCCAATGCATGAGTAGCATCCCTTAAAGTATTTTTTATTGGATAAACTCCTTTTTATGTCACTTGTAACACTGGGTTGGTCTAATTGTTTTTTAAACTCGGAGGAGGGGGACATACAATGAGTTTTGTATTTGTATGGAGCATATTTACATACTTCAAATCTGATTTGATATGATGGTGACTGAGTATTAATTACATTTACTGCAAAAAAATCATCTCTTCACAGTTGTAATAGAGTGGGAAATATGTCAGAAATGACAAATATTACATCAAGCAATGCAAGTCCATGTTGTCTCCCAATAAAGTGGCTACTGTGCACCCATCAAACTAGTCTGTTGTTATTGAACTCTGGGGTTAATGATTTTTTTTTATTCAACAATAAGAACAATACAACAAGTCATTATCAACAAAACAACCAAAAGAAAAAACATTAAAAGGAAAAGCTACTGCTGTCATGTCTCAAATCTGTGTCAATTGCCATAAAGTCCACTTCATCCATTCACTGTCCATCTGAGGTCCTAAAAGTCCTAAAAGTTGTAACCTGTGAGTAAGTCTTTCCATAACATGGATTTCCCCCACTGTGTCTACCCATTGGGCCTGAGTAGGTAAGTCTTCTGTACCCCATTTCCTAGTGATAGCCTTTTTCTGGGGTTAATGATTTGAACACTCCCCAAAACCCCCCTTTACACATTATCAGCCCCCTGACATACTGCCAAGTCTGGCCATCGACCTCCATCTTTTTCCTCACCAAATGACTACACTGTCTCAATTCACATTGACGTAGTTACGCCATCACGTAAAACTCCACACTGCCCTGTCAACCCCCCACACACACACCCTTGTCAGCAGTGGCGTGATGGACAGGGGGCTGGTTACATCATAAACTGTGAGCCTCGCCTCCCCTCCACCCCCCACCCGGTTAAAGCCTGGGATTTGCTAGCTGGTCCCTTCTGCTGTGGAGTGGGAGAGGAACTACGGGTCCATAATCTGTCAGCCTATCCCACTCTACCTCCAGATTACAGAGGGAGCAGGTTAGAATTGCACATATGAAGATATCGTTCCTGCTTCCCCCCCCCCCCCCCACACACACACACCTTCTGTCCACTTCATGTCAGAGACCCCTTGCTTATATAACAGTTGATGAGGATATCTGGTGGTGGTGGTGTGTATATTTCAGCATTGAAATATACAGTGCAGTGTGTGTGTGTGTGTGTGTGAACGCAAGTGTGTATTAGTCCATGTGGTGTGGGGGATGTTGTGGTTTAGTGGGCCATCACAGCAGCTGGCACGGGGGGGGGGGGGGGGGGGTGTAAGAGTGTGCACGCGTTACCCTGGCGCACCAGATTAAGGAGGTCTTATTAGCACGCTTCTGGGAAACCCTAGGACTTGCCCTCACTCCCTCCATCCCCCTCTATCTCTCTCTCTCTCTGTTACAGACATGTGATGGCATTACATTTCAAATCCTTTTATTTAAAATCCTTTTGACTGGCTGTCAGTTAGTTGTTGCAGTACAACCGTGGCTTCAATTGGTTTTCCCATCTAATGACAGAGTTGGTATAGACAGGAGGTTGCCCTCTCCCTCCCTAGTGGCTAACATCTCATCTCATCTCTCTCCCTCCCTAGTGGCTAACATCTCATCTCTCTCCCTCCCTAGTGGCGAACATCTCATCTCATCTCTCTCCCTCACACCAATCTGCCCTCTGCTAGTGTAAAACATCCGTGACACACTCACCACCATCAGGAAATGAAAGCGTCCATTGTTACCATATATACTACAGACAATCTGAACATATTCAAGCACCACAAGGTACCACGCTACCACCAAAAAAATAGCAACTACCAGTAGCTAAACCCTAGTAGTGCTCAAACATGTAACTCAGCTCAATGTGTTAACTTTTCCCCCCTTCCTAACAGTGTCAAGTTATCACTCAAGTAATGAGAGGACCAGTAAAGGGTTATAACTTATAAGCCGTTTGGTCAGTCGGTGAGGTAAATGGTAAACGGTGGTGGTGGTGTAATCAGCTAATGGTAGCGTCTGCCAGATGGACCAATGAGGTGGATATCAGGGCTTGACCAGTGTGACCTGGAGGCCTGGGGAGCGGGGGGCTCCTGTGGCAACAAACCAGCCCCGCGCGGCCACGCCTAATCCTGAGATCCTAGCTGCTATACGTGCATCATGTCCTCATGGTAACATGAGAGGTGTTTCTGAGCCATGCTAGCCGAGCTAACGGGCCACCAATGGGAAACCACACAGATGACAGTCAAGTGTATGTAGCCTCTGTATAATAATAACTGCGTATTAGTATCTTCTTCTCATACACATCGATGACATCATCATCATCATCTCCTCGACGCTCCTAGTCAGCCCGTTACAAAACAAATACACTTCTTACATTGATTGAATATGGATCAGAGTAGGTCGGCTACTCAGTGGCTGTCTGCCCTGTGGGCTGCTGGTCCTCTGTAGTGGAGGAGGATCACTGGAGGTCTGAGGAGAGGGAGAGGGAGTGATATTGATTCCCCCTGACCGCGGAACACAAGGCCCTGGCTGGGCTGGGCGGCCCTGGCTCCATAGGGGGGGTGTGGGGGTATGGGAGTAGGAGGGGGGGGTCATTCTTGTTGCCTGGAGTCGTGCAGGCAGACTCTGGGGCAGGGCTTTAATCTCCACTAATCATTTCTTAATACGCGCACCCTGGGCCCCACACCCCCGCACAGCGTGCACACACTCACTCACACACACACACACACTGCCTGTGTGACACACAGCCCTCACCCCCCACTCGCTCCAACACAGGGGATAATCTCCACTCCCTTGTCCTAGCACCAGGGTTACGGGTGGGGGCTGGGAGCTGATCATAGCCCCCCCCACACACACACACAGAGAAGGGCCCACTAGACTATACAGATACTGTACATTATGACTGACTGAGATGGAAGAGTATGAAATATGAATTATTCTGATTATACTACCAATACACTGAGTGTTTTCTTCCTGGTGAAGCATAGCTGTACGTACTGTAGGTGAGGGAACCAAAACACGAGATGCCCTTGATGTTTTACATGCAAAAACATGAATCCATGTGAAAAAAAATATGTTTTAAAAAAAAGTCAGAAGGAGGAACTTTAAATTGGGCTTATTAATCGAAACATAACGCAACTCTTAGCCTCTCTTTCCTATCACCTGAGTTTATCGACGGCCATTCAGCAGTCTGCTGACGAGGCGTCCAGTCTGCATACACAACCTAATAATACCATCATCACCTTCCACATAACTTACACCTCTGACCCCCCTCCGGCCTAGACACTGCGTAAGAACGATGGGTCCATAATCTCATTTCACTAATGCCCCTGCCTGCATTAGAGCACAGGCACAGCTCTGTCTCAGCCCAGCTCTACCGACCCCACAGAACCACTCACCACCAGGCTGTGTGTGTGTGTGTGTGTGTGTGTGTGTGTGTGTGTCTGTGTGTGTCAGAGAGAATGAGAGAGGGGAGCCGAGAGGCTAGAGAGAGGGGAGAGAGAGCGAGGAGGGGGCTGAAAAATGCAGTGCAACCTGAGATGTGTGGCCCATCTGGAAAAAAGGCCCTGCATTGACAAGCGGGCTATCCCACAATGCACTTTACTGCAGAGAAGATCGTTACAAGAGAGAGTCAGAGACAATGGGTCAGGTTTTTTTTTTGAATACGTTTATTATTTGCATCTGAGAGAAGACTGATTTGCAGCACTGGAAACTTTTACTGACAGGTGCACTTTACAAAGTGAGAACTGGGGCTTCACACACGAGACACTCATCACATTATCAAGAGTTTAATGCGCTGTACAGCAAGTATTGTGAGGTAGATAGTGTGTACACACATCATCCATGTGTGTTATGCTCTGCAATATGACACAAAAGAATAGAGTAGAATAAACCCTGAATCAGATTGTTTGTCAAGCAAAGGACAGAGGTTAAACATTTAGGTTTTAATGCAAGGAGGTCTGACAGTAAGGCAGTCTATTGCCTATAATCGGAGCACTTCCATTGTCTTTTCTACATTAATGGCTACCCACAAAAAAGCAACCCCCCCCCCGTGCAGGTCCAATGTCGGCATGCGCGTAGATCAAATACAGCCCCCAGGCAAAACAAGTGACAATACAGAGCATATTTGAAGTGTATAGCATGGGGTTTATGCACATGCAGATAAAGTGGGATTTAATCCTCATACCCCCCTCCCCCTCCCCCCAGTCACCTACATTACCAGCCCCTGACCCAGTTCTATTGTGCTCAGCGGGATCTTTCCGGCCACACAGACTGCTGCCTGCGACGAATCAAATCAAAAAACTAAAATAAAAACAATAAACCCTCTCTCTCTCCACCTTTTCCCTAAAGCAGGAGGTTTGGAAAGGGAGGGAGGGGGGGGGGGAAAGCTGCATTGAAAGAGGAGGGTAAGATGACACCATGCAGTTGGCTAATTATGCCTGGGACTCAAGAGAGGCACCCCCTGTAGGCTGGTCCTGGCAGAACAGTACAGGGACTCTTTATACCCAGGGTGAGGTCACATTCTGCAGGCTAGCTAGTGTAGGTTGGAGCAAATGGAAATTGACTGAGTAAAACGTAAAAAGGTTCACACATATCAGCTAGCATGAGAAATAACGTGATTTGCTCAACAGCTCAACAGCTTTTTGTTAGTACTTTTTTTCCGATGGTACTAGAAAACCCGGGTCTGGTCGAGGTTCCTATGGTTTCCATGGTTACCTTGGGGTTATTGGAGCTGTGAGACCGGGGTGTGGAGGGGAGGAATACAGAGTCTCACCCCACCCTTCACCACCAACAGTCACTAACTCATCTGGGAATCTCACCCCTAACCCTACGACGATGTCCTGTTCGGTTTCTTCCATTTCCAAAGGGAGCTCTTAGACAAAAACTACAGAAACAGACAGAGGAAGAGAGAGAAAGACTCGATGTTCTGGCTGGTGCATCCATGGGCTTGAGGCTGAGCTGGTTGAAGCTCTCCAGCAGTAGTTGGCAAGTCTAGAACCACCGGATCCAGCTACCTCACCAGTGTGAGTTCTACCATTGCCAAACACCACTAGAGAGCTGCCTGGACGATCCAGGCCCGTCCGAAAAGCAAGCAGGAGGTATCTTAGAGGTGGACACGGAGAGCAGGACAACAAGGCTGCTTCCAAACACACTTTTTAAAAAACACAATCTTAGCCAAACCCACTGCCGGAATAGCAGGAGATATCAGATAAGAGGCTGTTTAGAAGTGGCAGTCCATTTCACTGAGGACCAGAGGAAAATCATAGACAATAAAGCGATCAACTCATTCTTTTGCTGGGAGGCAAACTTTCTCTCAGGATATATAACGGTTATCATACATCAGACGTTAAAGTGCAACACCCTTCGTTCGATCGTCGTCTTCATCACTGTCAATGCTAAAAGGTGTCCTCCGGGGGCAAACGGGTCTCAGATGGAATGGTATACGACACTCCAACCCAATAGCAGTCAGCAGAATATGTTTAAAAAGTGGGTCCACATCTATTGAATTTTCCTGTTCATCCAATCAGATAATGAGGTTCGGGTTACATTGTGCAGGACGACTGGAAATAGCAAATGACCTACAGATGAGAGCAAGGGGAAGACAGGAGATCAATCAAGTCACACAAACCCTCCAACTCCTCCAGCTCGTCGCCAGAAACGTCAAGGTAGTAATGCAGTATTAGTACATGACGAATGTTGATTGGTGTGACAAAGAAGTAAGTCTATCTTGTCCTATATTGGCACTACACATAATTGCTCAAAGCATATATACAGAAGCAAAAATGTGCTAGTGCCAAAATGGGCAAAGAAGGAAAGTGTCAGAGAAGAAGTGTCCGACGCAAGTGACAGTCGTTCTGTCGCTCTCGTTATGAGGACACACCGAGGACACACACCGAAGCTTATTTGAAACAGACAGATCCCAACAGACAGAATCACAGGACCAGAAATCTGTACACAGCGCTACTCATGCAACCAAGGCAAGGCCATTACATCACTGTCACCCCACCCAGGAGTAGGGAGGAGAGGAGGAGAGGAGAGGAGGGAGGAGAGGAGAGGAAAGCCTGAGAGTTATCTGCATTGGACGGGCGTCATCCAGTGGTTCTTTCTCTGCTCTGTTTATGGCCCTATGGTAATTCACTGATAGTGTGCTTTCACAGTGAATTCTACCAGTGCCATACACAGAACAGGAGTCATCATCACCCCAACACACTAGAAGGCTAAGCCAAACTCCGCAGGAAAACCAGAAACCGGGGGAGGAAAGGAGATAGATGGAGAACACTGCCTGGAGAGGAAGATGAGGGAGGGAGAGAGAGAGAGAGAGAGAGAGAGAGAGAGAGAGAGAGAGAGAGAGAGAGAGAGAGAGAGAGAGAGAGAGAGAGAGAGAGAGAGAGAGAGAGAGAGAGAGAGAGAAGAGAGAGAGAGAGAGATACAAACAGAGAGGAAGAATGGGCACTGGACACTGGACACTTGGACACTGTGTCGCAGCTTAGCCAAAGAAGCACTGCAGTGGGTAGTTGGGCGTTGAAGAGTAGATCAATGGGCTAGCATGCTAAAGAGATGTGAGACTACCTGTCAGTCCACTTCCTAGGAGCCAACAGCCGCATCTAATACCACTAATCGCCTGAGCTGCCATTTTTTTTATTTCTAAGAAAAAGGCAGTATAATAGTAGTAACAGTTGGCTAACTGTGAGGACATACAGAGCAGACATTACTAAACTAGTCACTACAGGGAATGGATCGTGTAATAAGACATTTAGAACATAGATCCTCACAGTTTCCATAACGCTACTGTCTGTTTCACTCTTAAATTCCACTTCCAACTCAAATCATGACCACAGAGAACAGGCCATTTCTTGTGTCAACTGTCATTGTTGAACGGTGTTACTTCGGAATACTTTCAATTTAGCTGGATGTTGCTTTTGTGTGTACACACAACACAAATTGACCTTAAAAATTGCATAATGCGTCGTCTTCCCCCGAAAAGAGAGAATGGAACAGAACAATAATGTATGATAAATAAGGGGGCGAAATATGTTACTCTCTCACCCCCAAATTAATACCTTTTAGTGTGACTGACTAAACAACAGGTGTTCTAGAGGGCACAGCCCCTCCTGACATGGCTAGCATCTACATCTACACGGAGACTGGCTGAGAGAGACAGAGGGAGCCCTTATTTAAGCTGCCAACATTTACCCATAAAGCCCTTCTCCTGATGTACAGGAGAGTCACAGGCCAGACTGCAGGTGTGATGCTGGGGGAGTGAGACTAGTAGTCTGAGACCCCCCGCCTCCCTGTTGCTAATCTCTTTAGCTTTGCCTGTCCACCCCCGCCCCCCCCTCCCCCCTTCTCAGAGAAATGCTGACATGGTCCGGTATGACCGCCCTCAACTTGACATCTTAATTGGCTACACAGACCAGATTACCTATTGTTCACATTGACACATCAAGGTTCTTTTGCGCAGGTGGGACAGAGGGCAAGGGGGATGTACCATCCATAGGGGCTTAGTTACGGCCTCCTTAGCAACTGACTGTTCTGCCTCGCAGCCCAGACTTGGTTCATTTAATCTTCACAGATTACAAAAATAGAAGAAGAAATATATTGTGGGCTAAGCACAATAGGATCTTTTTTTTCTCTCCTACTCCTAGTTGAGTGAGCCAGAACCTCACCAAACACTGTATCTTTGAAATTAAAACCTTTAACAGGGTTGCATGCATGGATTCCTTCAGATTGAAGCCATTGAGGGTAGTCCTTAAAGTATCATTGGCCAAGTATAGTGGATGCTACAGTGCCCTCTACATTATACACCCAAGACAAAGGTCTGTGTGTGTTGACAGCAAATGGGTCTCACTGAATCCCATCAATGAGTTTCTCTACTATGGCGACCCACTCCCTCCTCGAAATAGAAAATGGCTGCCACAACCTCACAACGCCTTTAGCGGCATTGCAGGGACAGTGCAGTAGGTTAACATCATGCCATAGAGTGACTCACCAAACAAATCGATTCCTATACAAAAAAAAGGTTCCTCCGAAAATAGAAATCATACAGGTTTCTCTTTCTCTCTCTCTCACACAGCTTCATATTCCCATCCAATCCATCTAGGGAATCCCAATGCCCTCCTTGCTTTCTAGCCTGCTCTGCTCTGCTCTGCTGTGCTGTGCTGTGTTGTGTTGTGTTGGGTTGTGTTGGGTTGTGTTGGGCCTGGCCAGCCCCACCCTGATGGTGCTCAGCCATTAGCTCTCTCACCCTGGACCCAGGAGATGAGGAGGCCTGCATTGATCCCAGCTCTCCAACCATGTTCTAAGTGATTTCTCAGACGCCCAAATGGATCCCAGAGCAAGACTCCTATTGCCATTTCCTGGAGAAATCAATACCACTAAAAAGCCAAGTTGAAAAAAGCTGGCAACCAGTCCAGATTGGTCTGTGTCTTGTCTTTTTTTTTTCACCTATGATTAAAGGGTGAGAAATTCGAAGATATTGGCTAATCCGTCATTGTTTAGCCAATGCAGACCGAGCATTTCTGTGTGGAAATGTTCTGTTTATACTGGCCGTTCATTCTGAGATTTACAGTCACAAAAATTTGATGTTGTTTTGACTATTGCTGATCTGTACTACAAACGGGCTTCTCCAATACTGACTCCAAGCACTAAGTATCAATGGCAGTAATGATAAGGATCTCTGACTGTAGTCTTAGTGGACTACACATAAAACTATAATGTCTACAGGAGGGACATCTTTTAAATTATTAATATCTAAATGTTATATGTAAAACCAACATATCTGCCTCCTCCAGCGATCAAGTTTGACTAAGTGCTTTACATCTGGAGACCATTGAACCATTCTGTAGGCTAATTGTAAGGACTGCGTCTTATTTTAATGTGTGTCTAAAAGGAAGGGATGAATGGTGTAAATGTACAAGTTTGCATTAATTAAAATCAAGGTCTCAATTTGACATTATAAACAAATAAAAATGTTAACAGAAAATGTAAGCCTAAATATTTGTCACATTTCGATGCTTTTAATTCATTTAGATCCTTGATTGTTATATAAATGTTATATAAATATATTACATCGAACAACTACATTGAACAAATGTTTGGCTACACCAGGGGCAACAATTTAACGGTGAATTTAATAAATGGTGTATTTCTTTCTGAACCATTTTGAGTCAAGAGCTGAACAATGCATCCATTGAATACTAAAAGTATGGTGTGTCCTGCGTGCCTCGAACACGGGGATATTCTGGTCACCCATCGTTAGTTTAACCTCAATGACAGTTGCAAAGCCCCTTCAGTTAATCGCATTTGTCTGATTACGGAGTCTACAAGTCCTGCAACTTTGGTTATTTTAGGAGAGATTTGGCAAGCTGCGCCTAATTTTAAGGAGCGCTTTGGCGAACGCCATGTCTCTCTCGGGCTATACGATATGGTTGAGTTGACAAATTGAGTGATTAGTTGCCCCCGGAATTATTGTAGGTTGTTTGGGTAATTATGGATTTGAGAAATTATCAAATTATTAAAACAGTTCACACGACTTTAAGTTGCACCCGAAATCTAGAGAATCTGAGCTATACCGATTGGGTGATCGTTTTTTTTTTTTTTTCATAGACAAATTGGTAAACCATACTTTAAAACCTAGAAATAGGCTATTTTACAATGCAATGAAATAAAGACACAGGCCTAGCACAAACATGGGTGAGGTTTAAGTTCATAAGTGCAAAAGAATGCATAACAATATTTAAAGAGACACCATTGCACCTGCTCTGGTGGGATACCACACTTGACCTAGTACACGACTTTAATCTATGAACGATAAAAAGCATTGCGTACATGTTCAATATCAATAGGATGCAAGATTAAATATAGATAGTTCAACCCCTTATTAATTCAATAGAAATAGTACATAGGCTATTTATAATTTGCTTTATCTATTAATTGAAGTGTAATGTTCTGTGGTATTACCTACATTCCAAATGAGCGAATTGAGGTTTTGGCTTTAACATTAATTAAAACATAAAATAGTCATAGTAATTTGAATGCAGGTTGTCTAAGATACTATGTACTACACATCGAATTAATAGGCTTTTGATGTTTTTTGTGAAAATGAAAGCCTACCTGTTTCTCGACGCACGGCGCAATGTTCGAATAGCCTAAATAAATCAAAGAGTCCTGAACTCAATAGCTGAATAACGCAACTCCAAAAGCTTAGCTGAACCCGTTCCGTTAGCCTTCTTGTCAGACACAACGAAAACAACAAAAACTAAAATTAACTCTGAGCTGGACATAAAGGCCTATAGTTCTAGTTCTAATAAACATGATCGTGTTATTTTAATAAACGCCAGGCTACTTCGCTCCGCTTCGTTCGACGAACACACGACGTTCTAACCGCCTTGCCTGGAGCAAAACTCTACAATTACAACGAAACAAAGAAATCCGAGCGGCGTCGTTTCACTTCCTGAGTATCAAATGACCTGACAGAGGCTCGAGACTCCCTCTCTCTCCCACCCGCCTCTACGTGTACCTGACAGAGTCTGTTACCTGACAGAGGCTGTTACCTGACAGAGTCTGTTACCTGACAGAGTCTGTTACCTGACAGAGTCTGACAGAGTCTGTTACCTGACAGAGTCTGTTACCTGACAGAGGCTGACAGAGTCTGTTACCTGACAGAGTCTGTTACCTGACAGAGTCTGTTACCTGACAGAGGCTGTTACCTGACAGAGTCTGTTACCTGACAGAGTCTGTTACCTGACAGAGGCTGTTACCTGACAGAGTCTGTTACCTGACAGAGGCTGTTACCTGACAAGGCTGTTACCTCGTGACGTTAGAATTATAAGGTTCTATCTCCATTTTTGTCATAATTTAGTTTTTTACATAATCTGATCCATTAGGTGTTTATGAATGCCTGTGTGGTGTTATCTTTTAAAATGTTGACATTTTTGAATTAGTAATTAATAAAATACAACGGTTCCATCTCACAAAACATAATGGAATGTAAAAACGTTGAGGCTCAATATCTCTGAACTGCCCTAAACGGAGATAGAACCTTATCATTCTAAACGGAGATAGAACCTTATCATTCTAAACGGAGATAGAACCTTATCATTCTAAACGGAGATAGAACCTTATCATTCTAAACGGAGATAGAACCTTATCATTCTAAACGGAGATAGAACCTTATCATTCTAAACGGAGATAGAACCTTATCATTCTAAACGGAGATAGAACCTTATCATTCTAAACGGAGATAGAACCTTATCATTCTAAACTCACGACCTGACAGAGGCTGTTACCTGACAGAGGCTCGAGCCTCGGCGCTTTGTGCAGACAGACTCCAGACTCCAGGTGCGCGAGCCTCCTGTTGCCTCCTGTTGCCTCCTGTTGCCTCTCGTGTTTCTGGCGCCAACGCCGCGCGCTGCAAACGGCTGTACTACTTCTGCCCCACAAGCCGCTGTCCTTGTTCGGGGGCTGCGAGTGCAATGGATTTGCCAACGGGAAAAAGGATAATTAGTATGTAAGCATTTTACCCTACCGAAGGAATAATCCAACCCTCCTCTCTCTGTCTCTCGTATTTTGCGATGTCACTGGCTCAGGTGCTCTCTTTTTTTTTCTTTTTAAGGTGGAGCTGCTCGCGGGAGGCAAGGCAACCTGAAAAGTGCTTCGATGTTGTCTCGAGGACTGTTGAGACTGAGGCGATGAGGATTGGCTGTTCTGCAGGATTAATGATTTATGATTGGCTGTTCTGCAGGATTAATGATTGGCTGTTCTGCAGGATTAATGATTTATGATTGGCTGTTCTGCGGGATTAATGATTTCACGGCGAATGATTTGGTCCAGCCCCTCTTTGCTCGATTTAACCAAACAGAAGCAGATCTGCGCACTGTGTTTTGGGGGACTAAAATGAAGATCCACACGGTTACTTCTATGGATAATATTTTTACAATTTGAATAGCCTACATTTACGGACTATTAATTTATATTTAGGCTACTATAGCCTATCAATTGTTGGAATTACAATCCAGACATAGCCTAGACTTGTGTTTTATGATAAGCCTTTAATAGGCTATTCGATTTTTCTTAATTTGACTATAGGCCTATATTTTATGGTTGTTGTTGCTGTTTACATTCTATTAACGAATTTGTCTGATATTTTTTGTAAAACTCCATCAACCAAACAGCTTAATTTCCCCATGTTCCCCAGTGGACAATGATAATAGAATGAATATAAAATAAAATAATTTTAAAAAAAACATTCTAACTCAAATGCTCAATTTAGCCTGTTTTGCTCCACGTCAGGCAGCCCTTATTATGTGTTGTGTCTGCAGGAGTTTGGACAGGTGTTTACCTGCGCTGCCAGCAGACAAAAGAGCCTCTGTCTCAATATAGATGGAGAGAATGGGAGAGAATGAGAGAGAGAGAGAATGAGAGAGAGAGAGAGAGAGAGAGAGAGAGAGAGAGAGAGAATGAGAGAATGAGAGAGAGAGAGAATGGGAGAGAATGAGAGAGAATGGGAGAGAATAAGAGGGAGAGAGAGAGAGAGAGAATGAGAGAATGAGAGAGAGAGCGAGAGAATGAGAGAGAATGAGAGGGAGAGAGAGAGAGAAAGAGAGAGAGAGAATGAGAGAGAGAGAGAATGAGAGAGAGAGAGAGAGGGAGAGAATGAGAGAGAGAATGAGAGAGAGAGAGAGAGAGAGAGAATGAGAGAGAGAGAGAGAAGGAGAGAGAATGAGAGAGAGAGAAAGAGAGAGAGAGGGAGAGAGAGAGAGGGAGAGAGAGAGAGAATGAGAGAGAATGGGAGGGAGGAGAGATGTCCAACCGCATGGAAAATAGGCCAGCTGCCTAAACAACGAATGAACGATCTTATTTGAATTATTATTTGTGCTATTGTATACTTGACCTGCAAAACCATTGAGCATGTTACATCGGCTTTGCTATTAGATTGGTTTAGGCCTATGATTGATCACGAGTATGTTAATACGAAAATGATTACTACAGAATGTAGTTTTCGAATCAAATATTCTTTTTTTAATATGTCTTCTTATTTCTAAGTTATTTGAATCAGACACGGGGTCCTTTTACGCACGGCCATGCAGCCTACAAGCATATAAGCCCGGGCTACATTTAATCACGCGGCAGGCTTTGATAACGGTAATCAGAGTAAATGTAGGGCTCGTGCTGCATTTTCCCGGAATTAAGCCTGCAGATACAGAGACCATTGCTGCATCTTCCCATCCCAGCCCCCCAGCCCCCCAGCCCCCCATGCATGCACTCACGGATTAGGTTTAGTCGGGCTGTCATATACTGTTGAGCCTGCAGTTCTTGGGTTGAATTGCTGCTGCAGGATCGAATGACCACGTCCAGATGGCCAATGATTATCAAGAACTAACATGAACAGTCCACAGTGCCACAATGCAGTGGAAAAACTCTAGGCCCCATACAGCTCTGCCCATTGCGCATCCTTCAGTGTGTCCTATACAATTTAGTCGACCAAAATGTAGCCTACAAATCGTGACGTTAGAATTATAAGGTTCTATCTCCATTTTTGCCAAAATTGAGTTTTTTTTTACATAATCTGATCCATTAGGTGTTTATGAATGCCTGTGTGGTGTTATTTTTTAAAATGTTGACATTTTTGAGTTAGTAATTCATACAATACAAAGGTTCCATCTCACAAAACATAATGGAATGTAAAAACTTTGACGCTCAATATCTCTGAACTGCCCTAAACGGAGATAGAACCTTATAACTCTAAGCTCACGAAATAGATAGAAATAGAAATTGTCAACATTTTCCGTGATTTACCTACTCTCCGGTTGAGAATATTCCCTTTTTGGCTACACTGTTTAGGCCTACCGTTACAACACCCATGCTCTTATACAACCTGAGGGCCAGAGGCCATGCAGAGAGAGAATCCACGCAGTTGACAGCCATCTCCCCGGGTGAAGATGTCATGCCTATCGTCCATAACGCACTCATGCACCATATCCATACTCTGCAGCAGACCGACGGCCAGGCCCATGCACCTTTACGCAGCTGTACCCATGCTCCGTTAGGCCTATAGGTACCTACAAGGTCTGGCTTACTTGGGCTTTGGGGGTCTAATATATGCAGGTGGGTTCCACCCATCCTCCTCTCCGGTGGCTGAACCAGAGTCCGTTTACCGGCTGTCTGATAATGAGACAGATAGACGGTGGAAAAAAAACGGGTTTAATAATTTCAAGTGGATCCGAATGGCGTTAGTTGCCTATAAAGCGGCTACGGTTACACACCCTTTCAAATGGAATAGCGACAGTGAAATCTATCCTTTGGTGACACATGCATGGTCGTAATCAGCGGTGAACCCGAGTAGAACCTACGACCTGAACCTCTCTATGCGGACAGACATAGGTCTATTGGTTTCCACCTGGAAAGATGAGTAGGCCCCAATGAATATTTAAAATCCTCATTAGGTTTGGGCCCCAGATGACGTTTGGGTTCGGCCCACCGGTGCCACCTGCCAGGAGGAGAGGTATCAGGTGGAACGGAGCTCGCGTGGCCATGTGGCGTCTCGTGTTCAGGGGGTTAGGATATCTGATAGGGGCACGCACTGGCGTTATAATGCAAAGATCTGCAACCCCAACATGCAAAATTTTTAGTTTATTGGCTTGATATCAGTAGGGATGTAAAAATTGTACATCAAATTGTACCATCTGTCGTCACCTCATGTCACCTTACACTTGTGGGAATGCCAACCATTGTCATTGTCACCCAACTTGAAAGAGAACTGTCAAGTGCGATGTCAAATTAGACATTTTGGTATAGGCCTAATTTTGGCCGATCTTTCCATGGAGAAATGGAATCAGATTGAAATGATAGGCCAATAGCCAGGCGAAGGCAAGGCAAACACACATGTAGGAGGGAGGAAATATGAGTGAAGAAATATAGAAAGAAAGAATAGAAAGAATAGAAATAGGAATAGAAATAGAAATAAAAAATAATCGTTTGGGGACTACTGTTTTATTTAGTCTATTAATTAATTTGATTTTCATTCATTCATTCCGACATTCAACAATGTTCTGTTCAAATCAAATTGAACATATTTATCGCATACATTTTTCATCACGGCGTAGACGTTCTTTCGCAATTGTGCATGTTTGGTACAAATGGCCAAATATATTAACCAAAATGTGACTATACACGCACACGAATGACTGCAATAGCTGCAGATTTTCATTTATATTTTAGTGAGAATACCAATCGAATAAACCAGACAACCTCAGTTTGAGACAAATTATTCTTTCCGGCAAGAATAGGACCTAAGCTAATGGGATCAAATAGAATGTTTTTTTGGTGTATACTATTGTGTTGCTGGATATTTCCGCATGATTTCGCAAGCAACCCGTTGTAATAATCCAGACTTGTGTAGCGGATTAGACCGTTAGACGTGTTCAACCTTCTGGGGAGGAGAGGGACACCAACACCATCACTCTGTAAAATACAACCAAGAAAGACAGAAAGAGAAATGGCATATTCATTGGCTGCATTGGGGTAATATAGGCCGATGTGGTTCAAATATTTCATTGAGGCTATAGTAGACCAACATCAAAGCAGCCCTGCTATATGAACATGGCATGAAATTCTAAATGTTTTCAAATGAAAGTTCCCACATTGATTGAAAAAAGAAATGTCACCCCACTGTTAATATTCTTTTCAGATTTTCGGATTTTCGGATTCTGTTTAATATGATGATCGAATTCGAATTATGATGATCCTGATTCATGTGCCAATGTATAATATCTTTTTATTCATAACGTGATAAAAAATGATATTTTGTGATAGGCTATGATATTTTTTATTCATAACGTGATTATTTTAAATAAAAATATGAATTGCTGCACATAAAGAACAGACAGTCCGAGGTAACTTCTTTTTTTTTGTCAGGATCGGATGAAGGTGACGAAGAGGATGATTGCTGCAGAGGGTTGAGCAACCTTGATACCAGCTGGGCTGTTAGCGCAGACAGGGAGTGAACCTGACAGGCAAGCACACATATTCAGCCCCATTAGTTTGCTTGTGTTTGTGCTCAAATCAATGAAATACAATGTAATTCGTCACATACATCGCATCCAGCCATAAGTGACGTAGTGAAATGTTTTGGGATCTTGCTTCCTCGATCACCAACAGTCAACAACAATCACCGAATCAACAGTACAATATAATAATATAGTAATAATAAATTATGACAATAATAGTGCATAGGGTGTAGTGTAAGTAGTAGCAGTAATGGTAGCAATAATAACAATAGTAATACAATGTCAAGTGTTATAGCAGCAATAATTTGCGTGTGCATGTGTGTGTGTGTGTGCGTGTGTGTGTTGGCTGTGGCTATCACTATACAAGGTGGCCAACACAGTCTATTGCCTAGCATATAGCCTATAGGCCTGTTGCCTGGGAGGCCACATGTTAATCAGTAGGCCATCCATTAATAAAGAGGTGGGGTCATTGTGCAGCAGGCCCCCGCTGTGCCCCTGTAACAGACCCCTGAAACCTGAGAGAGTCGGCTGCTTGCTACCTGCCACCTACCCAGCAAGGAGCTGCCATCTTGCTGCCTGGTATTACATTCATGCGTTTCGAGCCAGCAGGGACCAGCTCAATCTCCTGACTGGCAGGTTCAAAGGGAGAGGAACAATCCATCTTAGTTTCATCAGCAGTGCGGTTCAGAAAGAAGAGATATGTTCAACGTAGCGTCACAGTGACTAAGCACACACAGAGCTAACTACTGCGCAGACAAAGGCCTTTGTGTTAAGGTTTTAGCTTTTTCCAGTTGAGCTTTTTCTCCTCAGCCGACACAGTGAGATGCAGATATACCTTGTCCTTGACACACCACCCTCTCTCACAGGCTCTCTCACTTCCTGGGATGATTAGAGAGAGGAGAGAGGGCTTCTGGGAGGTGTTCTGAAGCATTCTGTCACGGGTTGGGATCCACAGTCCAGTACCAGAGTTCTGCATCTAAGCCCAGAGACAGACCGTGGCCCATCAGCCACACCCCAAGCATTTCTGCAGGATTATTTGTTCATGTTTATTTATAATATGCAAAGGATACAGCTCTAAACGTTCAATGAAATGCTTAATAGAAGAGCTACCTCTCAACAGTGCAGTGAAATACAAGGATAGCAATTAAATAAAATTGAGTACAATACACATATATGTATAATACATATGTAGGCTATGTACAATACAGAATATATAATCAACAGTCAAACAACAAGTGTAGCATTGGGTGAAATACATATATATATATATATATATATATATATATATATATATATATATATATATGTAAATAGTATACATATAATGAAGCAGCAATGATGGAAGTGTGTGTGAGTGTGTGTATGTGTGTGTGAGTGTGTGAGTGTGTACGTGTGTATGTGTGTGTGAGTGTGTGAGTGTGTGTATGTGTGTGTGAGTGTGTGAGTGTGTATGTGTGTATGTGTGTGTGAGTGTGTGTATGTGTGTATGTGTGTGTGTGTGTGAGTGTGTGTATGTGTGTGTGAGTGTGTGTGTGTGTGTGAGTGTGTGAGTGTGTATGTGTGTATGTGTGTGTGTGTGTGAGTGTGTGTGTGTGTGTGTGTGTGTGTGTGTGAGTGTGTGAGTGTGTGTGTGTGTGCATGTGTGAGTGTGTGTATGTGTGTGTGAGTATGTGTGTGTGAGTGTGAGGGTGTGTATGTGTGTATGTGTGTGTATGTGTGTGTGTGTGAGTGGTGTGCAGGAGAGAGCAGCAGCTAGCCGTATAGTTCGGTGGAAGAAGCCGCCTTGGACCCTACTGGGTTGAGACCGGATGCTCTGGTACCTTCTGCCAGATGGTAACAGAGAGAGAACAGGGCGTGACGTCCTGTTTGGCTAGCAGCTCGCTGGCCTGTGATTGGCTGTCCTACCTCGGTCCTGCTGGTATTATTCAATGTGGGTTAATAAAACAATGTGGATTTGTGGATATTTTACATTATTATAAAAACAAGTATAAAAGAAACATATTCTGCCAGGCATTAAAAGCAAACGTATGTGTATGTGTCACTGGGGGCTAAAATAAAAGGCTTCATAAAGAGAGAACCTCATGGCTGACTAATCTGAATTACGTGAATTATAAGGTTCTATCTACATTTTTGTCAAAATTGAGTTTTTTTACATAATCTGATCCATTAGGTGTTTATTAATGCCTGTGTGGTGTTATTTTTAAAATGTTGATTTTTTTTTGTTAGTAATTCATAAAATACAAAGGTTCCATCTCACAGAACATAATGGAATGTAAAAACTTTGATGCTCAATATCTCTGAACGACCCTAAACGGAGATAGAACCTTATCATTCTAAGCTCATGATTAGCCTATGAGTTTATGCTTTTAATGGTTTACAGTAAACGTAGTGGCGCTTCCCTGAACAGGCAACATTTGCTGAGTTCAGGAGAGCAGCCAGGAGCCCGTATTGGAGCCTTCAGGCGTTGTAATGGTATAAAAGCACTAGCTACGCAGGGTCATGTGACCCGTCGGCTCGGTTTCAACCAATCGAAGCGTCCGTGTGGGGCTTTGGCATTACGTCATGGAGGCCTCATGCAGCCCTCTGGACGACGAACGCACTGCGGATAAAGCAGCTCTAAATATTTCATTCAGGAGCTCAGGTTGCTGGACTCCTGGAGGTCAGGGCTGTGGAAAGACGGCCTTCTCCGCCCCTCCTCCATAGCTCCGGGCTACTGGGTGTATGTGTGTGTGTGTGTGTGTGTGTGTGTGTGTGTGTGTGTGTGTGTGTGTGCGGGACTCTAGCTAAAAGGTGGCCTGCTGGGACAATGGTCCTGTCTTCAGAGGTGGGACTTGAAACACAAAGTCGTGCTTGTGACACAAAACAAATTCATTTTCAATTGCAATTCCATTGCATTTCACAGGGGAAAAGATAAAAAAAAAAGATATGAGTACCCTTCCAAACATACTTAGTGCATGGCACCCCTGTCTATAAACTACTGTGAATGCTGCTGCCTCTGCTGTTGTGGTACTACAGGGTGTGTAGTGTGTGTGGTACAGGGTGTGTAGTGTGTGTGGTCCAGGGTGCGTAGTGTGTGTGGTACAGGGTGTGTAGTGTGTGTGGTACAGGGTGTGTAGTGTGTGTGGTACAGGGTGTGTAGTGTGTGTGGTACAGGGTGTGTAGTGTGTGTGTGTGGTACAGGGTGTGTAGTGTGTGTGGTACAGGGTGTGTAGTGTGTGTGGTACAGGGTGTGTAGTGTGTGTGATACAGGGTGTGTAGTGTGTGTGTGTGGTACAGGGTGTGTAGTGTGTGTGTGGTCCAGGGTGTGTAGTGTGTGTGTGGTACAGGGTACAGGGTGTGTAGTGTGTGTGGTACAGGGTGTGTAGTGTGTGTGTGTGGTACAGGGTGTGTAGTGTGTGTGTGGTCCAGGGTGTGTAGTGTGTGTGTGGTACAGGGTACAGGGTGTGTAGTGTGTGTGGTACAGGGTGTGTAGTGTGTGTGGTACAGGGTGTGTAGTGTGTGTGTGGTACAGGGTACAGGGTGTGTAGTGTGTGTGTGGTACAGGGTGTGTAGTGTGTGTGGTACAGGGTGTGTAGTGTGTGTGGTACAGGGTGTGTAGTGTGTGTGGTCCAGGGTGTGTAGTGTGTGTGGTACAGGGTGTGTAGTGTGTGTGTGGTACAGGGTGTGTAGTGTGTGTGGTCCAGGGTGTGTAGTGTGTGTGGTCCAGGGTGTGTAGTGTGTGTGGTACAGGGTGTGTAGTGTGTGTGGTACAGGGTGTGTAGTGTGTGTGGTACAGGGTGTGTAGTGTGTGTGTGGTACAGGGTGTGTAGTGTGTGTGTGGTACAGGGTGTGTAGTGTGTGTGGTCCAGGGTGTGTAGTGTGTGTGTGGTACAGGGTACAGGGTGTGTAGTGTGTGTGGTCCAGGGTGTGTAGTGTGTGTGGTACAGGGTGTGTAGTGTGTGTGTGTGGTCCAGGGTGTGTAGTGTGTGTGTGTGGTCCAGGGTGTGTAGTGTGTGTGGTCCAGGGTGTGTAGTGTGTGTGGTACAGGGTGTGTAGTGTGTGTGTGTGGTCCAGGGTGTGTAGTGTGTGTGGTCCAGGGTGTGTAGTGTGTGTGGTCCAGGGTGTGTAGTGTGTGTGTGGTACAGGGTGTGTAGTGTGTGTGTGGTACAGGGTGTGTAGTGTGTGTGTGGTCCAGGGTGTGTAGTGTGTGTGGTACAGGGTGTGTAGTGTGTGTGGTACAGGGTGTGTAGTGTGCGTGTGGTACAGGGTGTGTAGTGTGTGTGGTACAGGGTGTGTAGTGTGTGTGGTACAGGGTGTGTAGTGTGTGTGTGGTACAGGGTGTGTAGTGTGTGTGTGGTACAGGGTGTGTAGTGTGTGTGGTACAGGGTGTGTAGTGTGTGTGTGGTACAGGGTGTGTAGTGTGTGTGGTACAGGGTGTGTAGTGTGTGTGTGGTACAGGGTGTGTAGTGTGTGTGGTCCAGGGTGTGTAGTGTGTGTGGTACAGGGTGTGTAGTGTGTAGTGTGTGTGTGGTACAGGGTGTGTAGTGTGTGTGGTACAGGGTGTGTAGTGTGTAGTGTGTAGTGTGTGTGGTACAGGGTGTGTAGTGTGTGTCACCTGTGTGTGGTGAAGACTATCGGCAGAGTCAGACACATGTTGATCACTAACATTCCTCCCCTATGTGAGGAGGGGCTCAGGACATGCTGGGGCTTGTGGGCCCGAGCCCCCTGTCTATCAGAGACACACACAGAGAAGGCAGTGGGGGGGGGGGGCAAGAGAAACAGAGATAGAGGCAGAAGGTGATATCAGCTCTAGATAGCTCTATACATCACCTCCTCTCACAGTCAGGTCATGTCTCTGGCCTCTGTGCAGATTATCAATAAATAAATAAAACCTCTTTTAATGTAAAAAGAAAAATGGGAATATTAAATTCTAGTTATTCATTTTGGCTGTGTTCTGTTCACATGGATGCGGACAGGAGGAGCTGAGAAACAGAACAGATTGTTGCGTGAGAGACACATTTTTCGGTCGTAGGAGATTAAATTGCCTTATGTCACATAGTTTGTGTTTTCTACAGCAGTGATAACGCAGAGTGCCTATTGGGCAGGGCAAGAAGACAGTGGTGGACAGTGGTGCAGCGCCCTCCCCTGGGCGAACCAGGAACTGCACATGTAAGCTGTTGAATCCACCCTTGCTTGAGGGCAGTGGCAAACCTCAAGTTTCGGTCATTGTGTTTGTTAAGCCCATTTACTTCTTTCAGATCTATGAGGTGCCACCAAGTTATAAAAGGATAGTATGAGACTGGGCACAGCACTCTCCAAGCTGATACATATTTTTGGGATGATTATTGTCACGAGTCCAGCTCTCCCAACATCAGCAGTATTCAGGTACCATCTTGTGGAATACACACAGCTTTATGACTGCAATGATTACCAAATGTCAGCCTCGTAGGCCCAGGATACTAACCAGCTCAGGTTTCACTACACTGTGTAGAACAGTGGCCCACATTGTTAGGATGGCTTGAAATAAGTCTAGCTGGTGGGAGAGTGGATATTAGTCAGATGCTGCCATCTAGTGGTACTAAGAAATATGACATAACAATTAAGATTTCAATCACCATTTCCATTTCTGTAAAAAGGTGGCCACACCCCAGTAGGAAAGGCAGTTATTGTTAGTTCTCAAAAAGTATAGTAATTGTCGATTTTTCTAATGTTATCATTAATGTGAATTCACTGCCATTGTGTGGAGTCATCTCCCCCAACAGAAAACATTATCTAATAAATCACAAGGCACCTGTTAACATGGTTGACACCACTAAGGGCAATATCACCAACTCCCCTAATATCAAACAAAAACACAGTTTGTACACATTTAATGTTTTATTAAAAAAAGAAGTTAACAGTTTATTTATACACAACTATTCAAGAGGTTATAATCCTATAGATAGAGAGCATTTGTCTTTTGTGACAAGCATGCCCACTTCACAATGCAAAGTAAAAGAGAAACTTTTAGAGGAGAGAAAGGGGAAGAGGGAGGGAGGGAGAGGAGTGAATAAGCATAAGAGACCAAGGACGGATAAAAAAAGAAAGAAAAAAAGAATGGAATCAGAAAAAACACCCTTTGACTTTATCAAGTATCACACAATAAGGTACTAAATACAGAGTTACTATGAGAAGAAAAACAACAGCCATTTTTCATGCTGTGTGCCCAGGGTGTGACAACAGTAGGCCAGTGCTGAGCGTTGGTTCCACTCTGGAGAAGCACTGAGACAGACCAGGAAGAAGAGCACACGGACCCAGCCTCCACTCCACACCGCATGCATGCAGGTGCCTGGGAGAGGTGACAGCCAACACATGGAGGGATAACGTCTAACGTCACAGGCCAAGAGACCACACTAGAGGGGGTGGGGGGGTAGGGGGGGGGGGCACCAGGGGGCTGACACGGCGGTTGTGCTGATTGAAGACTTCTGGCTTCTACTCTCTCCACTCTGGATGTCATAGGGTCAATCCACCAAGGCCTTTGATACCTACTTTACTATGCGTGTGTTTGAGTGTGTGGAGAGGGATGTGGGGGGGGCAATGGCTATGTACTCTCTCTAAGTAACAATCCAACCTCTACTACAGTAATGGGTTTGGCCCCCACCAACCCTCTTGGTAATACTTGTAAGTTCGGTCAGTGTTTAGAAGGTGGGTAAGCTAGACACCTGTAAGCATGTGGTCTCTATGCATACAAGAGGGGGGGAGAGAAATTAAGTCATGTAGGAGAACATGTCAACACAATTTTTTTCCCCAAAAAATAAATGTATAATCAAAGGAAACACACTCATTCATCTGTTTATTGGAGGTTGTTTGGGATTCTAAGCAGTTTTGAGTTTTCCTCTACTTGAGTTAAAAACAAACACAAAGGCTATCAACATCCCTCTCATCGTTGAGTTAGTTTTGGTAATAAAAAGGAAAGAGGAGGGGAGAGAAACGGAGAAATCAAGTTGACCAAAATGTTCTGACTGGCAGAAGACCACAGTGGAGTGAGAGACGTCATCTTTGTGTTCCCAGTTTGTGGACCGCGGCTCTGCTGCTTAAAAACCAAACCCATGGTTACCATGGTTACACACCAGCACTCTTTCCCTTTTTTTTTTAAAGACCAAAATATGTTAGCTCCCCGTTGCGCCACTGTATCGAAAATAAATGTGCTTTATGTTCCATTTCTCCACTTATTCTTATTTCTTTTTTTATTTACTTTTTACTTTTAGTACAATACTGCATAAATGTGAAAAAAAAAAAACTAAAAACAAAACATAAAATCCAATCTGAATACTTAAAACAGAATAAAGAAAATTCAAGTTTCGATTCTCTTCAGCGTAGGACACAATTTGGCTGAATCATAACTTGCACCTTTGATTGACAGTGGCGCCTGTAAATTATTAAGATTAAAAAAAAAACATAATAAACATAAACGACGGTTTCTCATAGTGAATAAATATAGGCAGCTTGGAGACAGCGCAAGCCAGTTGCCAAGGACTCTGCATATTGTTATGACATCATCATTCGGCTTTGCAGGCTCCGATTGGCCTGTGAGGAGGAATGTAGGAACCCCTAACCTACACCCCCGTCCCCGTGCCAGCTAACGGGTTTGACCCAGATCTCTCTTCCGCCAGAGAAGAGAGATGATTATCCAGCAGCCTTGAACAGTCTAGCTTTTTTTTTCAGGGGGGAAATATCGAAATAACCAAAAAACCTAAAAACTAATAATTAAAAAAATTATAATAATCATATCCCAATCCCAATGTGGTGTTGATGACTCTATGAAGGGTCAAATTCTTTCTTCCGGCTTTTTCTACACACACACAAAACCCCCTGCATCCAACCAGACTAGTCTGATGTCACAGACCCAGACACTCTGTCTCGATCGGCCAGTTTGTCAACCACCACGGTCTGACATCACTCCCACGTTGATTTGTACAACGCTGAATTTGCAAGAAGGGATATCAATCAGGTATATCTATGGAATATCTTATATTACCACAGAATGGACAGTTGACTCAAAATAAATGTACTATTATTGTCTTACTTATCAGACAATTACCTCAAACAAGCTAACTATATATGTAGTATACCCATAGTCTACATGTTTCATTTAGTTGAAGTCACCACCCAGCAAACTATCTATCCCTACATCAAGTCAAACACTTATTATAGCTTAGCACAAGCGATAGGCAAGTTGGTAAGTTCAACAATGTTAGCGGAAAAACGTGAAGATCCGCCCCCACCTCACCCCCTCCGCAATCCCTCCCTCAGTGAGCAGTAACCCAGGTAAATCACCAAGCCTTACACGACACAACTCAAAGCCTTCAAACAGAAGCCACACAAGCAGTACTCCTTTTATTTAAGCCTACACTAGCTCAACAAAGCCCAACACCACCTCAATCCTGGATCATGCCCAAAACTGTACAAAATGGTGGTTAAAAAAGAAAGAAAAAAATAAGCCTTTTCTCGAGTCAACAGGGGTCAAATAAACCTAGAAGGTGTTAGGGGGGAGAGGGTTGAGCGAATATCATAAAAAAACACACAAGACTTTGTGCTTTTTAGATCCAAATGCAATTCTTTCTATTCTCCTTTTCCTTTCCATGGCGAGGCTGAGAACTCCAGAGTTCAATAGAGAGACGTGATGAGTTAGAGTGAGAACGTTCGTTGGGTCTTTGTGGCGTCACTGGCGTGTCATCTGAGGTATGGCAGGCCAGTTCTACCTTCCTCTCACACCTAGCAGTCTTCAGTCCCTCACACGGGGACATAGTTCACCCCCACACCACCTCCCGTGAATGCTAAGTGTCCATGGTCTCACAGGACGCCATGGTGTGTGTGTGTGTGTGTGTGTGTTTGTGTGTCTAGGTACACAGGTAGTATGGACCGCCATATTGGGCCTTCAAAAGGCTGAAGAGACAAGCGGTCGGTCACGCGACGCTTCCGTTACACCACTGGGTTCATAAGGCTCAAATGAGAAAGGTGAGTTCTGCTCACTGTACTGTACAAGACAGGTGCTGGACACACACTATACAACACGGCCCCTCCAAAGGAAAGCAGAAATACAGATGAAATGAACAAACAAAACAAAAAACCCCACCCACACACACACACTTGTGATAGGTCATAAGATACCGAAGCTGTGACACCCATGTCTTTGATGTGTATGACTTAAAAAGAAAAAAGAAGCCCCATAATCTGTCAGGTGGAGTCAACAGCCAATGACAGCAGAGTGTTTTATCAGAGTGCATGATGGGAGAATCTGCCGTTTACAACCATCGCTGCTTTGAGACAGGAGGTATGAGTTAGGGGAGAAAAAAAACCTGGCCCAGAATTGCCACGACCATAGATGTGACTACAGGTACACCACGACTCTCTAGTTCCTCTTCTTCCTCCCACATTGGTCGTTTAAAGAGAGGGTGGACGCCCCGCCCTGCCCTGCCCTGCCCTGCCTTGCCTTGGCCTCCCCTCCCCTCCCCCCCCTCTCATGATTCAGCCTGGTAGATAGATACGAGGTCTCCAATTCTGTCCAGTTGGTGCGGTGAGGGATAAGGGGTCAGAGGTTGTGGGGCCAGAGTGAGGAGGGCTCTACTGCAGCTACAGCTGGGATGTAAGGACAGCTACTGTAAGACCGTGCACCTTTGACCTTTGTAGGGGGGTGGGGGGGGCAGGGTGGAGAGAAAGCGACCGCAACATGAAAGGTGAAACACCTAAAGAGGGGGTGTGATAAACACCGAGGCTAGATATCCATAAAAGTCCTTGTTTAGTAGTAATAATAATAATAATAATAATAATAATAATAATACAAAATCAACTTGTTTAAATAGGAATATTATAGTCTGCTTTTCATGGTTAGGAAATCATATAGTCTCTGTGGTAACAAGGGGGTGACACCCGTCTCACTACAACTCCATGTCCTGCGCCTCGTCTTCTGAGAAGTCTGACATGGAGCTTTCCGATGAGGAGTCCCCCGCGCCCTCCTCCTGCTCCTTCAGCGCCTCCTCTGTTGCATATTTGTTGATGTACTCTGGGGAGAGAGAGAGAGAGAGAGGCAGCAGGGTCAGATGACATCCTCACTGGCCGGATGAGATCAGGCAGCAGACGAAAGAAGCAAAGCAACAGCCAGGAGACCGGCAGACACATCGTGATCTTAGAATGATAAGGTTCTATCTCCGTTTAGAATGATAAGGTTCTATCTCCGTTTAGAATGATAAGGTTCTATCTCTGTTTAGAATGATAAGGTTCTATCTCCGTTTAGAATGATAAGGTTCTATCTCCGTTTAGAATGATAAGGTTCTATCTCTGTTTAGAATGATAAGGTTCTATCTCCGTTTAGAATGATAAGGTTCTATCTCCGTTTAGAATGATAAGGTTCTATCTCCGTTTAGAATGATAAGGTTCTATCTCCGTTTAGAATGATAAGGTTCTATCTCTGTTTAGAATGATAAGGTTCTATCTCCGTTTAGGGTAGTTCAGAGATATTGAGCCTCAAAGTTTTTACATTCCATTATGTTTTGTGAGATGGAACCTTTGTATTTTATGAATTACTAACTCAAAAATGTAAACATTTTACACCACACAGGCATTAATAAACACCAAATTTTTCACAAAATGACGCCGGTTGGGTGGCAGCCAGTTAAACAGCTCAAGATTTGGACAGTCCTTTGTTCCAGCTGCACTCCGACTCTACAACCAGGCCCTGCAGGGTGGGGGAGACCTGGAGCTGGAACTTTGGAACTTGGAACTTTTTACTTATTGAGCCTGCACTGTTTTATGTATTTTATTGAATGTTTTCTGTCTGCCCTAACTAAGCTGTTTGACAACAAAATGTCCCCATTGGGGACAATAAAGGTTTTCAATCAATCAATCTAATGGATCAGATTATGTAAAAAACTCAATTTGGACAAAAATGGAGATAGAACCTTATAATTCTAATGTCACGACATGCAGGCATACGCACACACACACACACACACACACACACACACACACACACACACACACACACACACACACACACACACACACACACACACACACGCACACACACACACGAGGACACAGGGTAGCCTAATGGCTTAGTGTGGTTATACCCATTATAGATGACATCACAACAAACAAAACATTCAATTTCCACATTTCTCCTATTCAACCCAGGCATGTGCCTCCTCTCTCTCCATTGGAATCAGAATCAGAAGTTTTATTACATCCATTGTACGGGTCTGGTACATTAAAATCCTACGGCTTAGGTTCTTTGACACTGGCATCGCAGCAGGATACAAAATCAACAGTAATAGAATCAAGTACAATAAGTAATAAAAAAACATAAAACAGTAGAATAAGGTAATAAAGTGATAAAGTGAGTCTGGATTCTACTCAGACCCGGAACACACAGCCTTCACTCTGAGGACCTGCTGGTTTGACATGGAAACCTACAAATACCTCAGATATGCACCTCTGGCAGGTCTCCCACAGCCTCTGGGGGGGGAGGGAGGGAGGCAGGGAGGGAGGGAGGGAGAGGAGGGAGAGGAGGGAGAGGAGGGAGGGAGGGAGGGAGGGAGAGAGGGAGGGAGGGGGGGAGGGAGCGTGGCGTGGGAGCAGTGGTGTAGTCTAGTTGTTTCTAGTGGGTATATTGTGATTTTTCCCTCCCAGCCTCATATCGTTCATTTCGGAACGCCATAAAAATAAGTCTGCGCTCCCTGTCTAACGTTATATATATCTAACATTACATGTTATAAGGCTGATCTGTGCATGATAGTGCTGCTGCATTTTTACATATTTCATGTCGCATCTCCCCCCGTTGATGGTATATGACGCTATAGTCAGTCCCAATGGTCCAAAAGTGGTCAAGTGCTTCGTAACACAGACGGGGTGAATTTTATGAATGAAAGTGTGAAAGTTCTGTCACAAAACACTGTTACGTATCCTCACACATTTTTAAGTGGGTATACGGAAATCCTTGGCCTTTCCTAGTGGGTATACGGCGTAGTCCTGCGTATCACGTAGACTACACCACTGTGTGAGAGCGTGTGGGAGCGTTGTGGTGGAGCGTTGTGTGGGAGTGTTGTGTAGGAGCGTTGTGTGGGAGTGTTGTGTGGGAGCGTTGTGTGAGAGCGTTGTGTGGGAGCGTTGTGTGGGAGCGTAGCGTAGCGTTGTGGTGGAGCGTTGTGTGGGAGTGTTGTGTAGGAGCGTTGTGTGGGAGCATTGTGTGGGAGCGTTGTGTGGGAGCGTTGTGTGGGAGCGTTGTGTGGGAGCGTTGTGTGGGAGTGTTGTGTAGGAGCGTTGTGTGGGAGCGTTGTGTGGGAGCGTTGTGTAGGAGCGTTGTGTGGGAGCGTTGTGTGGGAGCGTTGTGTGGGAGCGTTGTGTGGGAGCGTTGTGTGGGAGCGTTGTGTGGGAGCGTGGAGGAGCGTTGTGTAGGAGCGTTGTGTGGGAGCGTAGAGGAGCATTGTGTGAGAGCGTTGTGTGGGAGCGTTGTGTGGGAGCGTTGTGTAGGAGTGTGTGGGAGCGTAGCGTTGTGTGAGAGCGTTGTGTGGGAGCGTTGTGTAGGAGCGTTGTGTGGGAGCGTTGTGTGGGAGCGTTGTGTGGGAGTGTGTGGGAGCGTAGCGTAGCGTTGTGTGGGAGCGTGGCGTGGGAGCGTAGGGGAGCGTTGTGTGGGAGCGTTGTGTAGGAGCGTTGTGTAGGAGCGTTGTGTGGGAGCGTTGTGTGGGAGCGTGGCGTAGGAGCGTTGTATAGGAGCGTTGTGTAGGAGCGTTGTGTGGGAGCGTTGTGTGGGAGTGTTGTGTGGGAGCGTTGTGTAGGAGCGTTGTGTGAGAGCGTTGTGTGAGAGCGTTGTGTAGGAGAGTTGTGTAGGAGCGTTGTGTGAGAGCGTTGTGTGGGAGCGTTGTGTGGGAGCGTTGTGTGGGAGTGTTGTGTGGGAGTGTTGTGTGGGAGCGTTGTATAGGAGCGTTGTGTAGGAGCGTTGTGTAGGAGCGTTGTGTGGGAGCGTTGTGTGGGAGCGTTGTGTGGGAGCGTGGCGTAGGAGCGTTGTATAGGAGCGTTGTGTAGGAGCGTTGTGTAGGAGCGTTGTGTGGGAGCGTTGTATGGGAGCGTTGTGTATGAGCGTTGTGTGGGAGCGTTGTGTGGGAGCGTGGCGTAGGAGCGTTGTATAGGAGCGTTGTGTAGGAGCGTTGTGTGGAAGCGTTGTATAGGAGCGTTGTGTAGGAGCGTTGTGTAGGAGCGTTGTGTGGGAGCGTTGTGTAGGAGCGTTGTGTAGGAGTGTTCTGTAGGAGCGTTGTGTGGGAGCGTTGTGTGGGAGCGTTGTGTGGGAGCGTTGTGTGGGAGCGTTGTGTAGGAGCGTTGTGTAGGAGTGTTGTGTAGGAGCGTTGTGTGGGAGCGTTGTGTGGGAGCGTTGTATAGGAGCGTTGTGTAGGAGCGTTGTGTGGGAGCGTTGTGTGGGAGCGTTGTGTGGGAGCGTTGTGTGGGAGCGTTGTGTGGGAGCGTTGTATAGGAGCGTTGTGTGGGAGCGTTGTGTGGGAGCGTTGTGTGGGAGCGTTGTGTGGGAGCGTTGTGTGGGAGCGTGGCGTAGGAGCGTGGCGTAGGAGCGTTGTGTAGGAGCGTTGTTTAGGAGCGTTGTGTGGGAGCGTTGTGTGGGAGCGTTGTATAGGAGCGTTGTGTAGGAGCGTTGTGTAGGAGCGTTGTGTGGGAGCGTTGTGTGGGAGCGTGGCGTAGGAGCGTTGTATAGGAGCGTTGTGTAGGAGCGTTGTGTGGGAGCGTTGTGTGGGAGTGTTGTGTGGGAGCGTTGTATAGGAGCGTTGTGTAGGAGCGTTGTATGGGAGCGTTGTGTGGGAGTGTTGTGTGGGAGCGTTGTGTAGGAGCGTTGTGTGAGAGCGTTGTGTGAGAGCGTTGTGTAGGAGAGTTGTGTAGGAGCGTTGTGTGAGAGCGTTGTGTGGGAGCGTTGTGTGGGAGCGTTGTGTGGGAGCGTTGTGTGGGAGCGTTGTGTGGGAGCGTTGTGTAGGAGCGTTGTGTGGGAGCGTTGTGTGGGAGTGTTGTGTGGGAGCGTTGTGTGAGAGCGTTGTGTGGGAGCGTTGTGTGAGAGCGTTGTGTGGGAGCGGTGTGTGGGAGCGTTGTGTAGGAGCGTTGTGTGAGAGCGTTGTGTGAGAGCGTTGTGTGGTAGTGTTGTGTGGGAGCGTTGTGTGGTAGTGTTGTGTGGGAGCGTTGTGTGGGAGCGTTGTGTGGGAGCGTTGTGTGAGAGCGTTGTGTGGGAGCGTTGTGTGAGAGCGTTGTGTGGGAGCGTGGAGGAGCGTTGTGTAGGAGCGTTGTGTGGGAGTGTTGTGTGGGAGCGTTGTGTAGGAGCGTTGTGTAGGAGCGTTGTGTAGGAGCGTTGTGTGGGAGCGTTGTGTGAGAGCGTTGTGTGAGAGCGTTGTGTGGGAGCGTTGTATGGGAGCGTTGTGTGAGAGCGTTGTGTGGGAGCGTTGTGTGGGAGCGTTGTGTGGGAGCGTTGTGTGGGAGCGTTGTGTGAGAGCGTTGTGTGGGAGCGTTGTGTGGGAGCGTTGTGTAGGAGCGTTGTGTGGGAGCGTTGTGTAGGAGAGTTGTGTAGGAGCGTTGTGTGAGAGCGTTGTGTGGGAGCGTTGTGTGGGAGCATTGTGTGGGAGCGTTGTGTGGGAGCGTTGTGTGGGAGCGTTGTGTAGGAGCGTTGTGTAGGAGCGTTGTGTAGGAGCGTTGTGTGGGAGCGTTGTGTGAGAGCGTTGTGTGGGAGCGTTGTGTGGGAGCGTTGTGTGAGAGCGTTGTGTGGGAGCGTTGTATGGGAGCGTTGTGTATGAGCGTTGTGTGGGAGCGTTGTGTGGGAGCGTGGCATAGGAGCGTTGTATAGGAGCGTTGTGTAGGAGCGTTGTGTGGAAGCGTTGTATAGGAGCATTGTGTAGGAGCGTTGTGTAGGAGCGTTGTGTAGGAGCGTTGTGTGGGAGCGTTGTGTAGGAGCGTTGTGTAGGAGTGTTGTGTAGGAGCGTTGTGTGGGAGCGTTGTGTGGGAGCGTTGTGTGGGAGCGTTGTGTGGGAGCGTTGTGTGGGAGCGTTGTGTAGGAGCGTTGTGTAGGAGTGTTGTGTAGGAGCGTTGTGTGGGAGCGTTGTGTGGGAGCGTTGTATAGGAGCGTTGTGTAGGAGCGTTGTGTGGGAGCGTTGTGTGGGAGCGTTGTGTGGGAGCGTTGTGTGGGAGCGTTGTGTGGGAGCGTTGTATAGGAGCGTTGTGTAGGAGCGTTGTGTGGGAGCGTTGTGTGGGAGCGTTGTGTGGGAGCGTTGTGTGGGAGCGTGGCGTAGGAGCGTGGCGTAGGAGCGTTGTGTAGGAGCGTTGTTTAGGAGCGTTGTGTGGGAGCGTTGTGTGGGAGCGTTGTATAGGAGCGTTGTGTAGGAGCGTTGTGTAGGAGCGTTGTGTGGGAGCGTTGTGTGGGAGCGTGGCGTAGGAGCGTTGTATAGGAGCGTTGTGTAGGAGCGTTGTGTGGGAGCGTTGTGTGGGAGTGTTGTGTGGGAGCGTTGTATAGGAGCGTTGTGTAGGAGCGTTGTGTGGGAGCGTTGTGTAGGAGCGTTGTGTAGGAGCGTTGTGTGAGAGCGTTGTGTGAGAGCGTTGTGTAGGAGAGTTGTGTAGGAGCGTTGTGTGAGAGCGTTGTGTGGGAGCGTTGTGTGGGAGCGTTGTGTGGGAGCGTTGTGTGGGAGCGTTGTGTAGGAGCGTTGTGTGGGAGTGTTGTGTAGAAGCGTTGTGTAGGAGCGTTGTGTGGGAGTGTTGTGTGGGAGCGTTGTGTGAGAGCGTTGTGTGGGAGCGTTGTGTGAGAGCGTTGTGTGAGAGCGTTGTGTGGTAGTGTTGTGTGAGAGCGTTGTGTGGGAGCGTTGTGTGAGAGCGTTGTGTGGGAGCGTTGTGTGAGAGCGTTGTGTGAGAGCGTTGTGTGGGGGCGTTGTGTGAGAGCGTTGTGTGGGAGCGTTGTGTGAGAGCGTTGTGTGGGAGCGTGGAGGAGCGTTGTGTAGGAGCGTTGTGTGAGAGCGTTGTGTGGGAGCGTTGTGTGAGAGCGTTGTGTGGGAGCGTGGAGGAGCGTTGTGTGGGAGTGTTGTGTGGGAGCGTTGTGTGGGAGCGTTGTGTAGGAGCGTTGTGTAGGAGCGTTGTGTAGGAGCGTTGTGTGGGAGCGTTGTGTGAGAGCGTTGTGTGAGAGCGTTGTGTGGGAGCGTTGTATGGGAGCGTTGTGTGGGAGCGTTGTGTGAGAGCGTTGTGTGGGAGCGTTGTGTGGGAGCGTTGTGTAGGAGCGTTGTGTGGGAGCGTTGTGTAGGAGAGTTGTGTAGGAGCGTTGTGTGAGAGCGTTGTGTGGGAGCGTTGTGTGGGAGCATTGTGTGGGAGCGTTGTGTAGGAGAGTTGTGTAGGAGCGTTGTGTGAGAGCGTTGTGTGGGAGCGTTGTGTGGGAGCATTGTGTGGGAGCGTTGTGTGGGAGCGTTGTGTGAGAGCGTTGTGTGAGAGCGTTGTGTGAGAGCGTTGTGTGGGAGCGTTGTGTGGGAGCGTTGTGTGGGAGCGTTGTGTGGGAGCGTTGTGTGGGAGCGTTGTGTGAGAGCGTTGTGTGGGAGCGTTGTGTGGGAGCGTTGTGTAGAAGCGTTGTGTAGGAGCGTTGTGTGGGAGCGTTGTGTGAGAGCGTTGTGTGGGAGCGTTGTGTGGGAGCGTTGTGTGAGAGCGTTGTGTGAGAGCGTTGTGTGGTAGTGTTGTGTGGGAGCGTTGTGTGGTAGTGTTGTGTGGGAGCGTTGTGTGAGAGCGTTGTGTGAGAGTGTTGTGTGGGAGCGTTGTGTGGGAGCGTTGTGTAGGAGCGTTGTGTAGGAGCGTTGTGTAGGAGCGTTGTGTGGGAGTGTTGTGTGAGAGCGTTGTGTGAGAGCGTTGTGTGGGAGCGTTGTATGGGAGCGTTGTGTGGGAGCGTTGTGTGAGAGCGTTGTGTGGGAGCGTTGTGTGGGAGCGTTGTGTAGGAGCGTTGTGTGGGAGCGTTGTGTAGGAGAGTTGTGTAGGAGCGTTGTGTGAGAGCGTTGTGTGGGAGCGTTGTGTGGGAGCATTGTGTGGGAGCGTTGTGTAGGAGAGTTGTGTAGGAGCGTTGTGTGAGAGCGTTGTGTGGGAGCGTTGTGTGGGAGCATTGTGTGGGAGCGTTGTGTGGGAGCGTTGTGTGAGAGCGTTGTGTGAGAGCGTTGTGTGAGAGCGTTGTGTGGGAGCGTTGTGTGGGAGCGTTGTGTGGGAGCGTTGTGTGGGAGCGTTGTGTGGGAGCGTTGTGTGAGAGCGTTGTGTGGGAGCGTTGTGTGGGAGCGTTGTGTAGGAGCGTTGTGTGGGAGCGTTGTGTAGGAGAGTTGTGTAGGAGCGTTGTGTGAGAGCGTTGTGTGGGAGCGTTGTGTGGGAGCATTGTGTGGGAGCGTTGTGTGGGAGCGTTGTGTGGGAGCGTTGTGTGGGAGCGTTGTGTAGGAGCGTTGTGTAGGAGCGTTGTGTAGGAGCGTTGTGTGGGAGCGTTGTGTGAGAGCGTTGTGTGGGAGCGTTGTGTGGGAGCGTTGTGTGAGAGCGTTGTGTGAGAGCGTTGTGTGAGAGCGTTGTGTGAGAGCGTTGTGTGGGAGCGTTGTATGGGAGCGTTGTGTGAGAGCGTTGTGTGGGAGCGTTGTGTGAGAGCGTTGTGTGGGGGCGTTGTGTGAGAGTGTTGTGTGAGAGCGTTGTGTGAGAGCGTTGTGTGGGAGCGTGGAGGAGCGTTGTGTAGGAGCGTTGTGTGGGAGCGTTGTGTGGGAGCGTTGTGTGAGAGCGTTGTGTGAGAGCGTTGTGTGGGAGCGTTGTATGGGAGCGTTGTGTGAGAGCGTTGTGTGGGAGCGTTGTATGGGAGCGTTGTGTAGGAGCGTTGTGTGGGAGCGTTGTATGGGAGCGTTGTGTGAGAGCGTTGTGTGGGAGCGTTGTGTGGGAGCGTTGTGTGGGAGCGTTGTGTGGGAGCGTTGTGTGAGAGTGTTGTGTGGGAGCGTTGTATGGGAGCGTTGTGTGGGAGCGTTGTGTGAGAGCGTTGTGTGGGAGCGTTGTGTGAGAGCGTTGTGTGGGAGTGTTGTGTGGGAGTGTTGTGTGGGAGTGTTGTGTGGGAGCGTTGTGTAGAAGCGTTGTGTGAGAGCGTTGTGTGGGAGCGTTGTGTGGGAGCGTTGTGTGAGAGTGTTGTGTGGGAGCGTTGTGTGGGAGCGTTGTGTGAGAGTGTTGTGTGGGAGCGTTGTGTGGGAGCGTTGTGTGAGAGTGTTGTGTGGGAGCGTTGTGTGGGAGCGTTGTGTAGGAGCGTTGTGTGGGAGCGTTGTATAGGAGCGTTGTGTGGGAGCGTTGTATAGGAGCGTTGTGTGGGAGCGTTGTGTGGGAGTGTTGTGTGGGAGTGTTGTGTGAGAGTGTTGTGTGGGAGCGTTGTGTGAGAGTGTTGTGTGGGAGCGTTGTGTGGGAGCGTTGTGTGAGAGCGTTGTGTGAGAGCGTTGTGTGAGAGCGTTGTGTGGGAGCGTTGTGTGGGAGTGTTGTGTGGGAGCGTTGTGTGAGAGTGTTGTGTGGGAGCGTTGTGTGAGAGCGTTGTGTGGGAGCGTTGTGTGGGAGCGTTGTGTGGGAGCGTTGTGTGGGAGCGTTGTGTGAGAGTGTTGTGTGGGAGTGTTGTGTGGGAGCGTTGTGTAGGAGCGTTGTGTGGGAGCGTGGCGTAGGAGCGTTGTATAGGAGCGTTGTGTAGGAGCGTTGTGTGGGAGCGTTGTATAGGAGCGTTGTGTATGAGCATTGTGTGGGAGCGTTGTGTGGGAGCGTGGCGTAGGAGCGTTGTATAGGAGCGTTGTGTAGGAGCGTTGTGTGGGAGCGTTGTATAGGAGCGTTGTGTAGGAGCGTTGTGTAGGAGCGTTGTGTAGGAGCGTTGTGTGGGAGCGTTGTGTAGGAGCGTTGTGTAGGAGTGTTGTGTAGGAGCGTTGTGTGGGAGTGTTGTGTGGGAGCGTTGTGTAGGAGTGTTGTGTAGGAGCGTTGTGTGGGAGCGTTGTGTGGGAGCGTTGTATAGGAGCGTTGTGTAGGAGCGTTGTGTGGGAGCGTTGTGTGGGAGCGTTGTGTGGGAGCGTTGTGTGGGAGCGTTGTATAGGAGCGTTGTGTAGGAGCGTTGTGTGGGAGCGTTGTGTGGGAGCGTTGTGTGGGAGCGTTGTGTGGGAGCGTGGCGTAGGAGCGTGGCGTAGGAGCGTTGTGTAGGAGCGTTGTGTAGGAGCGTTGTGTGGGAGCGTTGTGTGGGAGCGTTGTATAGGAGCGTTGTGTAGGAGCGTTGTGTAGGAGCGTTGTGTGGGAGCGTTGTGTGGGAGCGTGGCGTAGGAGCGTTGTATAGGAGCGTTGTGTAGGAGCGTTGTGTGGGAGCGTTGTGTGGGAGTGTTGTGTGGGAGCGTTGTGTAGGAGCGTTGTGTGAGAGCGTTGTGTGAGAGCGTTGTGTAGGAGAGTTGTGTAGGAGCGTTGTGTGAGAGCGTTGTGTGGGAGCGTTGTGTGGGAGCGTTGTGTGGGAGCGTTGTGTGGGAGCGTTGTGTGGGAGCGTTGTATGGGAGCGTTGTGTGAGAGCGTTGTGTGGGAGCGTTGTGTGGGAGCGTTGTGTGGGAGCGTTGTGTGGGAGCGTTGTGTGAGAGTGTTGTGTGGGAGCGTTGTGTGGGAGCGTTGTGTGGGAGCGTTGTGTGGGAGCGTTGTGTGAGAGTGTTGTGTGGGAGCGTTGTGTGGGAGCGTTGTGTGGGAGCGTTGTGTGAGAGCGTTGTGTGGGAGCGTTGTGTGGGAGCGTTGTGTAGAAGCGTTGTGTAGGAGCGTTGTGTGGGAGCGTTGTGTGAGAGCGTTGTGTGGGAGCGTTGTGTGGGAGCGTTGTGTGAGAGCGTTGTGTGAGAGCGTTGTGTGGTAGTGTTGTGTGGGAGCGTTGTGTGAGAGCGTTGTGTGGGAGCGTTGTGTGAGAGCGTTGTGTGGGAGCGTTGTGTGGGAGCGTTGTGTGAGAGCGTTGTGTGAGAGCGTTGTGTGGTAGTGTTGTGTGGGAGCGTTGTGTGGGAGCGTTGTGTGAGAGCGTTGTGTGGGAGCGTTGTGTGAGAGCGTTGTGTGAGAGCGTTGTGTGGGGGCGTTGTGTGAGAGCGTTGTGTGGGAGCGTTGTGTGAGAGCGTTGTGTGGGAGCGTGGAGGAGCGTTGTGTAGGAGCGTTGTGTGAGAGCGTTGTGTGGGAGCGTTGTGTGAGAGCGTTGTGTGGGAGCGTGGAGGAGCGTTGTGTGGGAGTGTTGTGTGGGAGCGTTGTGTGGGAGCGTTGTGTAGGAGCGTTGTGTAGGAGCGTTGTGTAGGAGCGTTGTGTGGGAGCGTTGTGTGAGAGCGTTGTGTGAGAGCGTTGTGTGGGAGCGTTGTATGGGAGCGTTGTGTGGGAGCGTTGTGTAGGAGCGTTGTGTGGGAGCGTTGTGTAGGAGAGTTGTGTAGGAGCGTTGTGTGAGAGCGTTGTGTGGGAGCGTTGTGTGGGAGCATTGTGTTGTCACGCGTTGTGTGAGAGCGTTGTGTGAGAGCGTTGTGTGGGAGCGTTGTATGGGAGCGTTGTGTGGGAGCGTTGTGTGAGAGCGTTGTGTGGGAGCGTTGTGTGGGAGCGTTGTGTAGGAGCGTTGTGTGGGAGCGTTGTGTAGGAGAGTTGTGTAGGAGCGTTGTGTGAGAGCGTTGTGTGGGAGCGTTGTGTGGGAGCATTGTGTGGGAGCGTTGTGTAGGAGAGTTGTGTAGGAGCGTTGTGTGAGAGCGTTGTGTGGGAGCGTTGTGTGGGAGCATTGTGTGGGAGCGTTGTGTGGGAGCGTTGTGTGAGAGCGTTGTGTGAGAGCGTTGTGTGAGAGCGTTGTGTGGGAGCGTTGTGTGGGAGCGTTGTGTGGGAGCGTTGTGTGGGAGCGTTGTGTGGGAGCGTTGTGTGAGAGCGTTGTGTGGGAGCGTTGTGTGGGAGCGTTGTGTAGGAGCGTTGTGTGGGAGCGTTGTGTAGGAGAGTTGTGTAGGAGCGTTGTGTGAGAGCGTTGTGTGGGAGCGTTGTGTGGGAGCATTGTGTGGGAGCGTTGTGTGGGAGCGTTGTGTGGGAGCGTTGTGTAGGAGCGTTGTGTAGGAGCGTTGTGTAGGAGCGTTGTGTAGGAGCGTTGTGTGGGAGCGTTGTGTGAGAGCGTTGTGTGGGAGCGTTGTGTGGGAGCGTTGTGTGAGAGCGTTGTGTGAGAGCGTTGTGTGAGAGCGTTGTGTGAGAGCGTTGTGTGGGAGCGTTGTATGGGAGCGTTGTGTGAGAGCGTTGTGTGGGAGCGTTGTATGGGAGCGTTGTGTAGGAGCGTTGTGTGGGAGCGTTGTATGGGAGCGTTGTGTGAGAGCGTTGTGTGGGAGCGTTGTGTGGGAGCGTTGTGTGGGAGCGTTGTGTGGGAGCGTTGTGTGAGAGTGTTGTGTGAGAGTGTTGTGTGAGAGCGTTGTGTGAGAGCGTTGTGTGGGAGCGTGGAGGAGCGTTGTGTAGGAGCGTTGTGTGGGAGCGTTGTGTGGGAGCGTTGTGTGAGAGCGTTGTGTGAGAGCGTTGTGTGGGAGCGTTGTATGGGAGCGTTGTGTGAGAGCGTTGTGTGGGAGCGTTGTATGGGAGCGTTGTGTAGGAGCGTTGTGTGGGAGCGTTGTATGGGAGCGTTGTGTGAGAGCGTTGTGTGGGAGCGTTGTGTGGGAGCGTTGTGTGGGAGCGTTGTGTGGGAGCGTTGTGTGAGAGTGTTGTGTGGGAGCGTTGTATGGGAGCGTTGTGTGGGAGCGTTGTGTGAGAGCGTTGTGTGGGAGTGTTGTGTGGGAGTGTTGTGTGAGAGCGTTGTGTGAGAGCGTTGTGTGGGAGCGTTGTGTGAGAGTGTTGTGTGGGAGCGTTGTGTGGGAGCGTTGTGTGGGAGCGTTGTGTGGGAGCGTTGTGTGGGAGCGTTGTGTGGGAGCGTTGTGTAGGAGAGTTGTGTGGGAGCGTTGTGTGGGAGCGTTGTGTGAGAGCGTTGTGTGAGAGCGTTGTGTGGGAGCGTTGTGTGGGAGCGTTGTGTGGGAGCGTTGTGTGGGAGCGTTGTGTAGGAGCGTTGTGTGGGAGCGTTGTGTGGGAGTGTTGTGTAGAAGCGTTGTGTAGGAGCGTTGTGTGGGAGCGTTGTGTGAGACCGTTGTGTGGGAGCGTTGTGTGGGAGCGTTGTGTGAGAGCGTTGTGTGAGAGCGTTGTGTGGTAGTGTTGTGTGGGAGCGTTGTGTGGTAGTGTTGTGTGGGAGCGTTGTGTGGGAGCGTTGTGTGAGAGCGTTGTGTGAGAGCGTTGTGTGGGAGCGTTGTGTGAGAGCGTTGTGTGGGAGCGTTGTGTGGGAGCGTGGAGGAGCGTTGTGTAGGAGCGTTGTGTGGGAGCGTTGTGTGGGAGCGTTGTGTGAGAGCGTTGTGTGAGAGCGTTGTGTGGGAGCGTTGTATGGGAGCGTTGTGTGAGAGCGTTGTGTGGGAGCGTTGTGTGGGAGCGTTGTGTGGGAGCGTTGTGTGGGAGCGTTGTGTGAGAGCGTTGTGTGGGAGCGTTGTGTGGGAGTGTTGTGTGGGAGCGTTGTGTGAGAGCGTTGTGTGAGAGCGTTGTGTGGGAGCGTTGTGTAGGAGCGTTGTGTGGGAGTGTTGTGTGGGAGCGTTGTGTGAGAGCGTTGTGTGGGAGTGTTGTGTGGGAGCGTTGTGTAGGAGCGTTGTGTGAGAGCGTTGTGTGAGAGCGTTGTGTGGGAGCGTTGTGTGAGAGCGTTGTGTAGGAGCGTTGTGTAGGAGCGTTGTGTAGGAGCGTTGTGTAGGAGCGTTGTGTAGGAGCGTTGTGTGGGAGCGTTGTGTGAGAGCGTTGTGTGGTAGTGTTGTGTGAGAGCGTTGTGTGAGAGCGTTGTGTGAGAGCGTTGTGTATGAGCGTTGTGTGGGAGCGTTGTGTGGGAGCGTGGCGTATGAGCGTTGTGTGGGAGCGTGGCGTATGAGCGTTGTGTAGGAGCGTTGTGTGGGAGCGTTGTGTGGGAGCGTTGTGTGAGAGCGTTGTGTGAGAGTGTTGTGTGAGAGCGTTGTGTATGAGCGTTGTGTATGAGCGTTGTGTGGGAGCGTTGTGTGGGAGCGTTGTGTGGGAGCGTGGCGTATGAGCGTTGTGTAGGAGCGTTGTGTGGGAGCGTTGTGTGGGAGCGTTGTGTGGGAGCGTTGTGTGGGAGCGTTGTGTGGGAGCGTAGAGGAGCGTGGCGTATGAGCGTTGTGTGGGAGCGTTGTGTGGGAGCGTTGTGTAGGAGCGTTGTGTGGGAGCGTAGAGGAGCGTTGTGTGAGAGCGTTGTGTGGGAGCGTTGTGTGGGAGCGTAGAGGAGCGTTGTGTGGGAGCGTTGTGTGGGAGCGTTGTGTGGGAGCGTGGAGCGTGGAGGAGCGTTGTGATTGGGCGACGGGCGTACCTTTGATTTTCTGTTTGTACTCCTCTGGCCGGTGGAGGTACATGGCGGCGGCGTCTCCGTTCAGCGGGTCGATGGGGTTGGGGTACGCCAGCAGCTGGGGCAGGAACGACTCAAAGATGTTGGTGAGATCTGGGAGGTGGGGAGGGGGGAGGGAGAGGGGGAGACCGAAACACGGACACGTCATTAACCGACTGCTCAAAAACTGCTTCCTCTACTTCCTTGAAGAAGTGATCATTAGGGGACTTTCAGCAGCAGTGAGCAGTTGAAGGGACAGGCTACGGCGTTCAAGAACAGGGCCGGTCCTAGGCATAGGCGAACTAGGCGGTCTCCTAGGGCGCCAAATGCCTGGAGGGCGCCAAATTCCAAAAAGATAATTTTGTCTCTATGAAAATATGTCTCAGCCTACTGTCTATTTTTGTCTTGAAACCATTGTCAATTTTTACTGTGGAATGTGTGGGTGGTGATGAGGCAGTACTGGTGGCTTAATGTGGTGGTGGTGGTGGTGGCGCTCCTAAAATGTGGGGGGAGGGGGGGGGCATTAAATCCTACTCTCGCCTAGGGCACCTAAATGCCTAGGACCGGCCCTGTTCAAGAATAATTATTTTCTTCCCACTTTGCGTGTGCGAGATTCTGTCTCCGCTCGTCCTGCCGTCGCAGACGCGTCACTGAGGACGGCAAAACCAGTCGTCCTCCCGTAGGTGACAGTTGGTCTGAGACACCAGGGAGTGTGGAGACAGAGTCACACATGCGCAGAAAGAAAAAAAACTTTTCCTCGAAACGCCGTAGCCGCCATCCCCTCAACTGTCGCTGCTTAACACTACAACAGCCATGAGGGGTCATTTGACCCCTGTGAGTAAACAGAGATGTTATATCTTTGCACTCTATCAAGTTTCAGGACCCTCCTTTCATGACTTTTCCTAGATATGTGCGTTCTACCACCCAGTATCCTTACATTTTCTAAATCACATCAGGATAAGCTAGTATGAAGCTATTTTGCAGTTTTTTTTCTGTGTAGGAAGCAGGCTAATTTACAAGCGGCCAACTAGTGGTCGTTGTGTGTAAATAGCAGCTTAGCATTGTAAAGAGCGGCTCTTTTAGTACCTAGGTAAAAAAGGCACGGCTGTTCTAGTGTTAAAGTCCCTACTATTCTGACTGGACTGGATAGGGTGGGAAGCGTTGTCATGGAGATTAAAGAAGGCTACTGTATATGTAACACGGTAATGGAGCCACCTCTGCTTACACAGTCCACATACTGTACTTGTTTGATGTGAGGGATGAGGGGGTAAGTATACATGGTAGTGTTGGAACGGGGCCTTTGTGTATGACCAGCAGATGATACAGCATGAATAAGAATCCCTTTCTCTGGGTCTATGGTAACAGGCCTTGTTGTCTCTCTGCTACACCTGCCCTAGGTGCAGTACCACAGATGTGCACTAGGTGTCACTGTTGAGTGTGTGTATACTACCAGTCCTTGAAAGGGAATGAAAGAAGGTGGTACTGCTGGGAGTCATTTTAGATGCCAGTACTCATTGTAAATGTTACAATAATGGCATTCATATTGTAAAGTGAGAGCAGTCAACACCATCCTTCCAGACAGGCTAGTGACCAAACTACTAGACCTGGGTCTATCACACTCTATATGTGCGTGGATCAAGGACTTCCTGACCGACCGCCCCCAGAGGGTGCGGGTGGGCCCCCACACCTCCACAGCCCTCAGCCTCAGCACTGGGTCACCCCAGGGCTGCGTGCTAAGCCCCATCCTCTACAACCTCTACACCCACGACTTCACCCCCGTCCACCCCAGCAACTACATCGTAAAGTTTGCAGACGACACCACCGTGGTGGGATGTATCTCAGGGGGGGACGAGGCGGCGTACAGGGATGAGGTAGAGCAACTGAGCAAGCTGTGCAAGGTTAACAACCTGCTGCTAAACAAGTCAAAGACCCAGGAATTCATTGTAGACTTCAGGAGGAAAAAGTCCGAGATCCAGCCCCTGCTCATCGACGGAGAGAGCGTGGAGAGAGTCTCAACCCTCCGATTCCTGGGACACAACATGCGGGATGACCTGGCCTGGAAGGACAACACTAAAGGCACCATCAAGAGGGCACAACAGCGGCTATACACCCTGAGATGCCTCAGGAAACAACACAACAAGCAGGAGATACTGGTGGCCTTCTACCACGGCGCAGTGGAGAGCATCCTCACCTTCGGCATCTCCAACTGGTTCCACAGCTGCACAACAGCGGAGAGAAACGAGCTACAGAGAGTCGTGAGAACAGCACAGAAGATCACCGGCGCCCCCCTCCCCTCTCTGGAGGAGCTGTACAACACACGCTGTCTCAGGAGGGCCTCCAAGATCTCCAGGGACCCGACCCACCCTGGGCACGTACACTTTGTCAAGCTGCCCTCGAACAGGAGGTACAGGACCCCGGCCGCTAAGACAAACAGACTGAAGGACTGCTTCTACCACAGGGCCGTCAAGGCCCTGAACACAGAAAAGGCCTAAGTTCTGGGCCCAGGACAGTCCGGACGGATTGTATGGCAGCTAGTGCTGAGGCACAAACATGTACATTTTCAAGCCTGCAAACTGTGACACTTTAAAATAATGTGAAAAAACACTCTTTGTGCAATATGACAACCCTAGTTGACTATCTGTGCAGTATAGTACAGTGGATTGTGTACATAGCCTTTATTGATGTAAACCAGCTCCTTACCTTCTTGTGATTTTATGCATCTATGCTTTTTCTAAAATGTGTTTTCTTTTTCCTTTCCTAACACCAGGGGAGCCACCCCTCCTAAATTTCGTTGTTTGGTACCTGTACTATAGCAATGACAAATAAAGTCCATTCCATTCCAGTCAAATATTGGAGCCTCTCATCAGTGGCGGACTCAGGCTGTTTGAAGGGCAGGGGGGCCGAAAAGAAAAAAAGGGCACCTACTGCACAACATGGGACCCCATCAGTGCACATGGTCAAGTTTAGACCATTGGAAGGGCAGCCAATAGGGTACATTCTCTAATTTTGCCATTCAAAAGGGCACTTTAGTGCGACGTTTTTCAACTGTGGGGGCACATGGTCAAGTTTAGACCATTGGAGGGGCACCAATAGGGCACGTCCTCTCATTTTTGCCACTCAAAAGGGCACTTAAGCGAGACGTTTCTCAACCGTGGGGGCACCAGGAGGGGCGGTCACCCCCCCTGCCCCCCCCCTGAGTCCGCCAGTGCCTCTCATATACTCTGCAGCAGTCCAGCTCAAGCGTTTGGTTGGTCTGTACGGATCTAATCAGAAGAATCAGGCAGACCCAGACAATGAGTCATTGATTGGGTTGTTTCGCCCTCCCCATGACGACCACTACATTTTCTGACGACCAATTTCGTTCTCTCTCTCTCTCTCTTCTGGTCCTTTACGCTGGTTAAAAAGCTCATGAAACCACTGGCTTTCCACCAAGCCGACAATAGGCCAAATCAAACATATTACCTAATCAGATTGACAGACCTAACAGCAAAACAGCAGAGGGGGGGGACACACACACACACACAGATCCACGATGAACCCTGCACTACCAAGGCGTTTCATAACTTCAGTGATCTTCTGATTAGTATTCCGTCACCTTCTCTCTCACAGAACATCCGTTTGAAAAGTGAGAAAGTCATTTAAAACAAGTCTGTAGCCTCTGTGGTCCCCTGGGCGACATATGAGAAGCTCTGGGGAAACATCTGGAACATCTGTTCAAAGTCACTTACACCAGCGCTGCTATCTCAACCTTGTGGAGAGACTGTGACAGGGAACCATGTAAATAATATGAGGGGGGGGACGGGGACGGACAGTGACTATGGAAACAGTGACAGTGACAGAGAGAAAGAGAAAGAGACATACAGAGAGAGAGAGAGAGGTGTGTGTGTGTGTGTGAGTGTGTGTGACAGTGTGTGTGTGTGTGTGTGTGTGTGTGTGTGTGTGTGAGTGCGTGCGTGTGAGAGTGTGTGTGTGTGTGTGTGTGTGTGTGTGTGAGTGAGTGTGTGAGTGTGAGTGTGAGTGTGAGTGTGAGTGTGAGTGAGTGTGAGTGTGTGTGTGTGAGTGTGAGTGTGAGTGTGTGTGTGTGTGTGTGTGAGTGTGAGTGTGTGAGTGTGTGTGTGCATGCGTGCGTGCGAGTGAGTGTGTGTGTGTGTGTGTGTGTGTGTGTGTGTGTGTGTGTGTGTGTGTGTGTGTGTGTGTGTGTGTGTGTGTGTGTGTGTGTGTGTGTGTGTGTGTGTGAGTGATAACAGCGTGGTCTCTGGTGCACCATCGCAGCTGACAGGTAGTTAATCATGGCTGTCAGGAGACACTCACAGGCCTGTACAGACCAGTATGTTTCCTGACCTTGCTGTGCTCAGGGTATTAGCTCGTTAGCTAGCGTTCACAAGCACTAAGAGGATTAGGGGGCATCACTGCAGCTGAATACCCAGAGGCCACCACTGCTTCTGCTCGTCACATGATGCCCGTGCGAAAAATTATCTAAGGCTATCGAGATAAATCTGGGATAGATGTGGATACAAAACTTTGGAGAGAATTCTTCTTCGATTTATTCACATCGATCTGCATTGCCTCCTCATCTTGTTCAAACAAATCTCAATAAAAATACGTAAAACATTTATCCCCTAAAAGGTTGGATCAGATTAGGACTCAAAAGGTGGTCTATTTAACCCCTTACCATTCCGGTAGAATTAGCCTAATAATAAAGAAGCCTATCCAAGGTATATCCAAAGTAAATTGAAAGCTGTTCTTGAACCATTTGGAGTAAAATGCAACGGGTTGGTCTCCTTCTGAAGGTAACGCTCTGAAGTTTGTTCCCCAACAGTAAGAATGACTAAGTGGCACTTAGCCACTATTTCTTTTCATTTTCACCTTAATATTTTTTTTGCAATGTAAACAAACTGTTGTTGTTGGAATGTTATCGGTCGGTGGTCGTCTATAAGGATTCATTGGTGAGTTTTATCAAATTTGTCAATGTAGTGTGTTTGTTGACAGCCTGACAGCAACGTTGATTGTGCCTGCTGTTGTGATTGAGATCTTGAGATGGATTACTTGGCTCGAAGTGCAAGAAGAGTCATAGCATCAATAACTGTGAGAGGATGTAACCATGACTACCTACGTAAACAGAGGAACAGGAAGCATGTACAGGGCAAGACAATTAGTATATGGCGCTAGCGCCGTCAGACGGTTAACAGGCTACGTTAAGGCGAACCCACTCACCGTAAAGAGCCGTCCACGTCTGGTTGATGACATCTAAACACACCGTCCCTGACCTGGGGCGATGAGGAGAGAGAGAGGGGGGGGGTTAGGACAGGAACACATAACCAACTCGTGAGCTTAGAATGATAAGGTTCTATCTCCGTTTAGGGCAGTTCAGAGATATTGAGCGTCAAAGTTTCTACATTCCATTATGTTTTGTGAGATGGAACCTTTGTATTTTATGAATTACTAACCCAAAAAATGTCAACATTTTAAAAATAACACCACACAGGCATTAATAAACACCTAATGGATCAGATTATGTAAAAAAAACTAAATTTTGACCAAAAATTGAGATAGAACCTTATAATTCGTCACGAACTCCCTCTACACTGCACTTGATTTCTTTCTTCCCCACTGTGAGCCTCTGCTAGCTAGTGGGTAACACTACTACTACACTTTCAGAGGCGTGCATAAATCCACCAATACGCCCGGGAGTGCTCGAGGCGGTGCCTCCCTCATCACCAGCGCTGCCGCCGTGGCAACGTGCTACAGGAGGATTATTCTTATTACGATCAGGTTCCTGTTCAGTGGTTTAAATCCTGTAATGCCTCTCACCGTTTTAATCTGGGAAATGAACAAAAACATCTATTTGTGTCCTTGAAGAGAAAATTGCTTTCATCCCCCCCCCTCTACCCCCTCTGGCGGCGGGAACTAAATGAAATAGAAGCATTTGGAGGAGGTGGCGTCGTCAGCTATCAGACAGGGTCATCATCACTTGACGATCACGGGAGAGGAACATAAGCACCACGAGCTACGGTGTGCAGACATCATTCTGAATGACGCACGGTTAAAAAGCTCTGTCCGTTTAGGCCGAGGCAGTGACCACCCTTAAGATAGAGGCAACATTTCGTGAGCTTAGAATGATAAGGTTCTATCTCCGTTCAGGGCAGTTCAGAGATATTGAGCGTCAAAGTTTTTACATTCCATTATGTTTTGTGAGATGGAACCTTTGTATTTTATTAATTACTAACTCAAAAATGTCAACATTTTAAAAATAACACCACACAGGCATTAATAAACACCTAATGGATCAGATTAGGTAAAAAACTAAATTTTGACCAAAAATGGAGATAGAACCTTATAATTCTAAGCTCACGATTTCCTGCTAATGGATTATTATCAGTGATCATTCCTGTGAGTGTTTCTTTATAAAAGGGTCATTCTGACACACTTACGCTTCATCGATGTTGGGATGAAAAATCTTATTCATGAATCCTGCAAACAAGAGGACAAACACAAGCTCAGGGTGCAGATCAGACTGGGATGTTATTCAACACCTGAGGGAGTGAGTATGAACCCCACCGAGCCACCCCTGACCCCCCACCCCCGACCACGTACCTATAGATGGTGATTTGAAAGGGTATTTGTCCGGTAGGTCTACTCGCACCTTCCACACACCGCCCTCGTATGGTGCTGGATGGGAGACAGAGAGGAGGGGAGACAGAGAGAGAGAGGGGAGGGAGAGAGCGAGAGGAGGGGAGACAGAGAAGAGGGGAGACAGAGAGAGAGGAGGGGAGACAGAGAGAGAGAGAGAGGAGGGGAGACAGAGAGAGAGAGAGAGAGAGAGGGAGAGAGAGAGAGAGGAGGGAGGGAGAGAGCAAGAGGGAGGGACGGAGGGAGAGAGAGAGAGGGAGGGAGAGAGAGAGAGAGAGGGGGGGGGAGAGAGGGGGGGAGAGAGAGAGCGAGAGAGAGAGAGAGAGAGGGAGAGAGAGAGAGAGAGGAGGGGAGAGAGAGAGGAGGGGTGAGAGAGGGGGGGAGAGAGAGAGAGAGGAAGGGAGAGAGCGAGAGGGAGGGAGAGAGAGAGAGGAAGGGAGAGAGCGAGAGGGAGGGAGAGAGAGAGAGGGAGGGAGAGAGAGGAAGGGAGAGAGAGGAAGGGAGAGAGAGACAGGGGGGGAGAGAGAGGGAGAGAGCGAGAGGGAGGGAGAGAGAGAGACGGTGGGGGGGAGGGAGAGTGAAAGAAGAGGGGGGGGGGAGAGGTTGATCAGCAGGGACAGTGGACAACAAAGCCATAACCATGCGTTATTCATTTTTATGGACCCAATACTGCAGGACTATAGTACCTCACATTGGTCAAAGCACTACTACTTCATGGAGAATTGAGCAGTCCTTTATTTTCTTTAGATTCTTATGCAGTAATGTGTTTTAGCCAGAGGCGCTTCAGACCTCTTTCCCACTCAATCACTCTGTGTGATATAGAGACATCAAAGCAGTGTGTGTGTGTGTGTGTGTGTGTGTGTGTGTGTGTGTGTGTGTGTGTGTGTGTGTGTGCGTGCGTGTGTGTGAATGAGTGATAATGTACTCCCAGAATAACTGTGCGTAACGAGAGCCTCATGTGTCGGACTGGAACGACACGCACGCACAGACACACACAGACACATAGAGACACACACACACACACACACACACAGACACACACAGACACACACAGACACACACAGCAGTACTTTCTGCATCTCACACTCACACACACACACACACACACACACACACACACACACACACACACACACACACACACACAAGGTTTGACAGATGATGTGTAAAACAGGGTGTATTTCCTGCAGAGGGACAGGATCTCCTTCTGCCCAATCCTGAGGGGAGCCGGCTGCGTTCCGGTCCATTCTATGCTCACACCCCCCCCCCCCCCCCCCACTCACCACCCCTATCCCCGTGAACTCGCATCACGCTCTTGACAGGAGGCTTATCCTGTGGTAACTGACCTGAGGGCCTGGGTTCGATCCAGTAGGATCATATGAATCTCTTTCACTGTCCTGTTACGACTTTGAATAAACCTGGAACGTTATTAAGACCAATAATTACCAGAAACTTGAATCCCTGTTTCCTGACTCAATGTCTTTATTATATTAGGGATTGGGTTAGATTGGGAGTGGGAGGGGGTAATTATAGAGAAAAGAAAATGCTCCGAGGCTATCAAGATAAATCTGCAAGAGACGTTCAGTGTGGTTTCTAAACTTTGGAGTAAGCCCTTTCTCAATTTGATTCTTATTTACACTACAAAAATATACATATACTTTTGTTTTTGCTCCAATTTTTCACGAGTTGTACACAAAAGGCCTGTGTCAGATCTGTGTCAGTGAGCACTTTGCTGAGATAATCCATCTACCTGACAGGTGTGGCATATCCAGATGCTGATTAGACAGCATGATGATTGCACAGATGTGCCTTAGGCTGGTCACAATAAAAGGCCACTCGTGTGCAGATTCAACAAATTTGAGAACACAATTTGAGAGAAACAGGTCTTTTATGTACATAGAACGTCTTAGGTCTTTGATTTCAACTCATGAAAAAGTGGTGCAAAAAGAAACAAAAACATGTTGTGTTTATATTTTTGTTCAGTGTATCTGTATGCCTTCTCACCGAACAAAATAATGAAAACATGTATCACAGATTAGATCAGATGAGGACAGGGACTTGATAGGGGGTTCAAAACAATCAACTGGTTAAGAGAGACAAAAAGACAAACAAGATAGGCAGAGACAGACAAGACATGTTCTAAACATAATCTGAAAGGGCTAGAACAGACATATAAACACACACACACACACACACACGTAATCAGAAAACTTACTTCCTTGTGGCCCGAAAAACTTCACTACAAATTCGTTCAGCCCGCTGAGGATAGTGACTTCGTGCTTGCTCTCGATGCTGAGTGGCCGTTAGGGAGAACAAAGGCAGGTGGTTTGACATCACACACACATGGATATGAAGAACATGAAGAACACCCTGACCTGCTCACACACTGGGTATGAAGAACATGAAGAACACCCTGGGAACACACAGGGAGCTGGCGGTCTGATAAATAATGCATGGTTCCTTTCCTCCCACTTTGTTTTGGGTCGCCACGGCGTTTGACCTCACTGAGACGCTCGTTAATCTTCTGACGTGGGACAGCGCAGTGTGTGTGTGCGTGTGTGTGTGTGTGTGTGTGTGTGTGTGTGTGTGTGTGTGCGTCCTGAGGGCAGTGTCATCATCACAGGCGGCCTCACGAGGGAGTTGTGGAGGAAAACTGAATCTGACAAGTACCTCTTCTCTCCCTCTTTCTAGGCCCTATGTGTTTCTCACTCACTTGCTCGCTCTCACACGCACGCACGTACAGGGTTTGGTAGGAAAGTGAAAGAAAAGGAGAATGGCTTTGTTGGACAGGTAGTGCAAACAAACCAATCAATGGGAAAAGCAAATCCTCTGAGATTCTCCTCTGACCTCTGACCACTCAGTTTGCCTATAAGTCAATGTCAATTATTAGCTGTGTTTGCTGAACGCACCCCCCCCCTCCCACCCTAAGTTCTTTGCTTAGATTTTTTTTTTGGCTTCTTTGCTCAGATTTCGTCAGGCATTCTCCCTACCTCTATGCCAAAGTTCAGCCCAACATCTGACAGCTCCACCACACCCACCTCACCCACCCCTCCTCCTCAAATGCTGCCAGATGACTGATCTCCCTCCCTCCCTCCCTCCCTCTTTGCCTCCCTCCCTCCCCTCTCTCTCTCTAGGCAACCATCACCCGGGCCATCAGCCGATCAGATTCCAGGACCACCTGCCTGCCTTCCAAACCTTTATTGCTGAACCGTACACAGTAGCCACACAGATGATTGACAGCTACTGTTCTCAATCAAGAGGCCTTAAGAGCGAAGCCAGAGCTGCTTGGCTCCGTTCTGAAGCCTCTGGGCTTTCCAGCACATTCCCGGAGATGAGATGACTCCGGTTATTCTCATCAACACTGTGTGAATCTCCCGTCTGACGCCTGTGTGAGTAAGGCAGGCCTGCAGCACATGAGTCAAGCTGTTCGTTATTCCTGACACCTTTCAGTTGGAGGGTGTGACCAAAAACCCTGTGATGAAGGAACAGTTTGCAGCACCAACTGTTGTTGTTTTAGGGGGAATTAATTATCCAATCCCAACTCAATTAGCTTCGTTCTACCGTCTTGTTGTGTGGACGTCATGTACCGGAGAACCCTATAGGACCTGTGGCCTCCAGGGCGTTTGTGGTCCTCGTGTACAGCAGGCCTCGAACATCTGGCACCCAGGGAGGAGGGTGGATAACCTACTGCCTGTACTGAGGGTCCTCTGCTCCCGGCCATTTAAATGCCTGAGACTCGAGTTACACAGTTAATTACAGTAATCGCCGAGCACCCCCCGCACCCCTCCAACATCCCCTTACTGCACTATTAGGCCTATATCACATATAAACATATCTTATATCAACATATCTTATATCCAACATCCCCTTACTGCACTATTAGGCCTATATCACATATAAACATATCTTATATCAACACTCCCTACTACACTTGCTAGGCCCGTATCCTAAACTCAGGAGTCTCCTATCTCACTGCTCCATCCTGCCTTATTGTGCTCCATCCTGCCTTATTGTGCTCCATCCCAGTGTGGTACGTGAGATTCATTACAGACGGAGATTCTCCCAGTGATTGTGATCAGAGACAGGGGGGGGGGGGGGGGGGAGAAAGGGAAAGCTAGCTATAGAGGAGAGGAGATAGAGGGAACGAGAGAATGAGGCGGGATAATGAATGAAGCAGGTTGGAGAGCAAGAGGATAAAAAACATGAGAGAAAAAGAGAGTGGGGAGAAAAAACACTAACAGAAATGGAGAGTGTGGGGGGGTGATATACCAGTTTATACAACAGTTAGTTCCGACCAAGTAATTTGATTGGACAAGAGGCTGATATACAGTATAACAGCACTGGGACTTTTAACTACAGTATATGTATCACTCCGCCGCACAGATGTTCTACTAAATGACCGTTAATTAGACTACATGTTTGTGTTCAGGTTACTAGGTAACAGTCCATTTGAAGTTCAGTTGCGGAACTATTAAATGGCGCTGTAGAACTGTTGTATAAAAGCAATATCACACTCAAGGTCGTGCTGTTATACTGAATATCAGCACGGCTGTGATTGGGTCGTAGGTACGAGGCCGTGCTGATATTCAGTATAACACACTCCCTCTCGTGTGATATTGCTTAAATGACCCGCAGCAGCAGCGGCAGAGGATGAGGGGAGAATATGCTTGGGCCAGGGGCCTTTGGCAGTCAAAATGCGAGAAGAAGAAGGAAGAAACTGTACAGGGGGTAGAGGGGACAGAGAGGCTTCAGGGGGGAACTGAAAACACGTCTTTCTACTTACGATCCCCAATCTAGAAACACAATGGGCCCTATTATGCACTTCTTAACTTGCCATCTTAAGTCTTAATTAAGACGCACCGCCAGGTTAAGACCTACCGCCACCCTTATTATGCGCTTCATACGCGCTACTGCTATTATGCAGGTGTCGATAGGCGCCCACACATAAGACGTAATACTCCCGTGCATATATTACTCATTGTGGGAGTGTTCATATGTTAATGAAGTGCACTAGGCGCCGCTGCTATTATGCGATCTGACTTTGCTCCTAGCGCTAAGAAGTGGTTTGAAAAGTTCTTAAGTTTAGACTTCATGCACGTTTTGAAACACGAGCGCGCCTCCGCGGTTTGCGCATGCATGTGGGCACACATGAACACGCACGTGGCTCCACGGCAAGACGTCAATTACGGTCACAGTATAAATGCTTTATTTCAGAAGGGAGAGGCCAGCACTGTACAGTATGTTGCCTCCGCATACTGTGCACATACAGTACGAGCATGCCGTGCGTAATATAATGACATCAACATCTGTCATTCCTGCAGTCTTCCAGCGACCCCTCTGTAATACTTCTCAACTCACAAGCGGAGGTATTGCCGTGTTTATTCAGAAAATAATGATTGCTGTGTTTATTCTGAATACTATATCACACAAGGTTGTTCCATGTTGCCAGGTGACTGTCTCCCTTCCGTCTCCCTGTCTGCAGTTGAACTTAAACCAGCTGACCTGTTCTTTCCTTTAACGAATTTGAGTATAAGGTTCCCTTGCACAGAAAACGAGTAAGCTCGAGATAAGATTGCGAACTGACGAGCCTTGACCTCATGCACGAGCTTGTTACTTTCTTCTGCAGAGAAGCGCGCTGACCTCCTTCTTAGGACTTCCATAATAGCATAGCGCTAATGACTCAACGCAGCCGGTTCTTAAAGGGAATGGCACCTGGCACGCTGATTGGGTTGATTGAGAAGACGCCCAAAACACACCCATGACTAATTTCTTTGCTTAGCGCCGGGTTTTAGGCGCCCACTACCGCACGCATAATAGCAAAGTGGCCTTGACCACGCCTCCACGTCTTAAGTTTAGATCTACCGCCTCGTCTTATTGCTTAAGACTTATGAAGTGCATAATAGGGCCCAATGTATGAGAACCCAATTGTCAATCGGGGGGGGGTTATGGGGTATGGGTATCTAATCAGCTGCAGACCCCAGGAGTCGCGCCGCGGGCTAACTGACACTCGCCATATTGTGCGCAGCTGTGGCGGCTGTGGCTCAGGAGGTAGAGCCGCCGTCAAATGATCGCAAGGTTGGCAGATCGGCGGTTCGAGCCCCGGCTGGCCATATGTCGATTCGAAGTGTCCTTGGGCAAGCACTGAACCCCAAATTGCTCCCAGTGAGCGGGCCGGCGCCTTGCATGGTAGCTTGCCACCATTGGTGTGTGAATGTGTGTGTGAATGGGTGACTGAGAGGCCGTTGTGAAGCGCTTTGGATAAAGGCGCTATATAAGTGCAGTCCATTTAGCTACCAAAGGTTAGGCTAGGGTACCAGTCCCTGTACCAAAGGTTAGGCTAGGTTACCAGTCCCTGTACCAAAGGTTAGGCTAGGTTACCAGTCCCTGTACCAAAGGTTAGGCTAGGTTACCAGTCCCTGTACCAAAGGTTAGGCTAGGTTACCAGTCCCTGTACCAAAGGTTAGGCTAGGTTACCAGTCCCTGTACCAAAGGTTAGGCTAGGTTACCAGTCCCTGTACCAAAGGCTAGGGTACCAGTACCTGTACCAAAGGCTAGGCTAGGCAGCCAGTCCCTGTACCAAAGGTTAGGCTAGGCTGTCAGTCCCTGTGACCAATGAGATGTGGGAGCACGTTTGGCTGAGGAACCTGCTGATTTCAACGTCACAGGCCCACACACTTTTAAAAAAAGACACACACCAAGACATCTGTACGCACTGAAACAGAAAGGCATTCACATAGCCGTTCACAGTGCCACACCAATACACACACACACACAAACCAATACTCACACCAACACACACGACACAGACACACTTATGACGCTTTTCCACTACCGTGCCGAGTCTGCCCGGTTTGTTTTCACTTTCTCAACTGCCAACTGAGCCGTACCGGGCCATAGTACCCGTGCCGTTTTTAGTCCCAGTTCGAGAGGGGTAGGCCTACTTTTGGTACTTTTGTGCCAGGCTGTGTGTGACGTGTGACGCTGCAGACCGTTGATTGGTCAATGGAAATCGGCAAAATCGTCATCCCATGTTCCATCCCATATACACACACACACACACACACACACACACACACACACACACACACACACACACCTGTGTGAACTGTGAAGCCAACCCTCCGTTAGCTGTATTAGCACCAGCGGGGGTCTGGCTGTTCGTCAAGACGTCCAGACAGGTTTACAGTCCGACCCACTGGGTTTTATTGAGCTCGGCCCAGGAAGTCGTGTATTTACTCTTCCTGCCCAGAGAATAACTACATGTCATTGTCAACCTCCCCCTTCTCTCCCCCTCCTCCCCCTTCCTCTCCGCCAGTGGTGTGAAGGCAGCGCGGCTCTCCTGTTAAAAGACTGTTATTATGTCAGCCTCATAAAACTCCCAACCGTCTCACTGAGTAATAGTGATGGATGGCGAACCCTAGACCCTAGCCTTTACCGCCAGTCAGTCAACAGCCTGAATGCCAACAGCTATTCAAACAAAAGGAGGGAGATGAGATACACAGGTTAGTTTACCCTCTAATAACACCTATCTGTTAGGTCTCATTTAGCATTTAATACCACGTGACACGACCCTACTGCAAGCCCGAGGACACTCCGTAGAAGGGGTGACAACGCTGTATGACAACACTATAAAACACTGACATATCGTGACGTTAGAATTATACGGTTCTATCTCAATTTTTGTCAAAATTGAGTTTTTTACATAATCTGATCCATTAGGTGTTTATTAATGCCTGTGTGGTGTTATTTTTAAAATGTTTACATGTTTTAGTTAGTAATTCCTAAAATACAAAGGTTCCATCTCACAAAACATAATGGAATGTAAAAACTTTGACGCTCAATATCTCTGAACTACCCTAGACGAAGATAGAACCTTATAATTCTAAACTCACGATATCCTAACTGTCGTCCCTGAGTGTGAAATTAGCTCACCAAGATCACCAAACAATCCCCACCCTCCACCCTCCCTCCACCTGGGGATTAGTATGGATTAAGTCATAATCTGTGGCCATTAGGTCAATATGCCTTTAAGCAGCACACTTTTTCTAACCCCCTGGGGCCCCCCTCCGTCCCCTCAGCTCTGAGGCTGTAAACCAGTCTCAAGGCCGTGCCACAGTAAACCATAGACCTATCCTGGGTTGGTCTCCCGCGGGCGGCCATATTGTGTGGTTGGTCCGGTTTATTCCGGACATGCCCCGTCTTCCATTTTAGGTCGAATCCAACTGTCAACATCTCTGACCAGGGCCAAGAATATCCCCGAGCAGAAAAGAGGAAAACCGACATGACGATTATGATACAAATGGGTGTACCGTATGGTTAAAAAAGAATGTGGTGTGTGTAGACCGCTCAAATGTTTTCCTGCTTTAGAAGCAACAGGGTGGCAAAGCAGAAAGCACCAGTCCTGACAGGGCCTGGCGGTGCGGTGCGGTGGAGGCAGCTCTCTCTGGTCCCACGTTAGCGTGCCTCCACTCACAAGGGGCGCTAAAAGAATGGTGTTACAAAATATTGTATGAAAATAATAGTGTCAGAAATAGTGTCTCCTCAGAGTCGAGACGAGAGGAGGCGTGAGGCGAGGCGAGAGGGGAGACTCAGAAACATCTCCTGATCAAACTCCCACGTGGGAAGCAGCAGACAAGAGAACAGACTGGCCGACATCTCGTTTTCTCTAGAGTATTCCAAGGACTGGGACTTCCAAGTCGTTTTAAATGGATTGCATTATATAGCGCCTTTATCCAAAGCGCTTTACAACGGCCTCTCATTCACCCATTCACACACACACACACACTCACACACCAATGGCGGCAAGCTACCATGCAAGGCGCCGGCCGGCCCGCTCACTGGGAGCAATTTGGGGTTCAGTGTCTTGCCCAAGGACACTTCGACATGTGGCCAGCCGGGGCTCGAACCGCCGATCTGCCAACCTTGCGATCATTAGACGGCAGCTCTACCTCCTGCGCCACAGCCGCCGGACTTGCAAGTCACCAAACTATATAGTACATTTTTTTACATAGCCATAGCCGATAATACATAGCCATTTATTTGTAAAGTACATAACTTGAAATGCCACATGAGCTTAGTTCAACTGTCTTACCCATCAGACCCCAAAATAAACGTTTTTGTAAACAATGCAATTGTAACAGTGATAGCTTCAAAATCTGGTTCAAACTATCATTTTGATCTCATGGATGGTCAGTCTATAGATCCGTCTTTGGATTTGAGAGTAGTTACATTTATCCAGCTGCTTTGTTATTGTTTGAATCCCAGACTGCCCCTTTAAAGAGAAACATATGTTGTCGATCACAGAAGGGATATAGATAGCCCAACCCTGAGATAGAGGCAGGGGACGGGGAGAGAGGACAGAGAGAGAGGAAAGGAACAGAGACAAAGAGGGGTGGGAAAAAGACACGAAGGCATGCAGAGAGAGAGAGAGAGAGAGAGAGAGAGAGAGAGAGAGAGAGAGAGAGAGAGAGAGAGGGAGAGGGAGAGGGAGAGAGAGAGTGCTGACCTATCTATTAGATCTGAATGACATCACCACAGCAGACCACAGGGCTGGGACTGATAATGATGATGAGACTGCCTGTGTGTGTGAGAAGAATCTGTGTTAGCGATGACGACAAGTCGTGTGTGTGTGTGTGTGTGTGTGTGTGTGTGTGTGTGTGTGGGTGTGTGTGTGTGTGTAGGCGTTGGTGAGAGCAGAGGCACAGAGGGAGGCCAGCAGAACCACTCGTCCTCTCTCTCATGGGGATTTAAAGGAAACCTATTATGCTGTTTTTCCACAAGTTAATGCAGGTCCTCTGGGGGTCCCCAAAACATATCGTTCAAGTTTTTCACTGATAATAAACTACCAGTCAGATTTTAATCCCAGCACGCCTCTAAACGCATCTGTGTCTGTCCCTTCTCTGGGAGGGCTGTTTCTCTAGGAGGGCTGTTTCTCTGGGAGGGCTGTTTCTCTGGGAGGGCTGGTTCACGGGTCAGGATCAATCATCAGCGGTTCGCTTGATGGCAGCGAGGAATCCCAAAAAACATTGAAATAGAAACTATCTGTTTCCCTTTGAATGTAAGAAGGCACGGCCGGGGGGGGGGGAAACGTCCAACAGAGAGCCTCGATGAGACCCCGATCAGCGTAGGAGGGGGCAGACAATCTGAACGGCTTGTCGAACGCATGTTTTGTCCCGAAATATGCCAACCCACAAAAGAAACTGATCGAATTGCTTTTTGATTTCACAGTTTCTGTGTTAGTCGGGTCATCAGAGATCCAAATGTACAGTACACCAACCGCTGAAAAGGTGGGGGGTTTTCATAATATGGGACCTTTAAGAGGGTAGGGGAGACAAACCACTCTGACTGGGCATCTGGTTACCCACAAAATACCTGCCATTACCACCGGGAACATATATACTACCACACACGACACCACTCTCACCTTACCGGTTGGTGTACAGCCTCGGGGTGGTGGCCCGCGTCTGCAACAGGTAGGTAGGGATGCAACAGGTAGGTAGGGATGCAACAGATTGATTGGAAAGTGCATCACGACTGTGGAATGCTGAGGTGCATTCATTGTTTTCTTCTCTCAGTGGTGTCAGCCTTGCCCCTCAAGCTTACTGGCAAAGATTTAAGACTGACACACACACACAAACACACACACAAAAACACACACACACCTCTCGTCACACTCGTCTGGGGCCCCATCATGTGCAATCAAAGGCTCTGCAGATGAAAGGCAGGAAACAAGTTAAGTCCTGAGGAGGAGCTTTACAGAGAACGAGAGATCATCATAAAAATAGAAATAGAGAGCAAAAGAGCATGAGACGGAACAGAACCGAACATCTGACGCTACGCTGAGCGTCTGAAAGATGTTCAAAGTTGTCTGGCTGACAGAACAGATGCAGAGCTCTCCTTCAACAACAACAACAACAACAACAATAATGCTGTCCTGTCTCACTCTGGGTCTCACGATGGGCCCGATGCCCACTCTCTGATATAGAGCCTTATGAAGAGAGAGAGAGAGAGAGAGAGAGAGAGAGAGAGAGAGAGAGAGAGAGAGAGAGAGAGAGAGAGAGAGATGGGGGAGGGGAGGGGAGGGGGAGAGAGAGAGAGAGAGAGAGAGAGAGAGAGAGATGGGGGGAGGGAGGGAGAGACAGACACAGAGAGAGAGAGAGAGACAGACAGAGAGAGAGAGAGAGAGAGAGAGATGGGGGGAGGGAGGGAGAGAGAGACAGACACAGAGAGAGAGAGAGAGACAGAGAGAGAGAGAAAGACAGAGAGAGAGAGACAGAGAGAGAGGAGGGGAGGGAGAGAGAGAGAGAGATGGGTAGAGAGAGAGTGAGAGAAAGAGAGCGTCGCTCTGTGCCAAGCAGGATTACTGTGTGACCTCCGCTACACCACACCAGGGTCTGGGAACACAGGCTGCCAGCGTAGCGCGGCAACCCTCACCCCCAGAGGAGGCGAGGGAGAAAAGCAGCCGGTCCGTGATCCTTAGGAGTGTAGGATCGACACCATTCAAATGGTTTTGGATTCCCTGTCCTCTCCCCTATCCGGACACGTTTGAATTGTTATCCTAACCCACGGTAAATCACAGTTATTAACCCGCAAAGGGCACCGTCTTTGCCCGTGAATAACACCGGCTATGGAGGTGGTACAATCACAATACTCCTTACCACCGCTCTGACACCCCGAGAAGTTATGCTTTTAACCGTAAACTCAATGAACCGGGAGTTCACCCGCTGCTGCAAGCGTATCTATAACGAACGCAGAGATTGAATGAGCCCCGCGTCAGTCAGCCTTTCCGTAGAAATACGTCGCACCGTTATATATCTAACGTTACATGTTTTAAGGCTGATCTGTGCATGATAGTGCTGCATTATGTTGATCTATTTATATCGATCTATTATTGCCAATTCCTTATTACCAGTGGAAAGGGGGATGGCTAAAACACTTTGAATGGGATAGATAGGACTTTCCGTTCAATGAGGCATGATACTCGCGAGTTCATCTCGCTTTTCCCCCCGTTGATGTATTAAACAATCTAAGCAATCTAATCAGAGCAGTTGTTATTATGTAATATTATTGATGGATGTGCCATTTTTGATGGACAGCAGTGAGCGGATGACTTGATGTGAGCATGTATTGACTAATGCCGATAGTCTTGCTCCGAAACCGGAGCTGTCTACAGCGGATTCAAACTATCGTAATTCATGAACTATATGCCCAATCTAAAGAATTCAAAGAATTTCTGAAAGCAGAGAAGTTGCACTTTTTGAACAGTTGTAGGCTTATTATGGTAGTTCACCAACAAAAAAAGCACAGTGCTCAACGTGTCAGGAGAAATAAAAATAGAATTGTGTCGGCATTTCCCTGGTTGCGAGATCTAAACTAGTCTACTAGAACTGAAAGCGGCAAGTTACAGGCACTTAACATTACATGTTGTAAGGCTGATCTGTGCACGATAGTGCTGCATTTTGACAATATTCTTATCGCATTTCCCCCTGCTGATCTGTATAGCGGGGGGAATCTTATGACACTGTTATGACGCGTAACTCCGCCTACTATCTCCTGCTCCTCCTACTCGTTCCTGGTCTGTTGTGTATAGTGGAAACCCAGAACTGTTCAAAAGCGTGCCGAAGCGAGCCGTGCCAAGCCGTGCCGGGCCGGTCAATGGAAAAGCGCCAATATAGTACACAGGCCCCGTTAGCCAAGGGTGGTAGCCACGGGTGGGGCTGTTCCACCCAGCAGCATCCCAACCTACTTTCATCAGCATTTACAGGCAATTATCTATTATTATCTACTTCTTCTTCTTCGGTGTATGGGTTGTTGTTTCCTCTCCACTCCACCAGGCTCGGGACCGAGGGGCTACCCTTTTACCACCCCGAGACCTGGTTGTGGGGCTCACCCGGGCTATATTTCTGGACACCCCTCCAGAAGCCACGTCATCGTCTCGTCATCTAATACCGACAGACCATGCATCCCGTTGGGTGGGTGGTACACCGGGCAATCCAGGATAACATGGTCTGCGGTTTGGTCCTCTGCGCCACACTCGCACGACGCATTTGGGGCCAAGCCCCATCTGTGCATTGGTTATCTACTGATAAACAAAGACAGAGAAGGGTTGACGACGTCACTGTGAGAGTCACAAAGCAAAGATGCAACGTCTAAGTCTGTTTGTGACTTCTTCTTCATCAAAGGTGAAAAATCTGGAGATGTTTGAGTACAAGTTTAGATGTTTATTTGACTCAATGATCCTGCTTTGAGTGGTAGCCTAGCACAGAGGTTCCCTCATTGCTGCCTAGCGTGTCATAGTCTTTTTAGCGTCTTTATCCAAAGCGCTTTACAATGGCCTCTCGTTCACCCATTCACATTCACATTCACTCAGCAAGCTACCACGCAAGGCGCCGGCCCGCTCATTGGGATCAATTTGGGCTTCAGTGTCTTGCCCAAGGACACCTCGACGCATGGACAGGAGGATCGAACCGCCGACCGTGCGATCATCAGACGCTGGCTCTACCTCCTGAGCCACAGCCGCCACAGGGCTCCCAGTGCATGCTGGTAAAGGGAGGGGTGGAGCCGTACCTGTCAGCGCCTTACTTACACAGTGTGTGTTCAGCCTCTGTTAACATGCTGGATTAGGATCTGCCGTTCACTCTATTGTCCTCTGATTTGCCCTGTTTACACTTAGTCCACCCTTGTATGCTCCTGCCATCATGGCCTCCACAGTGTCACACAAACATTAAAAACAGGATTACTGCTAAATAACCAATGTTGTTCTCACACAATAGCACACCCGGCACCACCTGGCCAACCCCTGCCTGCCTGCCTCCCTCCCTCCTCCCCCCCTGCCTGCCTGCCTCCCTGCCTCCCTCCCTCCCTCCCTCCCTCCTTGCCTCCCTCCCTCCCTCCCTCCCTGCCTGTCCTGTTCCGGGGCCCTGGCCTGCTCTGATAAGTGAATGCAGGTGGAGCGCTAGGACGGCAGGACGGCCGCAAACCTCCTCACCATCTTGTCTCACTTCCCTTTCCTGCCCGCGGACACACAACACTCCCTGTCCTACCACTGCTCTCCACACACACACACACACACACACACTCCCTGACCCACCACTGCTCCACACAGAGACACACACTCCCTGTCCCCCCACTGCTCTACACACACACACACACACACACACACACAAACTCCCTGTCCCCCCACTGCTCTACACACACACACACACACACACACACTCCCTGACCCACCACTGCTCCACACAGACACACACACACACACACACACCCTGTCCCTCCACACAGACACACACACACACACACACACACACACACACACACACACACACACACACACACTCACACACACACACTCTCTGTCCCACCACTGCTCCACACAGAGACACACACACACAGACACAGACACACACACAGACACACACACACACACTCTCTAGTGACCTCTACTCTTAATTACAAACTAAAAAACAGGAACACTCCCAGGCCAGGCTCCCACACCGAGGCTGCATCTGAGCCAAGTCTGCAGAGTTCTCTGGAAGTTCAGGGACATCAATGTTATCTATGCTTCCATTCAGGCCAGAGTCTCACGAAGCCTTGACCACTCCTCTGAGCTCAGCAACCGCAGTGAGGGTCTATAACTCTACCCTTAGCCATAACTCTACCCTTAGCCGTAACTCTACCCTTAGCCATAACTCTACCCTTACGGGCTAAGGGCCTTAGCCATAACTCTCCCAATTCAGGTTGAGCGTGGCTAATGTGAAGGACATGGCCTTATTGGCCTCATTCCATTGCGCTCAATTTAAACCTATGAAAAGTAGTCGTCCTCTTCATCTTCTCCAGAGAGCAGAACCAGTAGAAGTCGACACATCACCTATAAATGATAATGACAATGTAGGCCTAGTTGCTACGAGGCATAAGGCCCTCCGACGCTAAGCTAATCTACCTTAACCGACTGCTTTTCCTAGCCGATGCGTGCGAGACGTAGGATATTAGCAGCAGTGGAATGCTTCGAACCAAGGCAGGAGATTTAACGGTTGCAGATTGTTCTTTGGAGGGGGGGGGTCACACATTTGGATCCGTCTCCAAAGAACAACGGAGGGGGGAAAGGGAGAGTATGCCCCCCCGGCCCTCCACCCCCCCAACCCCGACCTGTTGGATGTCGGGGGAAAGGGAGAGTCTGCCCCCCCGGCCCTCCACCCCCCCAACCCCCACCTGTTGGATGTCGGGGGAAAGGGAGAGTCTGCCCCCCCGGCCCTCCACCCCCCCAACCCCCACCTGTTGGATGTCGGGCTAGTCCACGTGGGAGTCTCTCGAGACTCTCTTGACATCAGAGGACTGGTGTTCTGTGGGGGGACGGGGGGACTTCAAGGTCGGTTGTTATCTAGTGAGAGAGAGGAGTGAGACTTTTTCCCTCCATTGTTCGGTGGGCCCCTCGTTCGTTCTTCCAACGGTTCCCTGGCTCCTGGCCTGTTCTCAAGGCTGCGTTGTGAATATGGAACGAGTGGCAAGTGCGAGCACGAGCAAAAGAGAGAGAGAGAGAGAGAGAGAACCTCCATACGCTTTACATATCAATGGAGCTGTGACACCTCCCCCCCCCACCCCCCCCCCCCCCCCCGTCACCTCCGGGCTTGAGGCATTGAAATCCGAATGGAAATGCCTTTCCTGTTGGGAGAAGACTGCACCGGCGCACAGAGGCAGGTAGAGCGACTCGGCTTGGCGGACATTTCATTCCGTTTCGGTACGAAGAAATATAATCTGCATGAAATCGTTCACTTGATTAATATCATATTTTAGGCTCGCTTGATATCTTTGGGTCATGTGTAGGGAAGAGAGACAGGTTATAGTCAGAGTTATTAACTTATTATTATTAGCCTAGTAGTTATCAATTAACTAGCCTAGGCCTACAACCCAGCAGCATACGACGGGGGGAAAGAGCTACGGCGTTCCATAGCAGGGACGTGCCGTCCATATAAGCAGGGTAAGCAGTGCTTACCCAACGAAAAAAGAAAAAAGGAGCGTGAAAATATTAAAATAAAAGTGCATGTAATCGTTTGTTTGTTTTCATTAAAAGAGTCGTATTTTAGGTCCCAGGGCAGCAGGAGTCATTCATTTTGACGTTGCATTTTTAGCGCCACCTGTAGGAGTAAAGCACTCCCTACTCTGCATTGCTATAAGCACTCCTCTCTCTGCTTTCCCTCGCGTACATTCGAATGCGTGAAAATGTCTTTTTTATTTTTTTCCGATGCCTCAGCCCCCTGTTTAATGTGACCAGGGTAAGCATGCTTACAGCCAATCAGAGTAGGTCTTTCATTCCGATAAGAGCTACTGATTGGCTCTTATCACTTTCAAGTTCACTTAACATTTCACCTCTCGCTCGGCAGAATAGCTTATGCCAGCTAGCTCAAACGATCTAAATAATAATAATCAATAAGGATAACTTGCTTGATTTTGTGAACATGGACATTACTGTCAGCGACCTAAAGGGATTTCGTAGACTGGACTGGACTGGAAAAACACAACTACTGGCTAAAGGCCGCCCGGCCGCCCGCTCACCGATGTTCACACACAGAAAGGGAGAGTCGCCAGCGGCTACAGCAAGCCTGGTATGAGCGGTTTATATGATGTATATGATTCGCGAGGCTGGTGGCGATCTGTGCTTGTTTATATGGTTTGAGTACTTTGAGAGGGAGGGTTTGTGATGTGATGTCAAGTGCCTGTGTGACAAAGTGTGAAAAGAAAGTGTGTTGTGAGTTTACTCTGGAGGATGGAAACGGTGTGTGTCTGTGTTGTGCATGTGTGCGCGTTTGCGATGTTGAAACTGGACTTGTAAATTTCAGCAGGTTGGCTACTTGAAAAGATCTTTGAACAATGAGCACCCCTGATATAGTCGAAACTGGCAACAGTTTTTTTTTGTTTTTGGTAATCTGATCACAAAGTGACACTACCGTTTATTAGCGGGTTCTAGTGCATCAAAATTACATTTCCTTGAAACTGCGTTCACTGATAGCGTGTATGTGTAATTACGTGTATTTCTATATCTTATGCTTACCCAATCTAAAAGCTCACGGCACGTGCCTGTTCCATAGTAGTAGCCTTTCGCCGTCCTAGCTAGCCCCAGTGCTGGGGTGTTTAGGCAGCAGCAGGGTTCAAAACCTTCTTCAGAAGCACTGGCGGAATCAGGCTGTTTGAAGGGCAGGGGGGGCGAAAAGAAAAAAAGGGCACCTTTTTTTTAAGGGCACAACATGGGACCCCCATCAGTGCACATGGTCAAGTTTAGACCATTGGAAGGGCAGCCAATAGGGCACATCCTCTAATTTCACCACTCAAAAGAGCACTTTAGTGCGACGTTTTTCAACTGTGGGGGGGGCACATGGTCAAGTTTAGACCATTGGAGGGGCACCAATAGGGCACATCCTCTCATTTTTGCCACTCGAAAGGGCACTTAAGAGACGTTTTTCAACCGTGGGGGCACCAGGAGGGGTGGTCGCCCCCCCTGCCCCCCCCCTTAGTCCGCCAGTGTTCAGGAGGGCACACGGCAGGCGGGCAGGAGGGTACTGTGCGTGCCCCCAGGCTGGGTGCGTCTCTGTGGGTCTGGGTCTCTACCCTAAACAGAGGCTGGCACAAAGACACGGAAGACGGATTATCCCAGCTAGCACGCTAACGCTAACACACATATCATATGCAGTCTCCTCCATCACGCACTGACAATGTTGCGTTAGCCTAGCCTATATTTAGGCTACATTAAAAAAAAACATGGGGATATATGCATAGGGGAGCCTGTAGTGTGGTAGCCTGTTCCCAGAGAGCTAGCTAGATCTGTGAGAGAGCTAGCTAGATCTGTGAGAGAGATAGCTAGATCTGTGAGAGAGCTAGCTAGATCTGTGAGAGAGTTAGCTAGATCTGTGAGAGAGCTACAGCTAGGTACAGTACAGTTAGATAGAGGAGCTTCCAGGGCTCTGCTCTTTGTCTCCTCTCTGGTGTGAAATCCCACCCACTGCAATAATAATGACTCCCTGAGCTCCTCCTCTCTCCCCTTCACTAGATCAACAGTCTATTTACAGCGACATTGTGCATTGGGATCCCAACTATAAACCAAACCAGGCATCACTGACCAAGTAACGCTTACTGCGGTTACCCTGAATGGGGACAGAGGGGAAACAATACAGACTGCCTGGGCAATTGCTTAATGAGCGCAGGCCTAGTGTAAGAATAAAAGGGACATTTCAAAACAGACGAGACGTGTTTGGTCGCCCGTTGTCGTGGGCTGGGTTTCAAGCTTCTCAGATCATGTGGAAAGGCAAATGGCTGTAGTGGCAGTCTTTGTTTGAGTGGGGAGAGTGAGACAGATTAATCATCTCACACACACACACACACACACACACACACACACACAGGGCTGCTTTCTGTCAGGGTGATGTATAGAGAGTACCGCAGAGAGACGTATTTATAACCAGATATAGTCAGGTTAGGTATGGGGTATGGACAGGACTGATTAACACAGACACACACAGGATATAGACTCTCTTATTCCGCCTTATTTCCAAAACAGCTGATTCTCTCAGAGTAAAATTGGTGTGGGAATAAGGCTGACCGATTCTTCTAAAACAGTGAAGCCAACGTCAACAAAACATGCCTCTCTCTAACATGCCAGGCTGGTATTTCAGAGAGGTTGGAACAGCCCCAGCGAGGCACACAAGCAGCGGTGACGGTGGCAGCCCCCAAACATCATCAGACAAAGAGGGAACTTGTGAGTCCATCTGTTTTTCAGGGAGAGAAATCAGCCATGCGTGCAGGTAGTCTGTTGGCACTATGGGATTACCCTGGGCCTCACGCCTCCCACTGTCAAAGGCGCCCTGCAACCAATACCCTGACAAAGTGACTCCGGTCTGGGGGCCCCCTTCCTTTTAAAAACTGTAAACAAGAACATTTTCCATCAACGTGATTTTACAAAGACAAGCATTTTCCAAACATTTAGGTGAAACTAGGTTTCGGGGTGTTTTTAAGGACAACAACTGAACACTCGACATATCACCATCACCGTCACTGTAACTAACCAGCGCTTTCCTGTAGGTCTATATAGCATTGATTAAAACACCAGCCCTTGTTCCCTGACTGTCTCTCAGAGAGAGAGAACACATAAAACGGAACCACTAGCTCCTTCCCTACGGTGCGTTGGCAATCTAGTTAGTTCAGCCCACGGCTTCAACAAAAGGCCCGATGGCAGTTCACCCTCCTGTTCTGTGTGACATGGACTGACACAGCAGTAGGAGGTGGTGGAGGTCACACGGTTCCTGTAACGGTAGACAAAGGCGTGCTGATGCAGGCCGGATGTCAGACTGGGGGGGCACAATGGCGCCAAACCCAGGGACAGATAAATCCCAGGATTGGTATTCCACTGCAGTGACTGACTGACTGGAATGGGTAAGGAGGGGGTCTGGGAGGGGGTTGAGTGGTCTAATAAACGGGGAGGAGGTGTTCCAGGACCCCCTCTAACCCCCCTCTCCCCTCTCCCCTTTAGACCCGTACACAATGGAAAGTGGCTTCCAAAACACTCTCTCACACACTTATACACTCTCTATGTGTTTACGTACATACACACACATTCTCTACATCCCCCCCCCCCGCCTCCTCACACCCAATTGTGAGTGACAAACCTTGTTGCAGGGGACTCTGTGATTGTGATTGGATATTCGGCCCAGCGGAGCAGGTGAAACCGCAGTCCCAGTGTCCCACAGCACAGCCTCCCTTAAGACTCCCTAGCGGACATGCCTCAGAGAACAGCTATCCAATAACTTCGGGGCTTTTCAGATTGGCATTCAGGTCTATCGAGCATACCGGTACCGTAGTAGACATTTCCATTACGAAAACATAACATTTGAGATATCATCAGCTCTCATGTAATGAGTATTCATCTTTGAACAGATGGCTTTTCATTGGACGAACACAACATGTGTCTCAACATGTGCAAAAAGTCCTTCGTAAGCAAAAATCGTAATCTGCAACAAGCAATGTGCTCAACAGACAGTATCGTCTAAGTTCTTGTGAAGTGCAGCTTCAAATGCCTTCAAATGAAACATTGTATCTTTGAGCTCAGTCCCTTATTGAGAGGTAATAACATTATAACCTAACATTTCTTAGTGCCTAATTACTTAAATGCTAACGGTGTTCAATCTTCAAAAACCTGGGGGTTGCCAAGAATGACTCACATGTGTTTAACAGCTTGGGGAACCTCATTCCTATTCCCTGTCTTTCAAACCACCATATAAGCCTGTAGTGTTACCACCATATAGGCCTGTAGTGTTACCATATAGGCCTGTAGTGTTACCATATAGGCCTGTAGTGTTACCATATAGGCCTGTAGTGTTACCACCATATAGCCATAGTATGGATTTACAATAGCCTTCTGTGCTCAACCAGCTCTGAAGTCTCTCTCATTGATTCAGCTATACGACTTACCCTACTATAGACACCAAGACAACGTGGCCACAACATGGAGTCAATCAACGTGACAACCCTACTGGTCACTGTACTTTTTTTCTTTTCCTTTTCATATGGCTGGGATTAATGATGAATACATTCTGCTTTGATGTGGGGTGAGAGAGAGAGAGAGAGAGAGAGAGAGAGAGAGAGAGAGAGAGAGAGAGAGAGAGAGAGAGAGAGAGAGAGAGAGAGAGAGAGGGAGGAAAAAGACCTAGGCCTACAGTGAAGTCGTGTAACACACAACACTGTGAAGTGAAGTGAAACTTTATTTATATAGCGCCTTTCGTACATGAATGCAACTCAAAGCATTTCTACGGTTGTGTGTGTTCTCTCTGTCCACCAGGATCTGCATGACAAGTCAAAGAGGGTGTTTGCTATATTTCGCTAGTGGCAGGTGTCCTCCCCGATTCAGTAAATGTCACCTACTACGGGGGCCATTTTATGACACTTTGCAGACGACAGAGCTGCCCTATTACAGGTTACGGAGGCATCTCTGCCTGATGTCAAGGGTAGGTCACCATTCCGCTGGCTGGCTGAGGCTGGCTGAGGCGGGGCTTACTACTCCAGAGCCACATCATGCGAAGGTCATCCTGACATTCATTTCATGAATTCCCTTTTGAGCCTGCTGCTCGCTCCAGATTCTCAGGTCCTCTTTAGCCGCAGAAAATTACGCATGTGGTTCTCGGTGTGTCAGCCCAGATGAGAAGAGCCTCTCTGAGGCTGGTGTGACCGTGGGGTTTTGGTTACATAGGGAAGACGTGGGGATCAGGAGCACAGAGAGGGGATTGTGTTGCTCTGCTGAAAACACATGCAGGGGACTGCTGGCCAGCCCTCCACCCCCACCCACCAGTCTGGGCTACTCAGACATAGGCCTATGCATTGTCTAGGTATATGCACTGGCTACCTATTTACACACACACACACACACATGCACACACACACAGACACAGACAGACTACTCAAACATAGGCCTATGCATTGTCTAGGTATATGCACTGGCTACCTATTTACACACACACACACACACACACACACACGCACACGCACACGCACACGCACGGACTACTCAAACATAGGCCTATGCATTGTCTAGGTATATGCACTGGCTACCTATTTACACACACACACACACACGGACTACTCAAACATAGGCCTATGCATTGTCTAGGTATATGCACTGGCTACCTATTTACACACAGACACGTACACGTACACGTACACGTACACGTACACACACACACACACACACACACACACACACACACACAGTTGTAGCCTATGGAACTAAGTAGGTGGCATTCAGTAAACCTACCCTCGTCAGTCACAAACAGTCACAGCTGACTCTCTCCTTGCTGCCAGCCCCAGTGATGGTACACAGGTTTGTGATGGTACACAGGTTTGTACACAGGCTTGTGATGGTACACAGGTTTGTGTGCTCAGTAGCTCAGTACTGTGACATGGCTGCCATGTCCTCCACACAGCTGAGACTTGCTCAAACAAGCATTGAAGCTAGCTAGCAGCATTTAATACAAATACCTATGGGGAGGTAGGCCAAAACAATTAGGCGTAAGCCGGAGGGTAGCATGCTTGAAGACTAGTCTTTCTTCAGGTCTCAGGAAACAAATTAGCCTAGTTTCCAAAACACAAAGGATCGAGGCTTTAACACAAACAATCGAGGCTTTGTCTTCCCTTGTGGCACTTGCTGTTCAAAGTAAGGGCTTCCTTTAGTTCCTGTTTTGACCCCCCCCAACCCCATATTTGACCAAGAACTGAAGAATTGCTGTCACTCTATCAGCTGTTCTTAGTCCCACCCTCTAGTGGTTTCCGGGTAGTAACAGATTACCCAATCATTAAGCTAGTTTCCACTGCAAGAAGAGGACAAAAACAAAGCACCTTGTTCTCTCACTCCTCTATTGAACATTGAAAATGTCGTTCCACTGTTCTGGCTAAGGTGTGGTTACCCTTTCTTCATAACCGTTTTTCTTTCTTTGCATCAGCACCCCTAGAGATGTAACTTAAGTTGAAATAGCCTAGGCCTAACAGTAATACTGCCAGTGCTGATAGGGACAAAGACAATAACATCTGGAATATGACAAAGGCAGAAAGGATCTACTTTGACAAAAGGGAACACACGAGGGTGTTGCACATGTGAAAGTACAGAATTCAACAGTGGAAAAAGTACAATGAAGGTTCCTGAAAACCCCAAACACAACTCTCATCAGTCTCCATCTCAGAAATAGTATTTCCAGTAAGTTAAATATAATACAAACGACAGCTCACAGCCTCTTTTGTCACTTAAATAAACAGCTAGCCTTTAAGTGGGAGTCAATCAAACATTACACTGATAACACAGAGGAAAGCATAAGGTATCGAAAGAACAAAGAGATCCACTTTTCGATAGTGACAACCAACCTACGATTATTATGAAATAGAAAAAGGTACCCAGCCTAGTGTCACGGTAGAGACAGAGTCAGGACAATACAATCTGAGAAGATAATGCCAATTAATATCAGACAGTCAGCCAGAGACATAAAGGTATACTCGTTATGAAAATGCTTTATGTAAACAAATGTGGTAGCTAGTCAACATAAGAGAATCCATGTACACTGTCTTCATCAAAACAGGTTAGACTAAGAATCTAAGAATCTAATTTAACAATCTAATAATCTAATTTAACAATCTAAGAATCCAACTTAACAATCTAAGAATGAAGAATCTAAGAATCTAACTTAACAATCTAAGAATCTAACTTAACAATCTAAGAATCTAATTTAACAATCTAAGAATCTAATTTAACAATCTAAGAATCTAATTTAACAATCTAAGAATCTAACTTAACAATCTAAGAATCTAATTTAACAATCTAAGAATCTAAGAATCTAAGAATGAAGAATCTAAGAATCTAACATAACAATCTAAGACTCTAATTTAACAATCTAAGAATCTAATTTAACAATCTAAGAATCTAAGAATG